>NC_091237.1:13874940-13897440 GCF_040958095.1 Procambarus clarkii | reverse complement strand
GTTTCTTGCAGTGTTTCTTGCATCCATTATCTATTATTTTACTCTATTATGTAGTTGTATATAAATATTTCCTTTGTTATCTTATTCAAACTTTGTTGATACCAGGAGATGGGTCACGTTTAGAGGGGGGGGGGAGGTATACTCTCACAGGTGGGTGACACACTCACAGGTGGGTGACACACACTCACAGGTGGGTGACACACTCACAGGTGGGTGACACACACTCACAGGTGGGTGACACACACTCACAAGTGGGTGACACACTCACAAGTAGGTGACACACTCACAGGTGGGTGACACACACTCACAGGTGGGTGACACACACTCACAGGTAGGTGACACACTCATAGGTGGGTGACACACACTCACAAGTGGGTGACACACTCACAAGTGGGTGACACACACACACAGGTGGGTGACACACACTCACAGGTGGGTGACACACTCACAGGTAGGTGACACACACTCACAGGTGGGTGACACACTCACAAGTGAGTGACACACTCACAGGTGGGTGACACACACTCACAAGTGGGTGACACACTCACAAGTAGGTGACACACTCACAGGTGGGTGACACACACTCACAGGTGGGTGACACACACTCACAGGTAGGTGACACACTCATAGGTGGGTGACACACACTCACAAGTGGGTGACACACTCACAAGTGGGTGACACACACACACACAGGTGGGTGACACACACTCACAGGTGGGTGACACACACTCACAGGTAGGTGACACACACTCACAGGTGGGTGACACACTCACAGGTGGGTGACACACACTCACAGGTGGGTGACACACACTCACAGGTGGGTGACACACTCACAAGTGGGTGACACACACACACACACACACACACAGGTGGGAGAGACATGATACAACTGCTCACAGTCGGAAAGTGAGGCAGGTGTAGAGAGGCAGAAGAGTGTGAAAACAGATGTGTGAAAAGGGAGGGAAGAAAGTGTGACAGGTGTAAGTGTGATGGGGGGGGGGGGGGTCGGGAGGGAAGTAAGTCAGGCAGGGAATGGTGGTGTGGGTGTGTGTGAACTAGGTTGGTGTCGCTTTAAACTTTCTTCCCCAGTAATACCTGAAGCCCACCTCCACCCATGATGACTTCTCTCTCTCTCTCTCTCTCTCTCTCTCTCTCTCTCTCTCTCTCTCTCTCTCTCTCTCTCTCTCTCTCTCTCTCTCTCTCTCTCTCTCTCTCTCTCTCTCTCTCTACCTCTCTCTCTCTCTCTCTCTCTCTCTCTCTCTCTCTCTCTCTCTCTCTCTCTCTCTCTCTCTCTCTCTCTCTACCTCTCTCTCTCTCTCTCTCTCTCTCTCTCTCTCTCTCTCTCTCTCGCTCTCTCTCTCTCTCTCTCTCTCTCCCCCTCCCTTAGGTAACCACACACACAAAACACACACATACATGCACCTATCGTGGAGCCCATCTTAAAAAGCACATAAGGAAGTCTGAAAAGGTGCAGAAGTTTGCAACGAGACTCGACCCAGAGTTGCGAGGGATGAGGTACGAAGAAAGGAACTAAACCTGACGACGTTAGAAAGGAGTGAGAGGGGTGGGGGGGGACATGATACAGACGTATAAAATACTTAGGGGGGGGGGACCGAGGCTGTAGTGTGTCTGGAGCACCAGTCACTGTCTCGGGTTTTCTCCTTCATGCTGCTCTGTCCACACTCCTTGTCACGAAGGGCCCTGTTCCCGTGGTTAGTTCCTGGACGGAGAGGACGAGTAGTAGGGATATAGGTCTGATCAGGTATCCTTTGGAGGAGGATAAGGGTACATAAGGGGCATATCTGGCCGACCTCTCACGGTGTTCAAAAATGGAACTTGATAAACACCTTCAAGAGATAGCTGATCAACCAGGCTGTGATTCATACGCGAGGCTGCGCGAGCAACTGCGCCCAACAGCTTGGTTGACCAGACCACCAACCAAGAGGTCTGGTCAGAGACCGGGCCGCGGGGACGATGATCCCTGGAACCAACAACAGGTAGTCAGCAGGTAATCTATATAAGACTACAATAATCTTCTGATGACGACTATGCAATCTACACAAGACAACCCGAGAGCACCAATGCTATCCAACTAATTATTTTCCCGCTAAAACGCATTCTTTTCCCGCCAAAATGTATTCTTTTCCTGCCAAAATGTATTCTTTTCCCGCCAAAACGCACTTTTCCCGCCAAAATGTATTCTTTTCCCGCCAAAATGTATTCTTTTCCCGCCAAAACGCATTCTTTTCCCGCCAAAATGTATTCTTTTCCCGCCAAAATGTATTCTTTTCCCGCCAAAATGTATTCTTTTCCCGCCAAAACGTATTCTTTTCCCGCCAAAATGTATTCTTTTCCCTCCAAAACGTATTCTTTTCCCGCCAAAATGTATTATTTTCCCGCCAAAATGTATTATTTTCCCGCCAAAAGTATTATTTTCCCGCCAAAATGTATTATTTTCCCGCCAAAATGTATTATTTTCCCGCCAAAATGTATTATTTTCTCGCCAAAACTTATAATTTCCCGGTAAAACGTATTATTGTTTACGCCTCAAGATATTGCTTTCCCGCCCAAACTTTCTAAAGGTTGGTATTGAGGTGGAAAGTCAGAAGCGCGAGGTCGCTCAGGGGTTGTTAAAGACTTTAGGAAAGGACTATTAAGAAGAGGAAATGAGGCAATCGGTTGTAATTTGAAGCTTCTCATCCTTTCTTTAACAATCAACCCCTCCCCCCCCCCCCTCCACACACACGCGCACGCACGCGCACACACACACACACACACACACACACACACACACACACACACACACACACACACACACACACACACACACACACACACACACACACACACACACACACACACACACACACACACACACAGGGGGCCTCGTAGCCTGGTGGATAGCGCGCAGGACTCGTAATTCTGTGGCGCGGGTTCGATTCCCGCACGAGGCAGAAACAAATGGGCAAAGTTTCTTTCACCCTAAGTGCCCCTGTTACCTAGCAGTAAATAGGTACCTGGGAGTTAGTCAGCTGTCACGGGCTGCTTCCTGGGGTGTGTGGTGTGTGGGAGAAAAAAAAAAAAGTAGTTAGTAAAACAGTTGATTGACAGTTGAGAGGCGGGCCGAAAGAGCAAAGCTCAACCCCCGCAAACACAACTAGGTGAATACACACACACACACACACACACACACACACACACACGCCAGCCATATGGAGAGCGCCGGCGGTTACACCGTTAGCGGAAGAAAACACCGCTACAAGTTTCGACAATCAATCACCGTCGAAATGCGAGGCAGAGAACTTTAGCGGAAACGCAAGTCGTTAAGAGCAGCAGCAGCGACGGAGGAAGAACTCCGGTGCAAGAGAAGCTGCGACCAGAGATGACACAGACGTGAGACACTCAAGCAAGGAAGCATCGCCAGCCTCCTCGCTTGAGAGTCTTCACCACCAAGCGCAAGAAGCACTTGACAGCTGCAGCCGGTCCGCTGCCTCAGTCCCCCTCGTACACACTCTGGCTCCTTGTATGTATTCCGGCGCTGTTGTACATATTCCGGATCATCGTACATATTACAGCAGTAAGATATATGTAAGATATATAATGTCTCCAGCTATGCCTTACCCTTCTTGGGCCTCATTTAGATTATATGCAGCTCAGTTGCAATCTGTGGCATAGCTTGGGCACACATTATCAAAGAGGAAAATAACTCAGGACATGGTTCAACATGTTCCATGTTTGTAAACAAATCGCACGTGTCATTGACGCCTGCGCGCCAAACACCAGTCGTAAATCCGGGTTTTTTAAATTGGTCTGAAGTTAACTCCGAGTTTTTCCTTACGGCACATGTCAGCCCGATGCTGCATTAATATTAAGGGTCCAAATCCCAGCGTAAATGTAGCGAGACTCAAACTTTATAACCACCCTATCATCATCTTGTTACGACCCGTATAGCCACCGCACCACACAGACTCCACCACACCTCACCACCACCACAAACTTCCCCACACCACCACCACCACCACCGGCACCACCACCAACGTCTACACCCACCACACAGGCTCCACCACACCACACCACCACAACAAACTTCCCCACACCACCACCACCACCACCGGCACCACCACCAACGTCTACACCCACCACACAGGCTCCACCACACCACACCACCACCACAAACTTCCCCACACCACCGGCACCACCAGCACCACCACCAACACCTACACCCCAACACGGCGCCCCATTAAACCACCACGACTTGCTTCATCTTACCCACTAACGCCACTATCGCTATACTCTACTGTAAATCATTCTTGTAAATGGTTTACGACTAGACAAAATGAATCATGTTTCGCAGAGGTCACGAGGAAGCCACAAGGGCAAAGGTTAGGTCAAAGGTCACGTGATATTGAGAAGGTACAAGGAAGGCACAGCAGGTTGATAGGGTTTAGAGATGAGGTTGTATGGTAGAGCCTGTTTGGCCTGACCCACTGTTGCATGCAAGATTTAGGAATGAATTGGCAGGACAGTGAAAAGTGTGCTCACCTAGTCTTGCTTGCAGGGGTTGAGCTTCGGCTCTTTGGTCCCGGGGAAGTGTGGGGAGGGGGGGGGGAAGATGTTAAGTGCATTGGGCATAGAGAGAAAGCGAGAGGGATGAGAGTGTAGTAGAAGGAAATGATTTGTGAAACTGTTGTGGTTGGCCCTGTGGCCACCGGGTCTTCATCCCATACCTACACCTTCTCTTTTCTGTAGCGGGAGTTCCCTCCTCTGTCATATCCCTCTACAGAAATACTTCTCTGTAACCATGTGCATTTTGAAGTAACTTGTGACTCATTTGGGAATATTACCTTTATAAGCCAGTTTCCTTCCTCCCTGTACTGACCTATCCTGGAAACCTGATCTAAATTGGTTGCTTTCCCCTTCCATATTTACTTTTGTTAGGAATGTTCCTACAACATTTCAGCACCATGTTTCCAATCTTCTTGTATAGCACCTTCAAATTCCTTCACTCCAACAATCCCTGTTGATCTGTTCCTGTCTAGCAGCTGACCACTGTTCTTCGCGGCTCCCTGAGATGTGGCTGCCTGTATGGCCACCTCCCTTTTCATAATGTTCTCCAGTGTGATTTTCTACAAAGCAGGCCTGGCCTCTGGTTAGGAGCTCCGTACCTAAGACTCGTTTGTGCCTTTTTGAGAATAGGTTGGCTTTTATTTGAGAGAGAGAGAGAAAGAGAGAGATGATGATGGAGGGAGGTAGCAGGCAAGAGGGTGTTGGGGGGGGGGGGTCACCAATCCTTAACTGCTTGCCTCTGTTCACTCACCACAGTAATTAGAGCCCTACTTGTAAACTTAGTGGTATGTCGTGTTCCCGGAAATACTGCTCCTGGAAAGGCTTACCATAATCGATGGAAAATAAATGCTATGAACCTTCTAGGTACATATATCTATATCTATATATATATATATATATATATATATATATATATATATATATATATATACATATATATATATATATATATATATATATATATATATATACATATATATATATATATATATATATATATATATATATATATATATATATATATATATATACACACACAAGTATGCGAGTGTGGTTACCTTGCCTGTGGGAGTGTGGCTGGCGGACGACTGGAGAGGTGAAGCAGACAGTGGCCGCCTTACCTGGGGAGACAATAAAAAACAAAGTTCAGAACACGGCGACTATATTGTTATCAATATTGACAGGAGAGTACAGTGGTGTACTGTTGATAACTGTTAGTGTATTGATGGTTCATTGTGGTAAGACTTCACTATACTCTCTCTCTCTCTCTCTCTCTCTCTCTCTCTCTTGCTCTCATTTGTGGTATTTCTCGTTACATATGAATGGATGGGAATGTTCTCACGTAAATGTTCACATCTAAATGTTCTCAGGTAAAGGGGGTTTGCAGGATCGAGCCTGAACACCGACTTGTCACACACCTGTGTTGTCCTGTGAGCCCCAGGACAACACACCAGTGGAGGCCACACCTGTGTTGTCCCAACACACACACACACACACACACACACACACACACACACACACACACACACACACACACACACACACACACACACACACACACACACACACACACACAGTGAGCTGCCGTCCGTGCTGGAGTGCCAGTGAGCCAGAGGGCCACAAGCGACAGTGTCACACACTCACAAAATAAAAGTTAGAAGTGTAAACAGGTGAAGTGCCTGAGTGTGATGGAGAGGAAGGTGATCAGGAACATGGGCAGGGAAAGTGAGCAGGCAGCAGGCAGCAGCAGGGAGATGGGCAGGGAAAGTGGGCAGCAACAGGGAGATGGGCAGGGAAGAAATATCCTCCAGGCTGGGACATGGAGGATATTTCAATCCCATGCGAAGAGTGCAAGGCCCGCACGCCACCCCCTGCCCCCCCCCCCCCACGCACACGCACACGACCCTGCACTCACACCCAGGTGAGTGAACGCACGCACACACATATCAATTGCGTAGACACGCACGCACGCACATACCACAGCGTGCGAATACAGAGTTATCAGTGGAGGACATCTAAGCATGATAACGCAGGCATCATAAGACAGATAAACACAATTAACTATTCCTAGAAGCCGTGCTTGATCAAGCATAAAAGGACATTTAGGAAGTGCTTGGAGGTCTCACATCTGGCGCCAGAATGTGAACCAAGACAATAACGAGTAATAACGCCGGTCCGCGTTAACAATGGCCAGTTGCTCGTTAATCATACCCCAACACCCCCCCCCCCCCTTTCGTTAATGAATGTAAAACGGTTTAGACACAATTCACAACTGATGATGTCAACCCGTCCTCAGACCAGGCTCGTTAAAGCTGCGGCCCGATCCTCTATGACGCATTCATAAATTGTAACATATTGTTTATTAAAAATACGTTTTCTCTGGTTTATATATTAATATTATTATATAGTAGAATTTTATTTATAGCTAGGCATAGGTTAGGTTAAGTGTTTAGGTTCTGTTGGCGATTATTTGTATTTGTAGTACGTGGGTGAAGCATTTATAGCGTTGTGGTTCGAACACAATTAGTCCGTATTTTCAGGAGGCCTCTGACCCGACTACCTACATGGTGGTTTGATCAACCAGGCTGTTAGACGCTGCTACTCACATTCTACCGTGTGAGAGCTGATCAGGTAGCCATTGGAGGTGTTTATCAAGTTCTCTTGTAAACATCGTGAGAGGCGGTGTTGACAAGTCTTGGGCCCCTTCATGTTGACAGAGTTGTCTGTCATCGTAAGTGGAGAGGACGTGTTGACAGCGGACTAGGATTCATCAAGCCACTTAAGTGTTCCGTTACAAGACCTGCGAATGTACCACAAGAAGGTAATTCCTCCATTATGCAGTCTTGGGCTGTATTTAGCCAACAGTTTACGAGCTGGTAAACTCTGCCAGGTCATTCTCCACCTCGGCTTGTTATACACAACTTCGTAGAGCTTCCCACCTCGTAAACTGTTTAGTAAGTGCAAACTAAGCCGCTATAATCCAGGAAAGATGTGTACATTTAGTGAGTGATGCTAGCTGAGTCGTGGCCCAGGAGCTGGTGAGTCAGAAGGTGGTGAGTCAGCAGGTGGTGAGTCAGCAGCTGGTGAGTCAGTAGGTGGTGAGTCAGGAATGAGGCGTAACTCACTGTTCCTCATGCAGAACAAAGTCCCTCACATAGGCACTGAGTTATTTTTCCTGGTGCATCATATTGTACATGTTGTAGCTAGTTAGGCCTTCCAAACAGTAGGCTTTACGATCTGTTGTTGCTGTGGGTGAAGCCTTTTACTACCACACATTTGTGCAATGTCTACCCGCTGAGGCCCTGAATGCCAGGGGCCAGATTCACGAAGCAGGTACGCAAGCACTTACGAACCTGGGGCCAGATTCACGAAGCAGGTACGCAAGCACTTACGAACCTGGGGCCAGATTCACGAAGCAGCTACGCAAGCACCTACGAACCTTTCCATCTTTTCTCAATCTTTGGCGGCTTTGTTTACAATTATTAAACAGTTAATGAGCTCCGAAGCACCAGGAGGCTGTTTATAACAATAACAACAGTTGATTGGCAAGTTTTCATGCTTGTAAACTGTTTAATAAATGTAACCAAAGCCGTCAAAGATTGAGGAAAGATGTTCACGTTCTTAAGTGCTTATGTAACTGCTTCGTGAATCTGGCCCCAGGTTCGTAAGTGCTTGCATAACTACTTCATGAATCTGGCCCCAGGTTCGTAAGTGCTTGCGTAACTACTTCATGAATCTGGCCCCAGGTTCGTAAGTGCTTGCGTAACTACTTCATGAATCTGGCCCCAGGTTCGTAAGTGCTTGCGTAACTACTTCGTGATTCTGGCCCCAGGTTCGTAAGTGCTTGCGTAACTACTTCGTGATTCTGGCCCCAGGTTCGTAAGTGCTTGCGTAACTACTTCGTGAATCTGGCCCCAGGTTCGTAAGTGCTTGCGTAACTACTTCGTGAATCTGGCCCCAGGTTCGTAAGTGCTTGCGTAACTATTTCGTGAATCTGGCCCCAGGTTCGTAAGTGCTTGCGTAACTACTTCGTGATTCTGGCCCCAGGTTCGTAAGTGCTTGCGTAACTACTTCGTGAATCTGGCCCCAGGTTCGTAAGTGCTTGCGTAACTACTTCGTGAATCTGGCCCCAGGTTCGTAAGTGCTTGCGTAACTACTTCGTGAATCTGGCCCCAGGTTCGTAAGTGCTTGCGTAACTACTTCGTGAATCTGGCCCCAGGTTCGTAAGTGCTTGCGTAACTACTTCGTGAATCTGGCCCCAGGTTCGTAAGTGCTTGCGTAACTACTTCGTGATTCTGGCCCCAGGTTCGTAAGTGCTTGCGTAACTACTTCGTGATTCTGGCCCCAGGTTCGTAAGTGCTTGCGTAACTACTTCGTGATTCTGGCCCCAGGTTCGTAAGTGCTTGCGTAACTACTTCGTGATTCTGGCCCCAGGTTCGTAAGTGCTTGCGTAACTACTTCGTGAATCTGGCCCCCAGGACATTACTTCACTTCAACATCCAGTTAGAATAATTTCTTGGGAACAATGGTGGAAACTCTGACAAGTTTCCTGTCTCCATTGAGGCCTCGAGAGATAGTGGTCCACAGGTAAATACAGGTAAATATGTACATTTTCATATGTGCTAAGTTGACAGGGGGAGAGTGCTGCTACACTACATTTTGAGTTACATTTTACATTACATTACAGTTACAAAATACAGTACATTTACAAAATGTTACACTACATTTTGATATTGGGCCAACACCTACAGCAGGTGATTGAAATGCTTTCATAAAGGTGAGGTGAATAGGTGTCCACACCTGAGGGAGTAGGTGTCCACACCTGTGGGAGTAGGTGTCCACACCTGTGGGAGTAGGTGTCCACACCTGAGGGAGTAGGTGTCCACACCTGAGGGAGTAGGTGTCCACACCTGTGGGAGTAAGTGTCCACACCTGAGGGAGTAGGTGTCCACACCTGTGGGAGTAAGTGTCCACACCTGAGGGAGTAGGTGTCCACACCTGTGGGAGTAGGTGTCCACACCTGAGCTAAGAGGTGTCCACACCTGAGCTAAGAGGTGTCCACACCTGAGCTAAGAGGTGTCCACACCTGAGCTAAGAGGTGTCCACACCTGAACTACGAGGTGTCCACACACTGGATTTATACCAAGTAATATTAAATCAATATAGTTACGCATCTGTACAGGTGCACTCGCCTGTTGTTGTTGGTCACATAATTATATGTTGTAACAACCTTACTGGCTCGTGTATGTTAAGGGCGACCTCTCACAACCTGGAAGCACAGAACCTTCTTGCAACACTGCAAGAGACAATCACTCGAGGATGGAGGACAACCCTATACTAAGAGAACGGCAAGAGGAACAAGAATGGTGTGCTTAACAAGCAGAGTACACAAGCAGAGTACACAAGCAGAGTACACAAGCAGAGTACACAAGCAGAGTACACAAGCAGAGTACACAAGCAGAGTACACAAGCAGAGTACACAAGCAGAGTACACAAGCAGAGTACACAAGCAGAGTACACAAGAAGAGTACACAAGCAGAGTACACAAGCAGAGTACACAAGCAGAGTACACAAGCAGAGTACACAAGCAGAGTACACAAGAAGAGTACACAAGCAGAGTACACAAGCAGAGTACACAAGCAGAGTACACAAGAAGAGTACACAAGCAGAGTACACAAGCAGAGTACACAAGCAGAGTACACAAGCACAGGACACAAGCAGAGGACATTCTTGGCAACTAGACACTCTTTTGAGTCAGTCACATAAAGAAGTAATTGGACAGTCGGCAAATGGAATGAATTTGGGGGAGGGAGGGAGTGGTGTGAAGAGCAGTTAGGCCTGTGTTAAAGCACAGGAGGATCAAGCACAATGACACATTACAAAAGGGACAGCCAGCAGGTGAGGAGGGCGGGGGCCAGGAGCTGCAGTTCAACCCCAGCACACACAACAAGCTAAAGACCTTCACACACATATCTTCCTTCCTCTCTTTCCTCCACCACGCCTCTCAGGTGAGTACGTTTACCATCAATCTCCATCACTTCCTCCTAGCGTCAATCTCTCCTCCCTCCCTCAATCCAACTCTCACTGTCTCCCCCCCCCCTCCCTGCCTCCAAACACTCCCTCACTTCCCTCCTCCCCACCCAGCCTCCCAGGTGGGCATCTCTCCATCCATCTCCATCACTAGCATCCATCTTACCACAATTTACACTCAAAGATTCCAGCATGTATTTCTCCGGGGTAAGCACAGAGGAGAGCGTGTACACACGGTAAACAAGATAAATGCTACGCTAATGTAACGGGAAATCAAGCGGAAAATTAGAGTAATCAGAACTAACACGTCAAACTAGTTAAATATCAAGTAAATGTTTAAATGGATTAAATAGGTAAACACCATTTAATATGATGGTTAGGTTAGGGAAACAATGTAAACACACACACACACACACACACACACACACACACACACACACACACACACACACACACACACACACATACACACACACGTACAAGGGGACACAGGTGGCAGCTGAGTACCCAAATGAGCCACAGAGATATTAGAAAGAAGTTCTTCATTGTTAGAGTAGTTAGTAAATGGAATGCACTAGGAAGAGATGTGGTGGAGGCTGACTCCATACACAGTTTCAAATGTAGATATGATAGAGCCCAGTAGGCTCAGGAACCTGTACACCTGTTGATTGACAGTTGAGAGGCGGGACCAAAGAACCAGAGCTCAACCCCCGCAAACAAAAGTAGGTGAGTACAACTAGGTGAGTACAATGGAAGTTAGAGTACAAACAAGACATAACCCAAACATTGTAAACAATAAACATATAGTACAAACTAATGTAAACATAAATCGGAGTCCAGCAAAACATAAGGTAACCAAACACGAGACAAACACACTGAACCAAACATCTCCCGCCCACTCCTGTCTTGGGAGTTACCCCTCCCCCCCTTCCCCACCCCACCCCTCCCTCTCCCCCACCCCTCCAACAACAAACCCCTCCCCCCCCCCCGTGTCAAATTAACTTCAGTATAATGCGGTTAAGAGCGGATAAATAAGGGGTCTAAGGGAGGAGGAGGGAGAGGGGGAGAGAGAGGAGAGAGAGAGAGAGAGGAGAGAGAGAGAGAGAGAGAGAGAGAGAGAGAGAGAGAGAGAGAGAGAGAGAGAGAGAGAGAGAGAGAGAGAGAGAGAGAGAGAGAGAGAGAGAGAGAGAGAGAGACAGAGAGAGAGAGACAGAGACAGAGAGAGACAGAGAGAGAGACAGAGAGAGAGACAGAGAGAGAGAGAGAGAGAGAGAGAGAGAGAGAGAGAGAGACAGAGAGAGAGAGAGAGAGAGAGAGAGAGAGAGAGAGAGAGAGAGAGAGAGAGAGAGAGAGAGAGAGAGAGAGAGAGGAGAGAGAGAGAGAGAGAGGAGAGAGAGAGAGAGAGAGAGAGAGAGAGAGAGAGAGAGAGGAGAGTAATAAAGATAAGGACATAGGATAGACGTGGATATCTAGAGTCTAGACGAAGAGATAGCTAAGGAAGGGAGGAGAGGAAAGGTTGAACATAATAATGAGTCAACAAGAGTAGATAAAGGAGGAAGAAGCGTGGGAGGGAGAACTGAAGGAGGGAGAAGTGAGAGAGGGAGGGAGGGAAGGGGGGGGGAGGAAGAAGGAAGAGTTAAAGAATGTTATGACTGCACCCTACCCCCCCCCTCCCCCCCCCCCCCCACTCCATGCCTCTCCCACTCAACAAACAGCTTCCTCCGCCCCCCCCCACTCACCCCCCCCCCTCCGACAGCACCAGTCAGGGCACTTGCACCACCGGCGCACCCTCCAACACTGCCTCCAACCTCACCCCTCCAACACTGCCCCCCAACCCCACCCCTCCAACACTGCGCCCCAACCCCCACCCACCACACACACACATTAAAAAAATCCAGACTGTACACCACTTCCTCCAAATCTGCCGACATTGGTGTGTCCGTAAGCCTACTAGGCCTACACCTGTCAATAGGCCTATCTAAATGCATGCTAATTTTGCCTACTACGTCACTGCCCGTCTCTCCCTGGTGGCGACTGGCCCATACGACGTGTAAGGGCAGGCTTGTGTTGAAGCCCCCGGGGGCCTGAACCTAACCCACACTAACGTATATATATAATTTTTTAATTTTGCCCCGAGGGACGAGTTTAGTGGGCAGCGCCACTCATCCTGTGAGTGGACACACCGCCATAGTGACAGTATTGGGCAGCGTCACTCATCCTGTAGGTGGACACACCGCCATAGTGACAGTATTGGGCAGCGCCACTCATCCTGTGAGTGGACACACCGCCATAGTGACAGTATTGGGCAGCGTCACTCATCCTGTAGGTGGACACACCGCCATAGTGACAGTATTGGGCAGCGTCACTCATCCTGTAGGTGGACACACCGCCATAGTGACAGTATTGGGCAGCGCCACTCATCCTGTGAGTGGACACACCGCCATAGTGACAGTATTGGGCAGCGTCACTCATCCTGTAGGTGGACACACCGCCATAGTGACAGTATTGGGCAGCGTCACTCATCCTGTGAGTGGACACACCGCCATAGTGACAGTATTGGGCAGCGCCACTCATCCTGTGAGTGGACACACCGCCATAGTGACAGTATTGGGCAGCGCCACTCATCCTGTGAGTGGACACACCGCCATAGTGACAGTACTGGGCAGCGTCACTCATCCTGTGAGTGGACACACCGCCATAGTGACAGTATTGGGCAGCGCCACTCATCCTGTGAGTGGACACACCGCCATAGTGACAGTATTGGGCAGCGCCACTCATCCTGTGAGTGGACACACCGCCATAGTGACAGTATTGGGCAGCGCCACTCATCCTGTGAGTGGACACACCGCCATAGTGACAGTATTGGGCAGCGCCACTCATCCTGTGAGTGGACACACCGCCATAGTGACAGTATTGGGCAGCGCCACTCATCCTGTGAGTGGACACACCGCCATAGTGACAGTATTGGGCAGTGCCACTCATCCTGTGAGTGGACACACCGCCATAGTGACAGTATTGGGCAGCGCCACTCACCCTGTGAGTGGACACACCGCCATAGTGACAGTATTGGGCAGCGCCACTCATCCTGTGAGTGGACACACCGCCATAGTGACAGTATTGGGCAGTGCCACTCATCCTGTGAGTGGACACACCGCCATAGTGACAGTATTGGGCAGCGCCACTCACCCTGTGAGTGGACACACCGCCATAGTGACAGTATTGGGCAGCGCCACTCATCCTGTGAGTTGACACACCGCCATAGTGACAGTATTGGGCAGCGCCACTCATCCTGTGAGTGGACACACCGCCATAGTGACAGTATTGGGCAGTGCCACTCATCCTGTGAGTGGACACACCGCCATAGTGACAGTATTGGGCAGCGTCACTCACCCTGTGAGTGGACACACCGCCATAGTGACAGTATTGGGCAGCGCCACTCATCCTGTGAGTGGACACACCGCCATAGTGACAGTATTGGGCAGCGTCACTCACCCTGTGAGTGGACACACCGCCATAGTGACAGTATTGGGCAGCGCCACTCATCCTGTGAGTGGACACACCGCCATAGCAGCATGTCCAACACTGTTCATCTTGTCACTTGCTAACATAAGGATAAAACAGAGGAGGATCGACTCCAGGAACCCACTTGAGGAGTAACTCCTGGAAATGTATTACATTTTGCTGCGAGAAGTTGAGAAGTTAAAGGTAACACCAATCATGTTAACTGTGTGTGTGTGTAATTACCTAAGTGTAGTTACAGGATGAGAGCTACGCTCGTGGTGTCCCGTCTTCCCAGCACTCTTTGTCATATAACGCTTTGAAACTACTGACGGTCTTGGCCTCCACCACCTTCTCACTTAACTTGTTCCAACCGTCTACCACTCTATTTGCGAAGGTGAATTTTCTTATATTTCTTCGGCATCTGTGTTTAGCTAGTTTAAATCTATGGCCTCTTGTTCTTGAAGTTCCAGGTCTCAGGAAGTCTTCCCTGTCGATTTTATCAATTCCTGTTACTATTTTGTACGTAGTGATCATATCACCTCTTTTTCTTCTGTCTTCTAGTTTTGGCATATTTAATGCTTCTAACCTCTCCTCGTAGCTCTTGCCCTTCAGTTCTGGGAGCCACTTAGTAGCATGTCTTTGCACCTTTTCCAGTTTGTTGATGTGCTTCTTAAGATATGGGCACCACACAACAGCTGCATATTCTAGCTTTGGCCTAACAAAAGTCATGAACAATTTCTTTAGTATATCGCCATCCATGTATTTAAATGCAATTCTGAAGTTAGAAAGCATTGCATAGGCTCCTTGCACAATATTCTTAATGTGGTCCTCAGGTGATAGTTTTCTATCTAGAACCACTCCTAGATCTCTTTCTTTATCATAATTCTTTAAAGATTTCTCACATAATATATAGGTTGTGTGGGGTCTATGTTCTCCTATTCCACATTCCATAACATGACATTTATTAACATTAAATTCCATTTGCCAAGTGGTGCTCCATATACTTATTTTGTCCAGGTCTTCTTGAAGGGCATGACAATCATCTAAATGTCTTATCCTTCCTATTATCTTAGCATCATCAGCAAACATGTTCATATAATTCTGTGTGTGTGTGTGTGTGTGTGTGTGTGTGTGTGTGTGTGTGTGTGTGTGTGTGTGTGTGTGTGTGTGTGTGTGTGTGTGTGTGTGTGTGTGTGTGTGAACTCACCTAATTGTACTTACCTAATTGTGAGTGGGCAGACACACACACACACACTTTGTGTGTGTGTGTGTGTGTATGTGTGTGTGTGTGTGTGTAACGTCTGTGGTTGTGGTGTGCTTGTGAGCGCGCGCGCGTGCGTGTACGCAACTAACCTATCTATACCCTTGTCAGAGTGCCAACCTTCGCCTGCCCGTTTCACTCCTCAAACGTGGGTCATAACTATCACTCCCTGGATAGGGATATCAATCCTTATGGATTGATATCCCTATCCAGGGATAGGGATATCTGGCTCAGCAGTAATTTAATCTGTGACTCCTGGGTACACTTATCTTGAGGAGCAAAAACATAGACATTAAGGAATCTCCAAAGGACCTATTGGCCCATACGAAGCTGCTTCCTTATATATAACCACCCAAACCCATTCAAAAGCAGTCTCCGTGGTGTAGTGGTAAGACACTCGCCTGGCGTTCCGCGAGCGCTATGTCATGGGTTCGTATCCTGGCCGGGGAGGATTTACTGGGCGCAATTCCTTAACTGTAGCCTCTGTTTAACCCAACAGTAAAATGTGCACTTGGATGAAAAAACGATTCTTCGCAGCAGGGGATCGTATTCCAGGGACCATAGGATTAAGGACTTGCTCGAAACGCTACGCGTACTAGTGGCTCTACAAGAATGTAACAACTCTTGTATATATCTCAAAAAAAAAAAAAAAAAAAAAAAAAAAAATACATACATACATACATATGTATGAATCCAGGACCAATGTCCCCACAGCTAGTGAAAACAATATTACTCTCCCTCATCAGTGGTACACAAATATCGGATTTCTGCAAAATGTGCAGTAAGGCTACTTAGGAGAAAATCATTGGGAGAGGACGGGGAATGGAACCAGCATCCTGAGTAGTAACCTGGGGTTATAAATCGCGATATTGTGACATCATTGTGTATTATGAAGCCTAGTTAGGGCGGACGGTCTGAGGCTTACAACGTGTTCTCTGATTGGTGCGTTATATTAGGCCTCAAAAAGTGTATTGTTTATTATTGGTGGAGAATGTTTACAAGACTTCCGGGTAGGGAGATGAGAACTGTATATACATTGTTATACTTGCTTGGTAGGTTTATATATATATATATATATATATATATATATATATATATATATATATATATATATATATACATATATATATATATATATATATATATATATATATATATATACATATATATATATATATATATATATATATATATATATATATATATATATATATATATATATATATAAACTCATCTGTGCTTATCAGATATCTCTCGTCTGTACTGGAGGAGGGTACTTGGGTACTGTAGGAGGGTTATATCTTGGTTATCTTGAGATGATTTCGGGGCTTTAGTGTCCCCGCGGCCCGGTCCTCGACCAGGCCTACACCCCCAGGAAGCAGCCCGTGACAGCTGACTAACACCCAGGTACCTATTTTACTACTAGGTAACAGGGGTATAGGGTGAAAGAAACTCTGCCCATTGTTTCTCGCCGGCGCCCGGGATCGAATCCGGGACCACAGGATCACAAGTCCGGCGTGCTGTCCGCTCGGCCGACCGGCTCTCGAAGGGTAGTTGAAGCTCACGGCCCCACAACTCATCCTAAGCCTCACCCTACTAGTAGTCCCTATAACGCACCCATGCCAATAGATTTACATCCAGGTCCCTAATTACTGCTGGGTGAGCAGGGGCGAACAGATAAGTATCGGTAGCCTAGACAACCCTCCCTGCCCAGGGCTCGAACCCTGCCGAAATCGCTGGCGAGGCGTGGAGCGAGCGTGCAGCCACTGCGCCTCAGGCACTGCTACTGTCAATGATCTACTTTCATATTGATCTACTTTCATACTTAATCTACTTTCACGTTGATCTTTTCAGGATTTCCCTCATTTGTTTCTCTATCAAATGAAAGCTCTATCAAGGTCGCCTGACAGCTGGGTGGACAGCGCTTCGGATTCGTAGTCCTGAGGTTCCGGGTTCGATCCCCGGTGGAGGCGGAGACAAATGGGCAAAAAGTTTCTTTCACCCTGATGCCCCTGTTACCTAGCAGTAAATAGGTACCTGGGAGTTAGACAGCTGTCACGGGCTGCTTCCTGGGAGTGGAGGCCTGGTCGAGGACATGGCCACGGGGACACTAAAGCCCCGAAATCATCTCAAGATAACCTCAAGATATCATCTGCGGAGGTGCTTTTGTTATTGGCTTTTTGCTCACGTGACACAGAGCTCGGTGTCAGTTTCTGCTTCCTGCATGGAATGCTGTTTTTTTTTTTTTTTTGGTCATTTCCTCATTGTGGTATGAATGTCTTAGTTTGTGTACTGTCTTTGTGGTCGCTGTGTGAAAGTTCATGTTCCTTTGCTGGGATATGTGTGGTAACCTGATTACTTCAGTGTATATAAAGTTGTATAATAGTTGTATTCAGTTGTATGATGTCTTTTCCATCATAGTGTTTAGTCTACTTCTGGGAGCCGACGGCTAAGCGGTCAGAGCACTGGACGCATGATCCTGTGGTCTCGGGTTCGATTCCGGGCGCTGGCGAGAAACAATGGGCAGAGTTTCTTTCACCCTGATGCGCCTGTTACTTAGCAGTAAATAGATACCTGGGAGTTAGTCAGCTGTCACGAGCTGCTTCCTGTGGGTGGAGGCCTGGTCGAGGACCGGGCCGCGGGGACACTAAAGCCCCGAAATCATCTCAAGATATACTGTACTTAGCCTCACATATCTGTGTTGTTGTTGTTTAAAATTCGCTACCTAGAACAAACAGTTCCAAGTAGCACAGGCTATGGTGAGCCCGTGTGTCGTGTTGGAGTGTGGCCGCTTACCTGTCCTCTTTCCTCCACCCTATATCCCCGTCTCTCTACCCCACCTCCTGTCTATTCTCCCCCTTCACCCCCCCCCCCTTCTGCTATCCCTTCTACCTCACCTCCCCTTGTCTCTATTTTCCCCTCCTTCCCCTTTCCAAGGCACTCCCTCCCCCCTCCCTCTTCTAAGACCCCTCTCCCTTTCTCCTTCCTAGAACCTCCTCCCTCTCACCCCGTCCATCAACTCCCCTCAACTGGTCTAGGACACGGACACACACACACACACACACACACACACACACACACACACACACACACACACACACACACACACACACACACAACCTACAAAATCCTCAGAGGAATCGACCGGGTAAACAAGGATAAACTATTCAACACTGGAGGGACGCGAACAAGGGGACACAGGTGGAAACTGAGTACCCACATGAGCCACAGAGACATCAGAAAGAACTTTTTCAGTGTCAGAGTAGTTGGTAAATGGAATGCATTAGGCAGTGATGTGGTGGAGGCTGACTCCATACACAGCTTCAAATGTAGATATGATAGAGCCCAGTAGGCTCAGGAATCTGTACACCAGTTGATTGACGGTTGAGAGGCGGTACCAAAGAGCCAGAGCTCAACCCCCTCAAACACAACTAGGTGAGTACACACACACACTCTACACTTTCACCTTCCTAAAACTGAATTCGAATTTAATATAAATTAACAAATTAACAAATTATTTAATATATAATTTAATATAAAATTAACAAATTATAATATAAATTATAATTAAATTGTTGAGTGGACAATATAAACAATTACATTATTATTATTATTATTATCGTCATAATTCTAGACAATAGAAATATTATATTATTGTAATTGTTGATATAATTGTATGTTTCGAAGAAACTAATGACTGATTCACTATCATCATACCGAACATAACAGTAAGAATTTGATGATGGTTTCAGATGTTCTCCAAGACACACGAAGGCTTCCTGTCCCGCCCCCACAGGGACACCCAACTCTTACAGGTAAAGAACACCTCGAGGGCAAAGATGTATGAGTTCATACACTACTGCTGTTCCTGCTGCTGTTGTTACTGCTGCTGTTCCTGCTGCTGTTGTTACTGCTGCTGTTCCTGCTGCTGTTGTTACTGCTGCTGTTCCTGCTGCTGTTGTTACTGCTGCTGTTCCTGCTGCTGTTGTTACTGCTGTTCCTGCTGTTTCTGCTGCTCTTACTGTCTTTTCGTGATTTTGTTGTTAAAGATTCGCTACCTGGAATAAGAAGTTCCAAGTAGCACGGGCTATGGTGAGCCCGCTCCCTTTTAGTGAGCTCTACACTCAAGACAATGTTGTATGGACGATCTCTGGTGGAGCATGGAGGCTGACTCAGCGTATGGTGCATGATTCATGACGCATGACGCATGCGTCATGCGTCACCACGGCTCACGACGCACGCGTCACCACCGACCATACGCTCGCTTGAAACACATTTGAAGGGTTCAAGCCCCGCATTGCTCCAAGTGATTTCGCATAGATCACTGTGATTTCCTTGCTTATCATTCATATATATATATATATATATATATATATATATATATATATATATATATATATATATATATATATATATATATGTTTAAACTATCCTTGAAACAATCTATCAATCCCCACCTCTTTTACCCGGTAATCTGTTCCATAGATCAAAAACTCCTGTTTCCAACCCAGTATTTACCCAGGTCTTTCCTGAATCTAAACTTATCCAGTTTATATCCATTATTCTATATTGTGTTTTGGGCTGATACATTTATAGCCTAATCTACATTGTCATTGTTATTGTCTTCATCCATTTGTATACACTCCTTACTCTTCGTCTGTCTGGAGAA
The DNA here is from genome assembly GCF_040958095.1 of Procambarus clarkii. Lineage (NCBI taxonomy): Eukaryota > Metazoa > Arthropoda > Malacostraca > Decapoda > Cambaridae > Procambarus > Procambarus clarkii. Next base: position 13,877,413 of record NC_091237.1, on the reverse strand, counting down.
TGTAAATATATCTTTTTCCTCTCTATATATGGAGGATTTCTAAGTTTTAGGATTAAGTTCGTCATCCTTCTCTGTTCTCTAAGTCAATTTGTATCCATTCTATTTAGCGCAGACCAAGAGTAAAACACATAAACTAAATGGGGCATAGCAAGACCAGCATAAAGCAAGGGAATAACATTAGATGTCTTCTGAGTAATGCTTCAAGACGTATCCTTCAATCCCGGTATTCTATTTGCTTTATTCCGTAATTTATGCATTGATTTTTTGGGCTCAAGAGCCCTACTTATCATGCCTGAGATCTTCCTCACATTCTGACGAGCCAATTGTGATATAGACTTTGATATTTGGTAACGTTATTATAGAGAATAGGAACGACAGAACAGTTAGAATATAACGCAACAGGTAAAACAAGTGTTGTAGGAGAGGCCATAGAGAACTAGGGGTTGTTGTTGTTTAAAGATTCAGCTACTCGGAACAAGTTCCAAGTAGCACGGGCTATGGTGATCCCGTAGTGGACTTACCTGGCACAGGAGCGGGGCAAGTAGCACGGGCTATAGTGAGGCCGTAGTGGACTTAACTAGCACAGGAGCGGGGCTGTAACTTGGAAGTAGGGCCTCACTGCCCAGTAATCACTGTTAGGTCAGCACCCCCTCACTTCCTCCGAGTCAGTTACCTCACCACCTCACCGCCCCACCACTCCCCTCATCATATATAGCCATCGTATATTTACACAGTGGGGGATCCCCGCCTCGCCCGCACCTGCAGCGCCAGCAGCAGCAGGAGGAACCCAGCACCTTGTTCTCTCGTATCTCCATCCAGCCTTGTATCCGGTTCTATGGCTCTGTATCACCTCCCTAGCCACGTGTGTCCTGTACCTCGTCTCCTGTATCCTGTACAGAGAGAGAGAGAGAGAGAGAGAGAGAGAGAGAGAGAGAGAGAGAGAGAGAGAGAGAGAGAGAGAGAGGTGGAAGTTAAACAGTGAATGTGCATTTTCTATTTGTGCTTGCAAGATCGTGCTGTTAGCTCTTGGACCCTGCCTTTCTAACAATCTATTTTTCATCTATTATGTTTACTACATATATTTCTCTTTACCACACATACACACACCCAGGAAGCAGCCCGTAGCAGCTATGTAACTCCCAGGTACCTATTTACTGCTAGGTGAACATGAGCATCAGAGGGAAAGAAACTCTGCCTACTTGTTTATGCCTCGGCCGGGAATCGAACCCGGGCCCTTAAGACTACGAACCCCCTAGCGCTGTCCACTTAGCCGCGCGCCCCCATGGTGTGTGTACTCAACATGTTGTACTCACCTGGTTGTGCTTGCGGGGGTTGAGCTCTGGCTCTTTGGTCCCGCCTCTCAACCGTCAATCTACTGGTGTACAGATTCCTGAGCTTCTCGAGCTCTATCTCATCTACATTTGTGTCCACTTGTGTAAAGGAGGAAATGTATATGTTTATCTCTCAGAATGTTCGGTGAGAACAATATTCTTACTTCCTATGCTGTTACCTCAATATTTAGAAGTTTCTCAACACGGGCTCCTTCCTCATCTAGCACCGGGAGGTGTTCACGCTCAGTACCCGCTAAACACACACCGAAACTACGACGTTGCTACAACGTTCGAACAAGTTTTAACACCTCCTAACCAGTTTTAACAACCAATATAGCAAGTTGTAACAACGTTCTAATACGTCATAAACACGTTAAGCCAAGATGTAACAACTTTATTACAAGTTGTAACAAGCGGAAAATAGAGACAGTTTCGGTTTGTGTTTCCAGGGTAGTGACTACATGGAAGCTGGCATGAGCTCCTCACAAATTTCTTGAATCATTTTCTGTATACTGGCCTCCCCCCTTTTTCGTAACCTGGGGCCAGATTCACGAAAGCACTTACGCAAACACTTACGAACGTGTCCATCTTTCCTCAATCTTTAACGGCTTTGGTTACATTTATTAAACAGTTTACGAGCATGAAAACTTACCAATCAACTGTTGTTGTTGTTATAAACAGCCTCCTGGTGCTTCCGAGCTCATTAACTGTTTAATAATTGTAAACAAAGCCGCCAAAAATTGAGAAAAAATGTACAGGTTCGTAAGTGCTTGCGTAAGTGCTTTCGTGAATCTGGCCCCAGGTCACTTGGTCATTCACTGTCATTTTCCTTCTTATCAGGTTATGTGGGAGTTCCGGTTGTCCCTTTGCTTTGCAGGTAATACGATTTTCATAGTTTCTTTCTGCCAATCATCTTATTTTATATAGACATTCCTGCCCCTGTTGCATTTAACCCGTTTTACCGTTGTCCTTTGCCTTCTGTTTTTCCTCCACTCCCTCCTGCTTTTTGCTCTTGTTTCCTGACACTGTCTATTGAACCACGGGTTATTATATGTTCTACTGCTTCCTGGCACTGTCTATTGAACCACGGGTTATTATATGTTCTACTGCTTCCTGGCACTGTCTATTGAACCACAGGTTAT
>NC_091237.1:13792440-13872440 GCF_040958095.1 Procambarus clarkii | reverse complement strand
GGGTCTGAATGTGACCATGACACGGTGTTCTCTTTTGAATTATGGCCACCCCGACCAGCCTATCTTGAGGTTATCTTGAGATGATTTCGGGGCTTAGCGTCTCCGCGGCCCGGTCCTCGACCTGGCCTCCTTTTTGTTACACATCCCCCAGGAAGCAGCCCGTAGCAGCTGTCTAACTCCCAGGTATCTATTTACTGCTAGGTAACAAGGGCATCAGGGTGAAAGAAACATTTTGCCCATTTGTCTCCACCAGGGATCGAACCCGGAACCTCAGGACTAGGAACACGAACCGCTGTCCACTCAGCTGTCAGGCGCCTATGTTCATCCCGTACCCCAGAACAGTCTGTCTGATAATTTGGGTGAGACTACGCACAAGGGGACACAGGTGGAAACTGAGTGCCCAAATGAGCCACAGAGATATTAGAAAGAACTTTTTTAGTGTCAGAGTAGTTGACAAATGGAATGCATTAGGCAGTGATGTGGTGGAGGCTGACTCCATACACAGCTTCAAGTGTAGATATGATAGAGCCCAGTAGGCTCAGGAATCTGTACACCTGTTGATTGACGGTTGAGAGGCGGGACCAAAGAGCCAGAGCTCATCCCCCACAAACACAACTAGGTGGGCACAACTAGGTGAGTACTAGCCCTAAGCGTGTGACCTCCAACTTCGAACAGACAGACAGACATTCTCTTGCAATAGAGATATGTACAATTGAGGCCCATCCCCCAGTAATAGTACTTATAGCAACTATTTGGTCAAACGTACGAAAATGGACTGTTGTACCCAAAACAAAATTCATATCCTTACCTTGAGGTTACCTTGAGGTGCTTCCGGGGCTCAGCGTCCCCGCGGCCCGGTCGTCGACCAGGCCTCCTGGTTGCTGGACTGATCAACCAGGCTGTTGGACGCGGCTGCTCGCAGCCTGACGTATGAGTCACAGCCTGGTTGCTCAGGAATCCTTTGGGGGTGCTTATCCAGTTCTCTCTTGAGCACTGTGAGGGGATTGCCAGTTATGCCCCTTATGTGTAGTGGAAGCGTGGTACTGGTACTGGTCATATCTGGTACTCTTGGAATACAGTGAAAAGTGGAACAGTACCTATACATCGTAACTTGGCTTGAGCTCAAGTAATCCTAGGACTAATATATGTCATCTTAGGCCTATTTTAGAGTATACCCGAGGTATACTCGGCCTGAGAAGGCTTAGGCTCGGTGGCTGCCGCTGGCATCCTGCCTTCTACAAAAATGTTAGTACAAAACATGGATTATTTTTTTCTGTAACAGTCCATTTTTGTACGTCCTGCCCGTTGTTGATTCCGGGGAACAATGCACCCGCTGTCCGGTCTCTGACCAGCCTTCTTGGCGCGAGGTCTGATCAAACAGGTTGTTTGATACCTGGTTGATGGGGTTCTGGGAGTTCTTCTACTCCCCAAGCCCGGCCTCGTCCCCAAGCCCGGTCCGAGGCCTGGCTTGACTTGTGAGAGTTTGGTCCACCAGGCTGTTGCTTGGAGCGGCCCGCAGGCCCACATACCCACCACAGCCCGGTTGGTCCGGCACATCTTGAAGAAAACTATCTAGTTTCCTCTTGAAGATGTCCACGGTTGTTCCGGCAATATTTCTTATGCTCGCTGGGAGGATGTTGAACAGCCGCGGACCTCTGATGTTTATACAGTGTTCTCTGATTGTGCCTATGGCACCTCTGCTCTTCACTGGTTCTATTCTGCATTTTCTTCCATATCGTTCACTCCAGTACGTTGTTATTTTACTGTGTAGATTTGGTACTTGTCCCTCCAGTATCTTCCAGGTGTATATTATTTGGTATCTCTCTCGTCTCCTTTCTAGTGAGTACATTTGGAGAGCTTTGAGACTATCCCAATAATTTAGGTACTTTATCTCGTCTATGCGTGCCGTATATGTTCTCTGTATTCCCTCTATTTCAGCAATCTCTCCTGCTCTGAAGGGGGAAGTGAGTACTGAGCAGTACTCAAGACGGGACAGCACAAGTGACTTGAAGAGTACAACCATCGTGATGGCATCCCTGGATTTGAAAGTTCTCGTAATCCATCCTATCATTTTTCTGGCTGTCACAATATTTGCTTGGTTATGCTCCCTAAACGTTAGGTCGTCAGACATCATTATTCCCAAATCCTCTACATTCTGCTTTCCTACTATGGGCAGATTTGATTGTGTTTTGTACCCTGTATTATGTTTAAGGTTCTCATTTTTACCGTACCTGAGTACCTGGAATTTATCACTGCTAAACATCATGTTATTTTCTGCTGCCCAGACGAAAGCTTATTTATATCTGCTTGTAGTTTTTCAATGTCTTCAGCAGAGGTAATTTTCATGTTGATTTTTGGGTCATCTGCAAAGGATGATACGTAGCTGTGATTTGTAATTTTGTCTATATCTGATATGAGAATAGGGAAAAGCAGCGGTGCAAGGACTGTACCTTGAGGTACAGGGCTTTTAACTGCAGGTGGACTCGATTTTATATGGTTGACTGTTACTCTTTGTGTTCTGTTCGACAGAAAACTGAGTATCCACCGTCATACTTTACCAGTTATTCCCATTGACCTCATTCTGTGTGCTATCACCCCATGGTCACATCTGCCGAATGCCTTTGCGAAGTCCGTGTATACCACATCTGCATTGTGTTTTTCTACTAATGCCTCAGTGACTTTGTCGTAATAGGTCAAGTAGCTGTGAGAGGCACGATCTTCCCGCTCTAAATCCTTGTTGGCCTGGGTTGTGGAGGCTGTTACACGCAGCTGCTCACAGTCTGGCGTATGAATCACAGCCTGGTTGATCACGTGTCCTTGAACACTGTGAGAGGTCGGCTAATTCAGATCCTCTCGGTTTTGTATGACAAGTCGGCAAGTATATATATATATATATATATATATATATATATATATATATATATATATATATATATATATATATATATATATATATATATATATATATGTTTCTTGTAAACATATGTTGTTGAATATGACCGAAAAGGTAAGATTAATAATTCTAACACGAATCTTCTCAATATTTCTTATGTTTTTCTTCACTGTCGCTGGTAATAAAAATAACAATTCTCCGAAATTCATTTTTAATTGTCTGACGCCTGAACGCGTTTCGTAATTCGTATTACATTTGTATTATTATTACATATTGAGAAGATTCGTGTTAGAATTATTAATCTTATCTTTTCGGTCAAATTCAACAATATATATATATATATATATATATATATATATATATATATATATATATATATATATATATATATATAGATAGATAGATAGATAGATAGATAGATAGATAGATAGATATAAGATCCTGGATACCTAACATGCATACAATTACATAACCTTATTAAGCTACTTCTTGAAGCCATATTATTGGTTTAACAGGAACTGAGGATTTTGTGGTATTCAATCCAAGGTAATTAGTAAGGTAATTATGTAGAGAAAGCGCTAGGCCAGAATGACTATACAGCCCCTGGGAAGAATATGAGGACAAGGTAGGAATATTGCCCAACCACTTGGGCCGTCGGGGATTGAACATAGACCTGCAAGAAACGCGGCCAAGTGGACGGCTTTATTTTATGCAAGTTCCATTCAGGCGATATGTGCGATACAGTCATCTTGGCTTACCGCTTTCTCCTCACTTTGAAGTGATGAGTTAATTGCATGATGGTTAAGGTCAGACTAACAGAAGTAGTCAAGGCAGTGACGCAGCCATCTTGGACATCTTCAAGAGAAAAGTGGACTGTTTTCTAAGAGAAGTTCCGGATCAACCGGGCTGTGGTGGGTATGTGGGCCTGCGGGCCGCTCCAAGCAACAGCCTGGTGGACCAAACTCTCACAAGTTAAGCCTGGCCTCGGGCCGGGCTCGGGGAGTAGAAGAACTTCCAGAACCCCATCAACCAGGTATCAAGCAGCCCGTCCTCCTAAGGTCTCCCAACGTCAAGAAAGTGTCGTACTAAAGTGCCCTTATCCTAACCTACCAGAGGCCCCAAAACAGAAAACGGAACAGTATATCAATTCCGCGAGCTGCTACCATTTTCTAGTACGACAATTATCGGCCTTAGGTAGAGTATACGTCAAAATGCAACGTTCTGTTAGGGGGACGGGTTGGGAGCCCTCGCTGCGAGCGACAGGGAGCCGGTCGGCCGAGCGGACAGCATGCTGGACTTGTGATCCTGTGGTCCCGGGTTCGATCCCAGGCGCCGGCGAGAAACAATGGGCAGAGTTTCTTTCACCCTATGCCCCTGTTACCTAGCAGTAAAATAGGTACCTGGGTGTTAGTCAGCTGTCACGGGCTGCTTCCTGGGGGTGGAGGCCTGGTCGAGGACCGGGCCGCGGGGACACTAAAGCCTCGAAATCATCTCAAGATAACCTCAAGATAACCTGACAGGGCAGCCCTTGTGAGCCTCTGTGATCATTACCCACGACGACGGACCTTGTCCTCCACCTTGAAGTTACCTTGAAGTGTTTCCGGGGCTTAGCATCCACGCGGCCCGGTCGTCGACCTCTAAGCAACTGTGTAATGTGAGTTACTTGTGTGTGCACAGAGCGGCGCGTGGGTCATAGTGAAGAGTGACGTATGTGCCTGCCATTACGGACACTTTTTGTAGACCGATCTAACAGTCTAGGCAGGTCAGTAGGGTCTGAAACCTGCACTGGCACGAACTGTGACGTCACACACTCCTCTACACCATATACGGTACAAAACACAACATGTAGGTTATCTTGAGGTTATCTTGAGATGATTTCGGGGCTTTAGTGTCCCCGCGGCCCAGTCCTCCACCCCCAGGAAGCAGCCCGTGACAGCTGACTAACACCCAGGTACCTATTTTACTGCTAGGTAACAGGGGCATAGGGTGAAAGAAACTCTGCCCATTGTTTCTCGCCGGCGCCCGGGACCACAGGATCACAAGTCCAGTGTGCTGTCCGCTCGGCCGACCGGCTCCCCTATAATTCAATTGTAACGCAATAGGTTATTAGGCGGGGCATGGAGAGCTAGACCTTATGTCTCCGTACACACAGCTAGGTAAGCACTAGTCTGTGCGTACATGTGGAAATTCGTCCCAGTGACAACGCTGAATAAGGTCTAGTTCTTCATGCCTCGTCCTCAGGGTTTTTTTGTTTGTGTGTGTTTGATACGTGTTTAAATCTCCAAGTTGGAATACTGGGGCGTATTTGTTGTGTAAGTTGGTGCGTGAGGCGACCTTAGCGTCCTCTTGCTGTGTAATTACCTAGGTGTAGTTACAGGATGAGAGCTACGCTCGTGGTGTCCCGTCTTCCCAGCACTCTTTGTCATATAACGCTTTGAAACTACTGACGGTCTTGGCCTCCACCACCTTCTCACCTAACTTGTTCCAACCGTCTACCACTCTGTTTGCGAAAGTGAATTTTCTTTTATTTCTTCGGCATCTGTGTTTAGCTAGTTTAAATCTATGAGGTAAATTAAATCTATAAATCTTTAAATCACACACACACACCCACTCACACATCGTGTGTGTGTGTGTGTGTGTGTGTGTGTGTGTGTGTGTGTGTGTGTGTGTGTGTGTGTGTGTGTGTGTGTGTGTGTGTGTGTGTGTGTGTGTGTGTGTGACGTCCTTGAAGCAGTATCTCATCATGTACACACACACCTGTGAGTGAATCATCCCACCAAACAGGTGTTCACTGTAGTATATTCTCCCCCCCCCTCGCCCCATACCCCCCTCTGCACCATGGAACCCCCTCCCCCGCCCCATCAACTGGAACCCCACCACTCTCCCCCCTCCACACCCCCACTCTCATGAACACATCCACAAGGGCCGTGACGAGGATTCGAACCTGCGTCCGGGAGCATCCCAGACACTGCCTTAATCGCCCCCCCCTCTCACCCCAACCAGACCCCCACCCCCCCTTCCCCAGAGGTTTCTAGCAACTGTAGTCCAAAGAAGATTACAGGCGAACAATTTCTAACAGCAGTCGTTAACAACACCTATACACAACCAGCTCCTCCTCCTGAGGTCCCCCAACGTCAAGAAACTGACCTACTAAAGTGCCCTTATATCCTAACCTGCCAGAGGACCCAAAACAGAAAACGGGGGGTATGTCAATTTCGCTAGCAGCTTCCATTGTCTAGTATAAGACGATTTTTGGCCCTAGGTAGAGAGAGAGAGAGAGAGAGAGAGAGAGAGAGAGAGAGAGAGAGAGAGAGAGAGAGAGAGAGAGAGAGAGAGAGAGAGAGAGAGAGAGAGAGAGAGGAGGAGAGAGAGAGAGAGAGAGAGAGAGAGAGAGAGAGAGAGAGAGAGAGAGAAGGAGAGAGAGAGAGAGAGAGAGAGAGAGAGAGAGAGAGAGAGAGAGAGAGAGAGAGAGAGAGAGAGAGAGAGAGAGAGAGAGAGAGAGAGAGAGAGAGAGAGAGAGAGAGAGAGAGAGAGAGAGAGAGAGAGACAGAGAGAGAGAACAAACACAACTACACATATCCCTGGCTCTTCCCTTGAACCAGTCCTTTCTGACCTGCCTACAAGGGATTAATCAACTCACACAACCTGTCTACCACAGCTGGTCCTCACTGCTCACAGCTGGTCCTCACTGCTCACCACACCACTCACAGCTGGTCCTCACTGCTCACCACACTGCTCACAGCTGGTCCTCACTGCTCACCACACTGCTCACAGCTGGTCCTCACTGCTCACCACACTGCTCACAGCTGGTCCTCACTGCTCACCACACCACTCACAGCTGGTCCTCACTGCTCACCACACTGCTCACAGCTGGTCCTCACCGCTCACAGCTGGCTCCCAATTAATTAAATGCGTGGCTCCTGTGCCAGGTGAGCCGCCAAACATATACCCTCACCAATCATATATGGGATTTCTAGCTCCATTATATCCAGAATGAGCAGTGTGGCCACACCCTCCGACCTGCCAGGTGTGGCCACACCCTCCGACCTGCCAGGTGTGGCCACACCCTCCGACCTGCCAGGTGTGGCCACACCCTCCGACCTGCCAGGTGTGGCCACACCCTCCGACCTGCCAGGTGTGGCCACACCCTCCGACCTGCCAGGTGTGGCCACACCCTCCGACCTGCCAGGTGTGGCCACACCCTCCGACCTGCCAGTAAGTGACATACTGTCCCGTTTTCTGTTTTGGGTCTTCTGGCTTAGGTTCTTAGGAGAGGAAACTTTCAATTAATGGTTTTGATGACGTTTTGAACCCTTAGGAGAACTTTCTGCCCCCCTAACCTACCACAGTACCCTTAACTTGCTGTTTTGAAAAAAATAAATTAAAATTTAATTGAATAATAAATTCTCAGCTTGTTTTCTGTAATTGTTTCTATGGCTCCTCCAATCTTCATTAAATATAGTTTACACTTCGTTCTATGTCTCGCATTCCAGTGTATTGTAATTGAACTAAGAGTTCCACTTGTAATTCTTCCGACTTGGATTGGACTCCATTTATGATAACCTTTTTTTCTGTGAAATAACTATCCCGATATCCAATTTAGGATAACAATCCAATAAGCTATTATGAGCCTCTACTTCTCTGTATATTATGTCAACCGCCTCAAATATGCTGGAAAGCAACGGGAGAAAATTTGTCAAACATGAGTGACCCTTGAGTAAAGCCATGAGTGACCCTTATTAAAGCCATGAGTAACTAAGTAAAGCCATGAGTGACCCATAGTAAAGCCATGAGTGACCCTTAGTAAAGCCATGAGTAACTTAGTAAAGCCATGAGTGACCCATAGTAAAGCCATGAGTGACCCTTAGTAAAGCCATGAGTGACCCTTAGTAAAGCCATGAGTGACCCTTAGTAAAGCCATGAGTGACCCTTAGTAAAGCCATGAGTCCTTAATCAATCTATGTCTTCATGGTGAGAGGGTATGAGGCGTCATGAGGGAGCCGGTCAGCCGAGTGGACAGCACACTGGACTTGTTATCCTGTGGTCCTAGGTTCGATCCCGGGCGCCGGCGAAAAACAATGGGCAGAGTTTCTTTCACCCTATGCCCCTGTTACCTAGCAGTAAAATAGGTACCTGGGTGTTAGTCAGCTGTCACGGGGTGCTTCCTGGGGGGTGGAGGCCTGGTCGAGGACCGGGCCGCGGGGACACTAAAGCCCCGAAAGGGTATTTCCTTACACTGCAGACGAGGAGTCACAATAACGTGGCTGAAATATGTTGACCAAACTATATTTGGAAGTGAAGGGACGACGACGGTTTGGTCCGTCCTGGACCATTCTCACTTGAGAATGGTCCAGGACGGACCGAAACGTCGTCGTCCCTTCACCACCACCACCACCACCATCGCCACCATCCTTAGCACGATCATCATTATCATCACTATCACCACCATGATGAGCACCACCACCATCACTAACCATCACCACCATCACTAACAACCAGTCGAGGCCCAAGCCTGGGGCTGGACCATCACCACCACCACCACCACTACCATCTCCCTGGCTTGGCACAGCGCCACCTGTCGGCCCAGTATTCCACTCGCAAGTTCACTACTCTCTCTCCCAACTACACAATGAATACACGCCATTGTCCCTACTGCATTCTTGGCAGCGCTGTGTGGTCCCTGCTGGCCACCGAGTCATCCCCCTCCCTCCCTCCCTGCCCACGGCTCTACACGCCTTACCTTAAGGTTACCTTGAGGTTACCTTGACGTGTTTTCGGGGCTTAGCGTCCCCGCGGCCCGGTCCTCGACCAGGCCTTCACGTTACCACCAACACTCACACTACACCCGTCTCTTTCACACTCTTACTGATACTAGCGTTTGTGTACAGTGCCATGAAGGTCTATTAGTGCCTGCCACAGTGCCATGACGGTCTATTATAGCCTGCTCACAGTGCCATGAAGGTCTATTATAGCCTGCTGACAGTGCCATAAAGGTCTATTAGTGCCTGCTCACAGTGCCATAAAGGTCTATTAGTGCCTGCTCACAGTGCCATAAACTCCTTGGCACTGCCCACAGTGTAATCCCCTACTGGCACTAATCTTGTTGATATTAGTGCCGGATCCTCAAGACACAGTGACCCCCGCCCCCTTCTCACTGTCACAAGTTCACTGGTGCCTCGGCATTCCTGCGGCTGGTGCCTGCTCGTGTTGCAGTGTCATGGCACTGACAGGCACTGCCTCGGGGCGTGGTCTTTACTGCCTGTCTTTACTCCAGAACTGAAGCCCGCGAGCCACACTTGTCGCCACAACACGTGTGTATTCAACACAACTTCAGCCCTGCCTCGCCCCTCTCAAACACCACCCCGCCCTCTCGAGATGGTGATAATAGCATTGTAAACGCACTCCAATCACCTGGTTGATACCCTGGTTGATGGGGTTCTGGAAGTTCTTCTACCCCCCAAGCCCGGCCCGAGGCCAGGCTTGACTTGTGAGAGTTTGGTCCACCAGGCTGTTGCTTGCAGCGGCCCGCAGGCCCACATACCCACCACAGCCCGGTTGGTCCGGCACTCCTTGAAGAAAACTATCTAGTTTTCTCTTGAAGATGTCCACGGTTGTTCCGGCAATATTTCTGATGCTCGCTGGGAGGATGTTGAACAACCGCGGACCTCTGATGTTTATACAGTGTTCTCTGATTGTGCCTATGGCACCTCTTCTCTTCACTGGTTCAATCTTGCAGTTAGTTTTGGTTAAGTGCTCAATAGCTCACTACACTAACGTTGTCTAACACTTCTAACCTTGCCCATAGTGGAGAGAAGAAACAGTATATATATGCTGGTTAGCATTACATATATGAGTGGTCATGTCTCTGGTAGGAAATGAGTCTCCAGCTCCTATTTGTGACTGTACTTGTTTACACAGAGTTTACTGGAGTGGGTTGAGTTGTACACCCCAAGCCCGGCCTGGCTTGTCCTGTGATAATTTGATCTAAAAAGCTGTTGCTTGGAGCGGCCTGCACGACTACATAGCCATTACATCCCCAGTTGGCCCGGCACCTGCAGCATAACCGTGGACATCTTCAAGAGAAAACTAGATAGTTTTCTTCAAGGAGTGCCGGACCAACCGGGCTGTGGTGGATGTGTTCCTGCGGGCCGCTCCAAGCAACTGTCTAGTGGACCAAACTGTCACAAGTCAAGCCTGCCCTCGGGCCGGGCTTGGGGAGTACACGAACTCCCAGAACCCCATCAACCAGGTATCAATCAGGTACCAACTAGCCTAATGGTTTCTTGAAGACGTGCACTCTAGTACGTTCTTCTGCTACCCTCACATACACCACTTCTTGCCGTGGCTCCCTCGCCCTACAGCACCTGTTTCTGAACGTTTCTAAGAGCTCCTCACATCCCCCCGAAGGAAAACTCGACCCGTTACTCAAGAGTGGTAGAAGCTGTAACTATGAACACAATGTACAACAAACAGACCGGCTGTAAAAATGAAAGGTTGGCGTTTTATAATATTGTAAGTGTAAGAGGGAACGTTATTATAGAACGTTATAACGTTAAGAGGGAACAATTACAGTTATCCACGGTCAACCCCGGAACTCACAGTTCCTGCGACGGCGCTGGAACCAATCGTATTGGCGTGCGCCTTTCCATTGGAGACTTTCAGCACCGTGGAGAGGGGGGACCTGCTGCATGGGTAACAGCTTCTCCCCCGAATCATCCTACCCCTGGCTTTGCGCCCTGGTGAGGCCGCTCCAGACCGTCAACCAGAGCGCAACTCCATAGTCTCCTGAGACTGATGGATGTCTACTAAGAGGGAACGTGAGAAACCGAAACAGACTAGCCATTATTCTAACTAGTTCTCGTTCTAAATAAGAAATGACAGGCCTAACAAATGCAATCTTAGGCCTGATTAAGTCCATACATCCAATATGTCTACAAAAAGCTAGGTTTGGTTGTTTGCCATCCTTATTTGGCCTTCAACAACACAGATAATTCAAAACGTAAGAATGTTTGGGCCTGCAACAGTCTGCAGTGCGTACTACCGTCCACAGTAGCTACACCACTACCGTCCACAGTAGCTACACCACTACCGTCCACAGTAGCTACACCACTACCGTCGACAGTAGCTACACCACTACCGTCCACAGTAGCTACACCACTATCGTCCACAGTAGCTACACCACTACCGTCCACAGTAGCTACACCACTACCGTCCACAGTAGCTACACCACTACCGTCCACAGTAGCTACACCACTAACGTACACTACAACTCTGAAGTACAAGATTACCAAAAACTACTACCATGTGTGGCAGGCAGGTTGGGACAACATCAACTCAGTATGCCCCAGTATCAGATCAATTTTGTGATAATTATACTATATACTTTTAAATTGTGTATTTAAATAAGGCTTAGTGGGAATCTTGAATGATAAATAAATGTTTCTGGGTGTCTGAAGTAGCCTGTAGTGACCTAGCTACGCTCTGAGTTTTACTGAGAAAGTTCCTAGTGAATGATTAGCCTCACTAGATAGAAGCTCAAATGAATGAGCTAAATGAACAAATGAACAAATCCACAAGGGCCGTGACGAGGATTCGAACCTGCGTCTGAGTCGATTAAGGCAGCGTCTGGGATGCTCTCGGATGCAGGTTCGAATCCTCGTCACGGCTCTTGTGGATTTGTTCATTTGATGCATCACGCTATTGTGATTTCTGTGTGTTAAATGAACAAATCCACAAGGGACGTGACGAGGATTCGAACCTGCGTCCGAGGCGATTAAGGCAGCGTCTGGGATGCTCTCGGACGTAGGTTCGAACCCTAGTCACAGCCTTTATGGATTTGTTCATTTGATGCATCACGCTATTGTGATTTCTATGTGTAATGAGTGAGTTGCTGTCCTAGTAACCTTGTATACAAATAATCTCTGAGATCTGCCAGTAGGTCTGTCTCCACTGGGCCATGTATCCTGGAGTGACCCACCTTCACAACGTATGCAAATGTATACAATATATATACAAATGTATACAATGAATACAAATGTATGCAAATATATACAAACCAAACATCTACAAAATTGTTATTCCCTACTGTCTGTTCCCTTTGTATTGTTGGGTGTCAAACACGTCCACACATGGTTTATTGCTCTCTCTCTCTCTCTCTCTATCTCTCTCTCTCTCTCTCTCTCTCTCTCTCTCTCTCTCTCTCTCTCTCTCTCTCTCTCTCTCTCTCTCTCTCTCTCTCTCTCTCTCTCTCTCTCTTGATTATCTTCACCATCCCTGTTTTACCCCTGACATTGCTAGTGAACGCTGCTTTGCATCGTTACTTCCCACACTGGACCTGGTTGATACCTGGTTGATGGGGTTCTGGGAGTTCTTCTACTCCCCAAGCCCGGCCCGAGGCCAGGCTCGACTTGTGAGAGTTTGGTCCACCAGGCTGTTGCTTGGAGCGGCCCGCAGGGCCACGTACCCACCACAGCCCGGCTGATCCGGAACTTCTCTTAGAAAACCGTCCAGTTTTCTCTTGAAGATGTCCACGGTTGTTCCGGCAATATTTCTTATGCTCGCTGGGAGGACGTTGAACAACCGCGGACCCCTGATGTTTATACAGTGCTCTCTGATTGTGCCTATGGCATCTCTGCTCTTCACTGGTTCAATCTTGCATTTTCTTTCATATCGTTCACTCCAGTACGTTGTTATTTTACTGTGTAGATTTGGGACCTGACCCTCCAGTATTTTCCATGTGTATATTATTTGGTATCTCTCTCGTCTCCTTTCTAGAGAGTACATTTGGAGAGCTTTGAGACGATCCCAATAATTTAGGTGTATTATCTCGTCGATGCGTGCCGTATATGTTCTCTGTATTCCCTCTATTTCAGCAATCTCTCCTGCTCTGAAGGGGGGAGTGAGTACTGAGCAGTACTCTGGGCCGAGCAGGACCCCACTGGACCCCACACTGGACCCCACACTGGACCCCACACTGGACCCCACACTGGTCCCCTGCATACTTACTAATACTGTCATTTAAGCTTGGAACTGCCGGTTAGGTTGGGTTGGGTTGGGGTAGATTGGGTTGAGTTACGTTGGGCTAGGTTAGGTTAGATTAAGGGGTTGGGTTGGGATAGATTAGGTTTGGTTAGGTTAGAATAGACTGTAATCCCCTAATTATGCTTGCAGGGGTTGAGCTTCGACTCTTTGGTCCCGCCTCTCAACTGTCAACCGGTGGACATACTCTTCAGCCTATTAGCCTCAGGATGACGTAGAGAGCTGAAACGTCTCTCAGGTCCAAGATCTTACTCGGGGAAAAAATTACAAAAGGAATAAAGTCGAAGATAGGGCGAAGCAAGGGGGGTAAGGAAGAGAAAAAGAGAGATGGAAGGGAGGTAAGGGAAGGTAGTTGGGTAAGGAAGGTAAGCATAGAGGGGAAGGTAAGAGGGGAAAGGTAATGACCTCTGTGACGGGTCAATAACATGGGGTAGGCAAGAGGAGAGGAGTGGGGGGGGGGATGAATCATGCAAGAGACCATCCAGGCTTACCTGGAGTTTGTGATTACTTGATTTAAGAGCCTGTTGCTTGGAACAGCTTGCATTTTGCACACACACGCACGCACGCACGCACACGCGCGCGCACACACACACACACACACACAAACACACACACACACACACAAACACACACACACACACACACACACACACACACACACACACACACACACACACACACACACACACACACACACACACACACACACACACACACACACACACGCTCCCTTACCCCTGAGCCCAGTAGGCTCAGGAATCTGTACACCAGTTGATTGACAGTTGAGAGGCGGGACAAAAGAGCCAAAGCTCAATCCCCGCAAGCACAAATAGGTGAGTACACACACACACACACACACACACACACACACACACACACACACACACACACAATAAACTGGAAAAAACGCAGACATATATCTAAATGGCTTTCATAACTGAGAAACATGTATTCAGTAAGGGCAAATCCAACTTGTCCATCTTATTAGTTATATACCGAGATGACAACAATGAAATAAAAGAGGGGCTCGGCAGACTGCAATTTCCTGGACTGCCAGAAAGTTTTTGACCTTGTCTCTCACAAGCAACTCCTACACACATTAAACAATTCAAGCTGGTTTATCGGGAAGTGTACTAAAGTGGTAAAGTGTTATCAGGAGAAAGTGCTAAGCCAGTGCGACTACACAGCACTTGGACAGGATATGAGAACAGGGTGGAGGAACAGTGCCCAACCACTTGCACCATCGGGGATCGAACGACGGCCGGGATTGTATCTGGCCCTTGAAGACACAAGGCCCAAGTGGGTGGGGGGAGTACCTTCCAGGATGAAGCCAAACAGTCATAGTAAGTTACAGAGTAAGTAAGTTACTCTGTGCTATCAGAGAGGTGATGACTGGAGTACCTCAAGGATCGATATTAGGGCCCATCCTGTTCCTAACTATACATAAACAACTTAACAGCGTAAACAAGCTCATTCTTATTAACGTTTACTGACGATGCCGAGCCAATGAGGCAAATCAGAACTGAGGAGGACTGCCATGCATTGGAAGATCTTCTTGAGATGATTTCGGGGCTTTAGTGTCCCCGCGGCCCGGTCCTCGACCAGGCCTCCACCCCTAGGAAGCAGCCCGTGACAGCTGACTAACACCCAGGTACCTATTTTACTGCTAGGTAACAGAGGCATAGGGTGAAAGAAACTCTGCCCATTGTTTCTCGCCGGCGCCCGGGATCGAACCCGGGACGAAGATGAACTAGACAATCTCCAGAGATGGCCTGAGAAATGTTTACTATGCTGAGAATGGTGAGAAATGATGACTTTAGCCCTGAGAAATGCGAGATTATGAGCATAAGAAATGAAGCAAGAAGGCATCAAACACAATATAGAAAAACGTGAAGGCAAATTTCCACTTCTTAAATAGAAGAACACTAAGAAGTAGACACAACTCAAGAGCTAACACCAAGAAGTAGCCACAACTCAAGCACTAACACTAAGAAGTAGACACAACTCAAGAACTAACACTAAGAAGTAGACACAACTCAAGAACTAACACCAAGAAGTAGACACAACTCAAGAACTAACACCAAGAAGTAGACACAACTCAAGAACTAACACTAAGAAGTAGACACAACTCAAGAACTAACACCAAGAAGTAGACACAACTCAAGAACTAACACCAAGAAGTAGACACAACTCAAGAACTAACACTAAGAAGTAGACACAACTCAAGAACAAACACTAAGAAGTAGACACAACTCAAGAACTAACACCAAGAAGTAGACACAACTCAAGAACTAACACTAAGAAGTAGGCACAACTCAAGAACTAACACTAAGAAGTAGGCACACAACTCAAGCACTAACACTAAGAAGTAGACACAACTCAAGCACTAACACTAAGAAGTAGGCACACAACTCAAGCACTAACACTAAGAAGTAGACACAACTCAAGAACTAACACTAAGAAGTAGGCACACAACTCAAGCACTAACACTAAGAAGTAGACACAACTCAAGCACTAACACCAAGAAGTAGACACAACTCAAGAACTAACACCAGAACAACTAAGGCAGCAAATGCCATAACCGGCAAACATCCGGTCATCCTTCAGGAACTGTGCAAGCAACCGTTCCCCAGTGGTGTAAACATCCACATTTACTCATCACCACCACACCAATCCCCAACCACTACCACCAACCACCACCACCACCACCAACCACCACTACCACCATCAACCACTGTCCCACACCGCACTGCGTCCTCCCCCACAACATGGGCAGGGAGGGGGGGGGGGGGAGGATCCTCTGACACACTCCCTATAGCGGCCTCTCCTATACATATATTACAATACAAAGGTCAACAAGCTCAGAGTTAACATGTGTAGTTAATGATCATGTTAGTATTGTGGCACCCAACAATCGCTAACATTAGGCCTATATACGTCAACGCTATAGGCCTATAAACGTCAACGCTCTAGGCCTATAAACGTCAACGCTCTAGGCCTATAAACGTCAACGCTCTAGGCCTATAAACGTCAACGCTCTACTGTGTACGTAACTTGTAACTAAATAATTGCATCAAATCACATTTAATCACATTTAAGGTCCCGGTGGAACAGTTGGGTTCATTCTCGACGCATAATCAGGAATTCCGGGTTCGAGTCCCGGGCGGGACAGAAATGGTTGGGCGTGTTTCCTACCCCCCTAATGCCTCAGTTCACCTAGCAGTAAATAGATACTCAGGAGTTAATCAACTTGTTGAGGGGTTGTGTCTTGGGGAGGGTCAGTAATTCTATCCTGGGGTAATTCTATCTATTATTGTATGTTGTTGTATGTATGTATGTATGTATGTATGTATGTATGTATGTATGTATGTATGTATGTATGTATGTATGTATGTATATGTATGTATGTATGTATATATATGTATGTATATATATATATATATATATATATATATATATATATATATATATATAATATATATATATTTATATATATATAAATATATATATATTTATATTTATATATATATAAATATATATATATATTTATATATATATATATATATATATATATATATATATATATATATATATATATATATATATATATATATATACTCAAGCTGCCTGTCTCTCAACAAAATGAATTATTAAATTCCCAATATAAACCTCGGCTACTTTCTCAGCTTTAAGACTTGCCAGAGATTCTATAAATAAATAAATAAATAAATAAATAAATAAATACGATAGCCTAAATTAGCATAATAAAATCAAATTAATAGCCTACATTAACAAGCCTATTAAGTCCATTAAATTATTCCAAGCCTATTAAGTTAATTTATTCCAAGTCTACTAAGTCAATTTATTCCAAGCCTATTCCGTCAAGGCTGGTGTTATGTTAATCATTTACCGGTATAATACTGCTGGACGACCACAAATTTGGAAAGCTTATACGGCCAGTAAAGCCAAGGACGAGGCTTTCTCAAGTCATCCATATAGTTACTGGCCCAGACCCAATGGTTGTGCAACCCGTCCTAAGACCTGGTCCATTCCATCCAGCGGTCGACCCCAAACATGCAGTCAGGAATTTGTATATATATGTATATATATATTTGTATATATGTATATGTAATTATATAAATAATATATTATATATTTTATAATACATAATATATATTATATATGTACTCCCTATACAACCTATATATATAATATATAATATTCCTATTATATATATATTATATGTTTTCAAATATAAATTAATATTGTTATATATTAATTTATATTTAATATAAATATAAACTTAATATATTTGATTTAAAAAATATATATATTAATATTTTAATATATTTAAAATATTAATATATTTTATATATTAGTAAAATAATATTAATACATTATTTTATATTAATATATATAATGTATATATAATTATATATATATTATATTTTTTTATAATACATAATATATATTATATTATAATATATATTATAATATGTATTAATATATAATATATATTATAGGGGGCCGTAGAAAGGAGAGAGAGAGAGAGAGAGAGAGAGAGAGAGAGAGAGAGAGAGAGAGAGAGAGAGAGAGAGAGAGAGAGAGAGAGAGAGAGAGAGAGAGAGAGAGAGAGAGAGAAAGAGAGAGAGAGAGAGGAGTACCCTGCATGGCCCTGTGGCACTTGGCACTGGCTCGCCACCTTCAGTATGAATCCTCGGGCACTAACCCCCCCCCCCCTACAACAACATCCTCAAACACCCTCAAGGATCTCACACTTGAGGAGTTCTAGGTGATCTCTCTCTCTCATCACCCTAGCAGTGATGCAGTGGTACCTGTTCTCACACTAGCAGTGATGCAGTGGTACCTGTTCTCACACTAGCAGTGATGCAGTGGTACCTGTTCTCACACTAGCAGTGATGCAGTGGTACCTGTTCTCACACTAGCAGTGATGCAGTGGTACCTGTTCTCACACTAGCAGTGATGCAGTGGTACCTGTTCTCACGCTAGCAGTGGTGTGAGTGGTACCTGCTCTCACACTAGCAGTGAAGTAGTGGTACCTGTTCTCACCCTAGCAGTGATGTGAGTGGTACCTGTTCTCACACTAGCAGTGATGTAGTGGTACCTGTTCTCACACTAGCAGTGATGTAGTGGTACCAAATCTCACGCTAGCAGTGATGTAGTGGTACCTGTTCTCACACTAGCAGTGATGTAGTGGTACCAAATCTCACGCTAGCAGTGGTGTGAGTGGTACCTACTCCCACCCTACCAGTGATGTATGTTCATAAATAACGTCATTTAATACTCCACTTGTAACTGAGCGACTGGAGAGAGAGAGAGAGAGAGAGAGAGAGAGAGAGAGAGAGAGAGAGAGAGAGAGAGAGAGAGAGAGAGAGAGAGAGAGAGAGAGAGAGAGAGAGAGAGAGTGAGAGAGAGAGTGTAATTACCTAAGTGTAGTTACAGGATGAGAGCTACGCTCGTGGTGTCCCGTCTTCCCAGCACTCTTTGTCATATAACGCTTTGAAACTACTGACGGTCTTGGCCTCCACCACCGCGCGCGCGCGCGCGCGTGTGTGTGTGTGTGTGTGTGTGTGTGTGTGTGTGTGTGTGTGTGTGTGTGTGTGTGTGTGTGTGTGTGTGTGTGTGTGTGTGTGTGTACTCACCTAATTGTACTCACCTAATTGTGCTTGCGGGGGTTGAGCTCTGGCTCTTTGGTCCCGCCTCTCAACCGTCAATCAACTGGTGTACAGATTCCTGAGCCTATTGGGCTCTATCATATCTACATTTGAAACTGTGAATGGAGTCAGCCTCCACCACATCACTTCCTAATGCATTCCATTTGCTAACTACTCTGACACTGAAAAAGTTCTTTCTAACGTCTCTGTGGCTCATTTGGGTACTCAGCTTCCACCTGTGTCCCCTTGTTCGCGTCCCACCAGTGTTGAAAAGTTCATCCTTGTTTACCCGGTCGATTCCCCTGAGGATTTTGTAGGTTGTGATCATGTCCCCCCTTACTCTTCTGTCTTCCAGTGTCGTGAGGTGCATTTCCCGCAGCCTTTCCTCATAACTCATGCCTCTTAGTTCTGGGACTAGTCTAGTAGCATACCTTTGGACTTTTTCCAGCTTCGTCTTGTGCTTGACAAGGTACGGGCTCCATGCTGGGGCCGCATACTCCAGGATTGGTCTTACATATGTGGTGTACAAGATTCTGAATGATTCCTTACACAGGTTCCTGAACGCCGTTCTGATGTTAGCCAGCCTCGCATATGCCGCAGACGTTATTCTCTTTATGTGGGCTTCAGGAGACAGGTTTGGTGTGATATCAACTCCTAGATCTTTCTCTCTGTCTTTCTCTCTTTCTCTCTGTGTGTGTGTGTGTGTGTGTGTGTGTGTGTGTGTGTGTGTGTGTGTGTGTGTGTGTGTGTGTGTGTGTGTGTGTGTGTGTGTGTGTGTGTGTGGGGGGGGGGGGGGGGGGAGGGGGGGGGTGAGGGAGCAACATGGAAGTAGCAATAGGACCACGCGCCACACTGATTGTCTCCCCACCATAACCTCCCTCCCTTGGGAAGTCACCAGCACTAGGCAACAGTATTTCCCACCCGTTCAATCCTGCCTACTTCCCTTCCTCCCCCCCCCCCCTCTCCCCTCCCCTCCCCTCCCCTAATCCCAGAACCCCCCCCCCCAATGGCAACCCCTAAACCTGGCTTCTGCCTCAACCTTCAAATCTTTTGATAATTATTTTTTATATGAAAACACAACCGACCATTGAGCAATAATGAACGTTTCCGTTCTATTTCACGATGCGGAGCGACACGCAGTAACGTATTCTTAAAGGTCAAGGCGAGCAAGCTGGCTGTCAGCTAATGTATCTTTTTTTTTTTTTTTTTAGATTGTATTTACTGCGTAATTATCTGCGATGATATTGCTGCTTCACTTCTGGATGTTGAAATGTCTCTAGCCGATTTATTACTAGACTTTCACCTTCATCTATATATATATATATATATATTTTCTTGTGGCTAGTACAAATTCCTTAAACCTAAACAATGTTAATACGACTCAACATACACTGCTACATTTACACATGAAAACGTGGCACACACGCATTGGGAAAACTCATTATTCTCGCCTAAGCTTACCAAACGCAGCGAACCCATGCTGAATGAACTTAGCAAACACTGCTAAACATAGCAGACAGCGCTAAGCTCGGCATCACGCCTTAACCCATAGCATGACTGATACGGTTCGCGCGCCGCGATCTACAATTTCGCTGAGCGTGGTACTCTCACATTCTCAACACTGTACGGTACGATCCGTTACGGAATCTGGCCAAGCTGGCGACCACGGAACTTGTGGCATGCAAGGTGTCGTGGAATTCATGAATCCCAAAAATATTTTATCGTGGAGTTTAGCACCAATGCAACATCAAGCTTCCACGTAACTGTAAAGGCAACAGAACCCAGCTGTTAAACTGTACTTCTCGAGAGCCGCTACACGGCAGAAACACCTGGATATAATCCAGCAGGTCTCCAATCACCATAGCACGTCCACAGAAAACTGTTGTACGCAGCAATATGTTAAAAACATAAAAAAATGAAACAGCGGAAGACCTATTAGCTCATATGAGGCAGCTCCTATTTATTTACACCCAAATTCATTCACATATGTCTAACCTACGCTTGAAACAATCAAGTGATCACACCTGGCTTCTCATTACAGGTGTTGAGTCGTTGACGTGGGCGTCAAGGGGCGTGAAGTCACTGGGGGTGGGCCTGGGCAGAGAGGGTCACCTTCGGCCTCCAAGGAAAATGAAGACATCACAGCAAGTGCACGAGAAATACATCACACAGCCATTCCAAAGACAACGCACCCTAACACCCATAACCAGCCAGCCACTCGTTAAAAATAAAGATATGCCAACTAAATTGCTAATGGCCACAAAGTACCAAAGTGAATCTATGAACCACCTCATTAAGAAAGTTGTGATTATGTTTACGGCATAAGCTATCGTAAAGCTACATAAGACAGTAAAATCCCAGTGAAAGCAAAATGGGGGATGATGCTTCATGGAAGGGATAACACTGTCACATGAAGAAAAATTTTTATTTATATTACTTCTAAGCTGCATCACTTATGAACCCTTGTGTGGCAGTGCACAATAGAAAGTTGTTTTCACATATCCATACATTAAAACATTGATTGTAACCATGATATATGTTTACTTCCGCCTACAGTTTAGACCTATTGTCTTATGTATGACCCTCTGTCCTGCGTAACAGTGAATACCAGCATTATCCTCACTTTAATAAGACTTTATCAAAATCCTCAGATTAGGCAAAATTGTAATTAATTTTGTCAATAAAGATGTTAATAATAATAATGTCACTTCAAGAGGGTACGTGTCCCTTCTCTCCGTCCCAACACAGTGTGAGACGAAGACAAGCAAGGGATAAACAATAAACATGTCAGAAATTCCTTAAAAGATAGAGAAGCTGTGAACAATTAGACACTGACACCCCGGAGACGCCCACTGAAGATTTCAGATCTCATTAACTGAGCTAAAAAAAAAAGAACTAAACAATAAACAAAAAAAGGTCTGAGAAGGATAGTAACAGGAAAACGCTCTTCAACAAAGAACAGGTAGCTTCTAGCAAAATGTTTCTGTTTGTTGGAACAGAAACACCTTCCATATACAAAATGTTTCTGTTTGATGGAACAGAAACACTTTATACAAAATGTTTCTGTTTAATGGAACAGAAACACCTTCCATATACAAAATGTTTCTGTTTGATGGAACAGAAACACCTCATACAAAATGTTTCTGTTTGATGGAACAGAAACACCTTATACAAAAATGTTTCTGTTTGATGGAACAGAAACACCTTATACAAAAATGTTTCTGTTTGATGGGACAGAAACACCTTATACAAAATGTTTCTGTTTGATGGAACAGAAACACCTTCCTTATACAAAATGTTTATGTTTAATGGAACAAAAACACCTTCCCAATACAAAATGTATCTGTTTAATGGAACAAAAACACCTTCCCAATACAAAATGTTTCTGTTTAATGGAAAAAAAACACCTTCCCTATACAAAATGTTTCTGTTTGATGGAACAGAAACACCTGATGGAACACCTGATGGAACAGAAACACACTAGCAAACAGTTTGAGACTTGCACGGTAGACCTAGGCTACATTAACAAAGACCATTATTTTTTTTTGTATTTAGATCTTCAAGTTCTTTCTTCATTACATGAATTGTATGCAAAAAAAGAAACTAAGTTAACATTGTCATACTTATTCATACAACTACAGTATGTTTATTTCTATGGGCAGTTTTTTTTAGTTTTTACCAGTGTAAAAGAATGAAGACAAATTAGCATGCGGTAAGTTTTTCTCAATGATTTAAATACAAATATTTATAATAATAATAATAATAATGTTTATTCAAGTAAAAGTGCATACATACAAAATGAGCTACAAACAGAATATTGGATTTCTAGATAAGAGCTAGTATATACTATTCATAAAGCCACTAGTACGCGTAGCGCTTCGGGCATTTAACGCACTTTCATGTATTTTTAATTATACCATGAAAAATATACTAAATAACTAAATTCGCCTCTGTCAAGATCACTTCAAAGAACTTTAGGCACAAGTGGAATTTCCATCAAGGAAAGAGTAGGCTAAGAATTCTTCTGCAGTTTTGAAGTACAGGAGAAAAAAGTAGCCTATAACTAGAAAACGTACACATGAAATTATTTATTTATTTATTTATATACAAGAAGGTACATTGGGTTTGAGAGAATACATAGCATAGTATTTACAAT
This sequence comes from Procambarus clarkii, assembly GCF_040958095.1. Classification (NCBI taxonomy): domain Eukaryota; kingdom Metazoa; phylum Arthropoda; class Malacostraca; order Decapoda; family Cambaridae; genus Procambarus; species Procambarus clarkii. The sequence continues at coordinate 13,849,678 of NC_091237.1, read as the reverse complement.
CTTGTAAAGCCACTAGTACGCGCAGCGTTTCGGGCAGGTCATTATCTTAATCAAAGTTAATTGAAGGCACTCCTAACCTACCTGTGAATGGGCGTGGCTCAGCTGACTTCTCATTATAGGCGTAGAGTCGCTGACGAGGACGTGGGCGTCAGCGGGCGTGGAGTCACTGAGGTGGGCGTGGGCGGGCATAGCCGGGGAATAACATGGGCGCGAGGGCTCACCTTTGGCCTCCACCGTGGCTGGCTACTATAATCTTATTCCACCCGTAACAATCCACACTGCGTTGATATTTCACGCTAAAATCGCTCTTTATAAATCAATGGCCATTTGCATTAATTATACCAACAGATTATAGCTACACTCGCACTAGGGGTTACGCCACACATATAACTCGGCCGCCACTGTGCACACTGAAGTTCTGGCCGTGTTCTTGTAGGAGAATTTCAAGTAAAGACTCAGTCAGTGGGAGAAACCACGTCACATAGCACTCCCGGCGCCTGCTGGACTCTGTAGACCAATTTGGCACTGTGACAGGGCCAGCCCCGAGCCGTTAGTGAACCGCGCTCACCTGGCACTTGTGCTCCTGCAAAGTACGCCCTAAGGCACTCTCGCTACAAGGTTAACACACGCATTTGTCGCAACTAGAAAGGTATGTCGTCACATTTCCTTTTTCAGGTGGGATTGTGTATTACAGCCTCTGGGAACGGTAGCTGCCAGCACACCCCCCACTGTAGGTAGGAATTCTTGCAAGGAAATTTGTCTAGACAACAAACTCCTTCGAGAACACCCAGCACCTACATGTTGACGCACTCCCGGAGATATTCCTGGACGCCAGTAGCTCCTGTAACTCACCAGAGGTTACGGTGGAGAGTGCCACAACTGGGCAGAGGTTACATGAGAGCCAGGAACAGCACTATACTGTCATCCCCTCACTCCCGTCCAGCGATCACTGTTTACACCGCACCAGCCACCGCTCCCAGACACGTGCTCATCACGTTGCCATCATTCACAACATACTAACCATCTCAGCCTTCCTATATTTCACCACCTCAGCTCCCTAATCATCCCCATATTGTAATAAAGTGATGCATGTTCTTCTTTAGCTTGACGTCTATTTTGTTTCTTGAAATAAAATGAGAGGCGACAAGATGGTCGATAATGCGTCGGGGAGCGGGTGAGTGGGGCTCCGCCCCTGCCACTGTCAGCAGCCAATGATAATGTCAGCCGGCTGAGCCATAACACTAGTCACTATGGCGGCAAGTTTGAACCAGTATTTTTTGTCTTCTTTCATTCGTTTCGTCAATACAGAAAACCTGTATATAGGGAGGCCTTAGGTCACCTCTAAAGTCAAATTACTGACCTTCCCCAGTATAAAATCCCAAGACAGTTGTCTAACTCCCGAGTACCTATTTACAGCTAGGTGAACAGAGACATTAGGTGAAAAGAAATGTGCCCAACCATTTCTAACTCTCCAGACAACCTTAACCGTGAGTTGAGAACGTAGCCACTGTACTACCAAGACATGTAATACCTCTCGATAGCACCAATAACCTTGTTTAAATTTTCATCCACACTTCCATGGATAGCAATTTACATGACGCGGACGTGGATCACTAATTCCTCTGAGCTTCAGTAGTAGTAGTAGTCAGGGAAAGTTGAAAATTACAACATAGCAGCAGTAGTTGCTTCTGGAGTCTTCCCTTATTAAGATTACTCATAGCTGAGTGGATAGAGCCTCTGCCTCACACACGTATTGTCCGTGATTCGAGTCTCCTAGAACCCAGGCTTATGAAATATTTCAAGGTTATGAATGACATAACCTTGTTGTTAAAGAGCCATAACTATTATCAATCATCTTTCTCTCGCTGTCTATTTGTCTGTCTGTAGCCTATATCTATCGCTGGACCCACTATGGCTCGTGGGTCGATGAAACCTGTGTCTATCTCTGCCAGTCAATATTTGCTGTTTCAACCCTATCCTCTGTTATTCCTTTTGCTCATGTGTGTGTACTCATCAATTTGTTATATAAGGGATTAAGCTCCAGCTCCTAGGTTCCAGCCTCTTGATCTTCAATCAACTAGAGCTCTCACATCCCTTTTGTGTTTGTTTTAATACAGTTTGTCCCATTGTTATACTTGTATCATGCCATGCAAAAATGTAGGGAAGTTTAACCGGGACGACTAACCGCTGGAAAGCCTCGTGCCATGATAACTTTTTTTTATGGGTATAGATTAAGTATTGTCAGGTAATAATTTGTCTGATTAGAAGTTTTCTATTGACTTACAACATGAGTACACACGTCTCGCTGATATTCTATACATGTGTGTTTCAAGATGCGAACGTTTCCATATGTGTGTGAATTTAAACTTGCAGTAGTGTGTATGTATATCTGGGTGTGCTTGTATAGATGTGTTTTTATTTAGGTATGTGTGCTTCAATATACAAATAAAATATTAATTTCAGCGCATATATATATATATATATATATATATATATATATACATATATATATATATATATATATATATATATATATATATATATATATATATATATATATATATATGTCGTACCTAGTAGCCAGAACGCACTTCTCAGCCTACTATGCAAGGCCCGATATGGCTAATAAGCCAAATTTTCCTGAATTAATATATTTTCTCTAATTTTTTTCTTATAAAATGATAAAGCTACCCATTTCATTATGTATGAGGTCAATTTTTTTTTATTGGAGTTAAAATTAACGTAGATATATGACCGAACCTAACTAACCCTACCTTACCTAACCTAACATATCTTTAAAGGTTAGGTTAGGTTAGGAAGCCGAAAAAGTTAGGTTAGGTTAGGTTAGGTAGTCGAAAAACAATTAATTCATGAAAACTTGGCTTATTAGGCAAATCGGGCCTTGCATAGTAGGCTGAGAAGTGCGTTCTGGCTACTAGGTACGACATATATATATATATATATATATATATATATATATATATATATATATATATATATATATATATATATATATATATATATATATATATATATATATATATATATATATATATATATATATATATATGTGTGTGTGTGTGTGTGTGTGTGTGGTGGGGGGTTTCACGTAATAAATATTACTATATAAATATATATACAGCTAGTTACATAACGCAATCTATCACAGTTCCAAGCAATTTAACTACAGTGTCAGCCATTTATCACAATGCCAATGCATATATCACAGTGCCAAGTCAGCTGATAAATGGCTATTACAGTGTCAAGCCAACTATCACAGTGACAAGCCATCTATCACAGTGTCAAGGCATTTACAACAATGCCAAGCCAATCGTGACAGTACCAAGCTATTTATAACAGCTACCTGTAACTATAACAGCCACCTATAACAATGCGAAGTCATCTATAACAGTGCCAAGCCATCTCCAACAGTGTCACGCCATCTCTAACAGTGTCAAGTCATCTATAACAGTGCTAAGCCATTTATAACATCGTCATCAGGTATCTCAGTGCCAAGCCATGTATCATACTGTCACCATAACACTCAGACCAATACACATGTCTTCGTTTCCACAATTACTGTTCAGTTAAATAACTATTAAGCCAGAGCAACATTAACTTCAGTTTGAGAGCAGGAAACAATAAAGCCTAATCTCTTGATTAAAAAATATTGCTATGATGAAATCTTTCGGTGAGAGTGTAAAGTCTGAAGCAATACTTACAACACATGTGTTGAGAGCAACAACGAACGTTTGTAACACATTTGTTGAGTTACAACGAACATTTGTAACACATATGTTGAGTTACAACGAACATTTGTAACACATTTGTTGGGAGGAAAAATGAAGTAGTCGGACAAGTATATAGAATACATAGAATTTGTTGGACATTTGTTGGGTGCAAAAATGATGTAGTCGGATAAGTATATAGAATAGAATATATCGAATAAGAGCCCAGTGCGCCTTGCGGCAAGAATGAATTAGCTGTCTGGGTTTGTGTAGTGTCTCTTCGTTGTAGGCTACTGTTGTTGATGCATTCGTTAGAGTAAGTTGCTATCATACTCGATGTGTTTAATGGTGCAGGCCACTAGCATAGTGGTTGATGTATTTATTTGTATAGGCTACAACTATGGTCGTTAATATATTTGTTGGTGTGGGCTACTAATTTACTCGTTGATGTAGGCTACTGTCATACTTGTTGATGTAGGCTACTGTCATACTTGTTGATGGAGTTGTTGGTGTAGGCTACTGTTATATTCGTTGATGTAGGCTACTGTCATACTTGTTGATGTAGGCTATTGTTATATTCGTTGATGTAAGCTACTATCATACTCGTTGATGTAGGCTACTGTCATACTCGTTGATGTAGGCTACTGTCATACTCGTTGATGTAGGTGTTGGTGTAGGCTACTGTCATACTCGTTGTTGCAGGTTACTGTCATACTTGTTGATGTAGGCTATTGTTATATTCGTTGATGTAAGCTACTATCATACTCGTTGATGTAGGCTACTGTCATACACGTTGATGTAGGTGTTGGTGTAGGCTACTGTCATACTCGTTGATGTAGGTGTTGGTGTAGGTTACTGTCATACTTGTTGATGAAGTTGTTGGTGTAGGCTACTGTCATACTCGTTGATGAAGTTGTTGGTGTAGGCTACTGTCATACTCGTTGATGTAGGTGTTGGTGTAGGCTACTGTCATACTCGTTGATGAAGTTGTTGGTGTAGGCTACTGTCATACTCGTTGATGAAGATGTTGGTGTAGGCTACTGTCATACTCGTTGATGTAGGTGTTGGTGTAGGCTACTGTCATACTCGTTGATGAAGTTGTTGGTGTAGGCTACTGTCATACTCGTTGATGAAGTTGTTGGTGTAGGCTACTGTCATACTCGTTGATGTAGGTGTTGGTGTAGGCTACTGTCATACTCGTTGATGTAGGTGTTGGTGTAAGCTACTGTCATACTCGTTGATGAAGTTGTTGGTGTAGGCTACTGTCATACTCGTTGATGAAGTTGTTGGTGTAGGCTACTGTCATACTCGTTGATGTAGGTGTTGGTGTAGGCTACTGTCATACTCGTTGATGTAGGTGTTGATGTAGGCTACTGTCATACTCGTTGATGAAGTTGTTGGTGTAGGCTACTGTCATACTCGTTGATGTAGGTGTTGGTGTAGGCTACTTCATTGATATATTTATGGTTGCAGGCCATTATCAGTTGAACAATGGCGCCCTGGCAGTGTTCACCTCCCTGGGGGCGGGCAGGTCAGACCACAGTGATTGATAACATTATAGTATGATTTGGCCCAAGTCCGTGCGCCCCGTCACCCTCCCCTGGAGGGTAGAAATAGCCTAAGCTTCTCTATCCCTTTGAGATGTATTTCATTCCCTCAATAAACGTACTTGAACCCTTGCACGGTGCTCCAGGGAATGTCAACACTGTGCAGGTGTAGCTACCCAAATGCAAAAAGATATCGATACATAACTATAGTACCAATAGCATTGTTCTCGTACAGTCGTTAGGAAAATATCTAGAACAATCCTTGTTGAGAGACCAGAAAAAGCACCTTTATGTAAACTATTAATGGTGAGGCAATTTGGTTTAACATACAATAGAAGCACATCAGATCTACTATCTCAGTTGACCGCGCGTTGGAGTGACGAATTGTTTTTTACAAACTGTCTTTGCAACTAATGTCTCCATATGTCGTTGTGATCCCAAGCGTACAAATTATATAGTAATATGAAAAGCAGCGGCTCACTAAAATGCACATTTTCTACACATGGCTCGGTTAGGTTACATAGGCTGCTTGGGTTTATATATTGATAGGGTCTGGCATAAGGGACTGGCTGGTGCATCCTAGGTTAGTGCAGGGGCCAGATTCACGAAGCAGTTACGCAAGTATTTAGGAACGTGTACATCTTTCCTCAATCTTTGACGGCTTTGGTTACATTTATTAAACAGTTTACAAGCATGAAAACTTGCCAATAAACTGTCGTTATTGTTATAAACAGCCTCCTGGTGCTTCGGAGCTCATTAACTATTTAATAATTGTAAACAAAGCCGCCAAAGAGTGAGAAAAGATGTACACGTTCGTAAGTGCTTGCGTAACTGCTTCGTGATTCTGGTCCCAGAACACCACCTTCTACGTCAACCTGAAGTTAATATCAGAGGCTTGCGTCGGTGCACACACTGTACACTGACCTTTATTGTAAGTACGAATGAGAGCGTAAATCACACTGTACCCGAAGAGGGTTCTGGGACATGTACTCCACAAGCCCGACTCTTGACGTGTGACAACTTGGTCCAACAGACTGTTGCGTGGAGTGACCCGTGGGATAACATATCCACTACAACCCGGTTGGGCCTCGCAGGAAACCGTCTAATAATTTTTTTTTATCATTAAAACTGCATTATTGGACGACGCACCAGAAGAAATTACAATTACAGTTATCCACGGTCACTAAATATGCTTATCATAAGAAATAGACAAAGATAATTTAATATATAATTCCCCGAATAATTTTTAAGCGCAGACTGATGAAAATGTGAAAGATGTATAGACATGCGCTAGGAAATGTGCACATCCCTTACTCCCACATAATACACTGTATTTTGACGTCAAAATCGTTCACGGCCAAATAAAGTATTACCGAAAATCAATTGTGTCTCACAATCTCTCACGTTTTCTGTATACGGTCAATAGGTTAGGTCGAACGTTTTAGAACACCATATTCTATCCATTCTGGCAACTCGAGAGGACTCGTTACAATATCTATGGAGAATTGAGCGTCAGCAATGGCGTTTAACCTTTTTCTGGGTCACGGAACCTCTTGACGATTTGTTGAAAGCTATGGATCCCCCTCTTGAGATAATGGACATAAACACACACAATTTTAAAACTTTTAAAGGAACTGGGGAGAAAAATGATTGCTTCACCGCGATTTTTGGACGTCCCGGAGTTCTTAGTCCCACGACCCGCTTTGGGGTCAATGGACCACCAGTTAGAACACCTTGGGGTCAATGGACCACCAGTTAGAACACCTTGGGGTCAATGGACCACCAGTTGGAACACCTTGGGGTCAATGGACCCCATTGACCCCAAGAAGTGAGGAGAGCACGTCTCCGTGGTGTAGTGGTAAGACACTCGCCTGGCGTTCCACGAGCGCTATGTCATGGGTTCGTATCCTGGCCGGGGAGGATTTACTGGGCGCAATTCCTTAACTGTAGCCTCTGTTTAACGCAACAGTAAAATGTGTACTTGGATGAAAAAACGATTCTTCGCGGCAGGGGATCGTATTCCAGGGACCTGCCCGAAACGCTACGCGTACTAGTGGCTGTACAAGAATGTAACAACTCTTGTATATATCTCAAAAAAAAATAACTTAGGCTATTTATACCCCCCCTCCCTTGAACGTTCTGTTAATATACCCCTGTTGAGACAATCAAAGAACACGGTACAACAGTTTTTCTTAGTAGAAAACCAGCAGTTTTCCTCCTGAAGGAGTCACTAACATAAACTTCTATTGCACAGTTTTTCGTACTTATATTGCACAAAGCATCATGTTATTTCATATTTCTTGTATAAATATCGCATATGATACCTAACTAACTATTATTTAATCAACCGTCATCAGATGAGTAACTAACAATTTAGCTATCATCAGCTGAGTAACTAACAGCATCAGATGAATATACATGAAGGCCACTATCTCTCTTGTGTTTTCGTTGAGGACAGAAAGCCAACGGGTTGTCAAACGTCCCACTCCCCTTCCCCCCCCATTTGTATTGATGATATTATCGAGTCGGGTTTTTAATTTCAACAATGCCTTTTGACATTCACGGCTTCGGCAGGTAGGCGGTTCCATAGGTTTATAACGCTGTGGGTGAAAGAGCATCTTCTGTTCTCAGTCCTACATTGTGGGTCGTTGAGCTTGGAACCGTTGCTCCTTGTTTGTGTTACATCTGACCTGAAGAAATTGTTTGGATCAACATTCTTCAAATTGTTCAGTATTTTAAAAGCTTCAATGAGATCCGCCCTGTCATGCCTGGTTTGTAGTTTTTTTTTTTTTTAAGAGTTGTTACATTCTTGTACAGCCACTAGTACGCGTAGCGTTTCGGGCAGGTCCCTGGAATACGATCCCCGCCACGATGAATCGTTGTTACAACCAAGTACACATTTTACTGTTGCGTTAAACAGAGGCTACAGTTAAGGATTTGCGCCCAGTAAATCCTCCCCGGCCAGGATACGAACCCATGATAAAGCGCTCGCGGAATGCCAGCCGAGTGTCTTACCACTGCACCACGGAGACTGGAGCAACAGGACTGGTGTTTTTAGTCCTGTTCCTCTCACCCCTTTCTAGTATGGGAACTTACTTCTTTACTTCTGGGATAATTTTTATCTCCCGGTGTTGAACTTTCTCCAAGGCAGATGAGTAACTAGCAATCACCATCAGACGAGTTACTAGCAGATCGAATTCCACTATGCTCTTTGTTGTGTTTCCTATAGTCGGGGACACGAAGCCTGTTAAGCTTTTCGAGGGGACCCTGGGCCAGGGGTGGCGAAGCTATGGCATACGTGCCCAAAGTGGCACAGGAACTAATTTTGCTGGCTAGTGGCGTACGTGCAGTGCCGCCCCTTGATTCTTGAGAACCTCTTCATTTTGTTATGTTATACAATACAAAATAAAGCTTTAAAGTTCACGTTTACATTTCGCATAGCTTAAAATACTATATATAAATAAAATACAGGCAAAATACTATTTATAAATTATATTATTTTTCAATTGCCTTCTTAAAAATATTAATAGTTATTCATTTTTAAACAGGCTTTCTAAAAAGCTTTACTTTTTTCATTCTCATTCTCTTAAACTTCTGTTAATGACATAGCAACAAATATACACGTAAATAACACACGTAAGTAAATAAATATACAGCGTAAATATGCTCTAGCTGCTCTGGCGAAGGTGCAACACCGGGCAACTAAAATCATTCCAGAGCTAAGTCATCTCTCGTAGACGGGAGACATCTCCCGTCACGCAGGGTGCAGTCGCACCTCCACACATCTCCAGTATCAGCTCTTGATACTGGTAATGGCTCAAAAGGGCCACCACTTACGGGCTATTCATGCCCGTGCCACCTTTTGGGTGGCTTAATCTTCATCAATCCATCTCTCGTATCAGGAACGGTTGAGGGCCACAGGGCTAACAGCACTGCAGACCAGGCATGACAGGGCCGGATCTCATCGACACCTTTAAAATACTAAACAATTTGGAGGATGTTGATCCGGACAATTTTTTCAAAAGGTCAAATGTAACACGAACGAGGAGCAACGGTTTCAAGCTCAACACACCACAGTCTGGGACTAAGAACAAATGCTTTTTCACCCATAGGATTATCAACCCATGGAACAGCCTACCCGCCGATGCCGTAAAGGCCAAAACTCTGTTGAATTTTGAAATACAACTGGAAAAGATCATCAGGGCAAATGGGGGGGACCTTTGACAAGCCGCCAACTTCCTGTCCTCGTCAAGGTCACTAGTATTAGTGGCCCTCAGGTAAATTCAGGTAAGACTCATTTTCCCTTCAAAAGTTCATTATTAATGTTACTAACTCTTTAATTTTACTTCTTAGAAATTACTAGTTTTACTAGTAATTAATTACTAGTAAATTACTAGTAATGTAATGCTGTACCATTTTAAACAATTCAAAAGATTTTTTGAATTCAAATTAAAAAAAGTCCTGAATCGACTTCTTGAAGAGTGCTTTCAACTATTTTCTTCTCTCTCTATAAAAATTTTGTAAAATGCAGTAATAATAATAATAATAAATTAGAATCTGCGGCTGAAACTTCCATGGGCACACGAGATGATTTTTTTGGAAGATAGTTGCCAGTTTGGGCACTCGCTCTAGAAAAGGTTCGCCATCAACCTGGGCCATCTACTGACTGACCCTCCTCCAGCATGCAACCCACAACAGCTGCCTGACTCCTAGATACCTACCTTGATTATACCTGGAGGAATCTATACACCACTTGATTGACAGTCGAGAGGCGGGACCAAAGAGCCGAAGCTCAACCCCTACAAGCACTAGGTGAGTACACTTCCACCTGTGAGTACTCTGAGCATGTGTGTTTATGTTGAGCATGTGTGTGTTTATGTTGAGCATGTGTGTGTTTATGTTGAGCATGTGTGTGTTTATGTTGAGCATGTGTGTGTTTATGTTGAGCATGTGTGTTTATGTTGAGCATGTGTGTGTTTATGTTGAGCATGTGTGTTTATGTTGAGCATGGGTGTGTTTATGTTGAGCATGTGTGTTTACGTTGAGCATGTGTGTGTTTATGTTGAGCATGTGTGTGTTTATGTTGAGCATGTGTGTTTACGTTGAGCATGTGTGTGTTTATGTTGAGCATGTGTGTGTTTATGTTGAGCATGTGTGTTTATGTTGAGCACGTGTGTTTAAAAGTTAAAACATTCTTGCACCGCCACTAGCAGTCCCTTACCTCGGGTTCTCATAATCAGTTCTTGCTAGTGATCACTCAAGCACTTCAGTATATTTCCTGCCGCCGCTAGGCTTCCTCCCACCACGGCGCGTTGTCCCAGCCCTGATGGCTGTGCCCACACAACCTTCTCCCTCCTGTAGTTTAATAGTTTAGTTAGGTTATTACAAACCCAATATACATTCTAAGGGTGGCGGCGGAAATATTATGGTCACGAAGTGGTAGCTTCTCAACTAAGTTATTTACACTTCTGTTGTATAAGGACCGAAACGTCATCGCCTCTTCATCTTCTGGTGTGGGATTTGGTCATCATATCTTCATCCATGTTATTGTGACTCATCGTCTGCACTTGTATAAGCTATATTTAATTTATATATGCCTAGTGCAAATTTCATTTTATCTCAGATTTACTATTTTTCAAGTTCTTAGTGCAGCCTAATACCTTTCTTAGGTTACTGATAAGCCGTTCTTGGTCATACTCAACTCCTTCCTCGAGAACAAATGCTTCGGCAAGCTCCTCAGTTCTATCATGTCTTTATACATGAATCCCCAAGAAAGGTTCTAATTACATCATTAATAACTGTTACACATGAACCTGGCTTTAGACACAGCCATGTTACAATTATGACTTGAAGAGCTATTGGTAATTAGAGATAATAAGAAGGGATAATTACTGTGTAAATTTTGAAAATACGTGAAAATTTAGTCAAATTGTTTATATGAGCCCCGCCGCTACCCGACATGGGAGCCGTCATTAGTTGTGACGACGTACGACTGCGCTCATGGGAGCCGTCATTAGTTGTGACGACGTACGACTGCGCTCATGGGAGCCTCAGCTGGGTGACGCAGGACCAGTCTACATGGTATGGGCCTGGGTATCAATCAAGGTATGGGCCAGGGTCCGTTTGTACAGCATCGGCCTGAATTAACGCGTTCTTCGTTGCTTTAAGGTAAAGCTTGAGGCTGATCTATACTTTGCTTCTTGGGCGAGGAGGGATTGAAATTTGGGAAGAGATGATCTTCCACGGTGCTGGGAAGTACCGCGGGAGTGAACACACCACTGTGCTCTGGGTGAACACTGTGCTCTGGATCAAAACTGTGCTCTGGGTGAACACTGTGCTCCGGGTGAACACCAGAGTGATAATGTGCACGTGTTATCGTTCAAAACTTTTCTGTTAAAACCCAGATCTTCGTAATTGTTGTAAAATCCCGGAATAACTGTCTTTGAAAACTGTAATGAGACTCTCAGTATATTTTGCCCACCAAACGTCCCTGTTGGTGTTCTTGGCATGATAAAGCGGGTGAAAATTTAGTCAACATTAACTGGAAACTCATTTAGGATTATTATTTAGACCAGTGATTAATCTAGTTAAAATATATTGATCAATAATGTAACTGTTCCTCTGTAACACGAAGTTCTCGCCTTTGATACTTATGTTTAATAATTAATGTATAAATGAGGTATTGTGCACTGAATGTGGAGCAGCCACTTAATACCTATTACTTAAGTGTTGAAAATGGCAAGCTTTTTACATCGTTTTAGAGCTGTAATCTAATTACTACAAAAACAGTTTTAATTAAATTTACTTACACTCCAAAATATATTAATACAAAATAAAGAGTAATCTAACATTATGTACAATAATTATGGCTGACCTGCCTTTGTACAAAGATGCTGTAAATTACCAATGAATGAGCTATATCATAAAATTCAGTTAACTTTCATTTTGAAGTAACTTTCCCCAAGATTACTGACTCATGACATATAAGGGAGAGCGTTGATGGGAAGTGACCACTCACCAAGTTACAGGAGGAGTGCCAGTTTGCTTAAGTTAGTCAACAAATTCTTGGGTAAAGCAGTGGAGCCAGCTACCACCTTCCCTCTCTGACGGCTTCTGCTGATCTGACTTTCGTACGGATGGGAGGCGCAACCAATCCGGTATTAATCCACTACTTAATCCCGGGTACCCGTCGGTACCCGGGATAGTGTCTTTTTTTCCCCCTTGACGGCCTCGTCCCCATCTCCTTGGTCCCTCACCCATCCCCTAAGTCCTTCCCTGATCCCTGTACTACCAGGACCCCCGGAAAGGGTTCCGGTAGTACAGCAAGGATGAGAATTAAGAGGCTGTTATTTAGAAATAGAGGTGCCGTTACTAGGGAGGAGATCGTTTATTTACAAGTACTTTGTGTTACGTACAAGTCTCCCATAAACCATCGTCAGCTACACACTGGCATTCTTGGGTCAGGTTTACTTTCTTAATTTCGCCTTGCAGATTTTCCCCTTTAAGGGATGTTCTGACATTTACCTCAACACCACCTTCTCATTATGTAAGTAACTGAATAATTTGGCACTGGAGTTGCAATCAATCTTAGGTCAGCATCATTTTGAGTCACCAAAATATAGCAATTACTGAATCACCAATTCAGTCATTGCGATATATAACGTATTGAGTTTACACTTCGTGGTTGTAATAGTTCTCCGTACCGTACTGTTGCACAGGTATTCAGAGGGGCCGTCGTTAGTGGGAGTAGGCTGTCATCGACGCCACTAATGCAGCACTAACAGCGACCTCATCACCATTAGGGACAACCTTGTACGCCATTCTCCGAGCTCACTACCTACTAACACACTAAAAAATACACGAGTCATTTTCTGCGATTCAGTCAGCTTTTCAAACACTTAAATGCTCAACATGGAAAATAGATACTAGGAATGCTGTAACATTCATTATAAAAAAACATAAGTGATACACAGAGCAAGAGTTTTAGAATTTAATTTGTATGGATACTATTTCACATAGTTGTTCAGCATAATGATACGGACTAAAGGTGCATGTCACAAACCTAAAACTGTAATGACCTATTTATTCCAATCTCTATTGTCAAAACCAAATTATTTCAGGAAATTAGAGCTGACAAAAGAGCTATCGCCAACACACTCAAAGTGCAGAAAGAGCTAGTATCAAGAGTAGCGTAGGCTAGTAGACTAGACTCACATCTCTTGTTCTCTCCAAGAACAAGAGATGTGAGAAGCCATGGAGGAAGCCTCCAAGAAGCCATGGAGGTGGCTTCCACAACTTCTTAATAGTGCATTCCGCTCGCTGACTACCCAAACAGGGTACGAGAATTTTCTTAATGCCTTAGACTCGTTTGCGTTTCCAGCTTCCATTTACGTTCTCTCGTCTAACTTTATCTCAATTTAAAAGAGGCTGTCCTTGTCCACCTTGTCAGTTCCCCCTCGATATCTTATGTTGCGATCATGTTCCCGCCATTTCTTTTCCTGGAAGGTTGTGAGGTCTAGCTCCTTCACCTGTCATTGGAGCTATATCTTATTGACCAGCTCGCAAAGCATACTAGCATTAGTCATTAGCATAGTTTAGGACTGAAGTAAACTTTCAGTGTACCAGTATATGCACCGCGGCCCATTCTCTGGATTTGCCACTACGTAAAAGCTACAACTGTTTTTCCCTAAATAGAAACGAGCTCGAGCAACCCACTTCATCTATAAAGGCAGATGCATAGAAAGTATCAACATCACTGTGTTTATGCTTGTTTTAACAGTCGTATTTAAACAACTTGATTGATATAAATGACAAACTGAATACACCCCTCGGTGAATATAATACATATATATCTCCCATTCAGGTTGTTTCTACTCATGCTGACCAAGCTGAAAATATACCAAGGATTCAAATCATATATTAATTATCCTAATGATTCAAATCATATATTAATAACCCTTCGTTTAATATTCGAGTAAGCTAACAAACAATAAATCAAATTATCACACCACAGCCAGTTGCTTAATTTTAACAATAATGGCGTCGACAATTAAATGGTAGTTAAATTATGCGTCAATGTACTATAAACCGATAAATTAACTAACAGTAACTCAATATTGTATGTGGAAGGTGGACCACAACTTCTTACAGTTCATCTATAAAGGCCGATGCATAGAAAATATCAATATGACTGCTTATGCTTGTTTTAAGTCGTATTTAAAGTCATTGGCATAGGAAGAAACTCCCCAGAAATAGGTTGCTGTTTTCTAGTGCAGGGCTGGGAACATCTTCAAGAGTCAACCAATTTAACTGCTGGGTCTGGAGTCAATACTTCTCTTGTTGATCTCTCTCGTCAATACTTCTGAACATTTATGAACCTGGTGAAATTGTGTATGTGAAACTGGTTTAACCTGAATGACAAACAATCACAAGCTAGGGAAAAAAAATCACCCGGTACAGAGGAGCTACAATTCCGCTATCAATATTAAAATGAAGCTCCCCGAATTAATTTCACATTTAGTTACATTTTAATGTAAAGGCAACAAAATACTAACACTAATTTATATTCATCAAATTAAAATCATCCGTTGAAACCCTAATTATCAGAAAAAAAGCTCTAAGCAGAATAGACGAGAGGCAGGATGTTGGACTTAATTGAAGTCCGCCTAGGGCAATTACTGATGACTTTCCCCGGGATGCAGCCCTCAACAAGTATCTAACTCCTGCATACATATTTACTGCTATAGGTGAACAGATGCATGAAGTGAAGGGAAACGTGTCTGTGGAAACCATCTGTCTTTCCAGGGATCCCGAATCCTCGGTTTTGAGTCCATGTCAGGTTATCTTGAGGTTATCTTGAGATGATTTCGGGGCTTAGCGTCCCCGCGACCCGGTCCTCGACCAGGCCTCCGTTTTGTTACCCCCCCTCCCTCCAGGAAGTACCCCGTAGCAACTGTCTAACTCCCAGGTACATATTTACTGCTATGTAACAGGGGCATCAGGGTGAAAGAAACATTTTTGCCCATTTGTCTCCGCCTCGGGGATCGAACCCGGAACCTCAGGACTACGAATCCGAAGCTTGTCCACCCACCTGTCAGGCGCCTTAAAACATGTCGCTGACTATTATGCCATTTGGTGCAGAATATTCAAGACCAAAAGTTCTTTTACATAATTCAGGATACCAGCACGATAGTAGAAAGCCATAAGATGAGCAGATGACCGGTGTCATAAGAGATAGACTTACCGAGGACTTTAAAGAGACAACAGACTTAAAACAGTGGTCACGCCAAATTTCCGATCGTGAAAATCAGGATATTCTACGAGGCGCGAGACTGTCAGCTGTATATCTGTTCTATCAAATGCCCATTTGTCTCTTGTGTAGCCAATATGTAAAATAGCCACAAGATCAACCTCAAACTGTAATGTTTCTTTCACTAAAGTTGCTCGAAAACTGGAAACAAGCCATAAATACACAAAATATATTATCATGCAAATTCAAACACGGAATAAACTTATTTTACACAATTAATTTAACAAACACTTAGAAAATACATATAACATGCTTCCGAATTATTAACGTGAAATATTTTAGAATGACGCTGCTTATATCAAGAACATGAAAATAAAATTGTGATAAATAAAAATAAGGAATAATACATGCACTTTATTGATATGCTGGTGTACAATAACTGAACACATAATAGATAAAAAAAAAAAAAGCTTGCATGTCCACCACAATAGCCATAAAAGTACCTGCTTCATTCTTAACAATTAACCAAAGTGAATAACAATGATCTGCCAGTGCAATACTTACATTTAATCATTAACATTACTAAGCTTTACATGTCAATATAAATTGTATTATTAACTTGCACAAAAAAATTAGCCATTAAGCAACATAAATATAGCAAGTCTGGAGAACACGTAATGTCACTGACTGATGTCAAAGTACATTAAATGTTACTTAATATATATACAGTAACAAAATAAACTTATTTCATTAAAAGTTCATTCTTTCTCGCATATAGATATGAATTAATTAAACAAACTGAAACCCTGATCTACTAAACAAATGAAAAAGTTCACTTTAAAGATAAAAGACTACTTACAACCTTATGTAATAAGAAAAAAATTACTTTACAGTACATCAATCAAGAAAGAATACACCAGCATCAACACTTATTTTCAAATTCTCATTTACTGTGATTAAGAGAAATTCAACACTACATTTTTTACTGATTCCTTCCCATCAGTTGCGGCTGGCGGACATAAGGCACACCACCAGCCAATACGGCTCACCATAGGCGACACCTTTATTGTGATTTGAAAATCAAGCATGGCTGTCACTATTAATAACAATAACTGGATAAATTGAGTGGGTGCAGCAGCAGCATCACCTGGGGGTGGGTGGTGCAGCAGCATCACCTGGGGGTGGGTGGTGCAGCAGCATCACCTGGGGGTGGGTGTAGCAGCATCACCTGGGGGTGGGTGGTGCAGCATCACCTGGGGGTGGGTGGTGCAGCATCACCTGGGGGTGGGTGGTGCAGCATCACCTGGGAGTGGGTGGTGCAGCAGCAGCATCACCTGGGGGTGGGTGGTGCAGCATCACCTGGGGGTGGGTGGTGCAGCATCACCTGGGGGTGGGTGGTGCAGCATCACCTGGGGGTGGGTGGTGCAGCATCACCTGGGGGTGGGTGGTGCAGCATCACCTGGGGGTGGGTGGTGCAGCATCACCTGGGGGTGGGTGGTGCAGCATCACCTGGGGGTGGGTGGTGCAGCAGCAGCATCACCTGGGGGTGGGTGGTGCAGCATCACCTGGGGGTGGGTGGTGCAGCATCACCTGGGAGTGGGTGGTGCAGCAGCAGCATCACCTGGGGTGGGTGGTGCAGCATCACCTGGGGGTGGGTGGTGCAGCAGCATCACCTGGGGGTGGGTGGTGCAGCAGCATCACCTGGGGGTGGGTGGTGCAGCATCACCTGGGAGTGGGTGTAGCAGCATCACCTGGGAGTGGGTGGTGCAGCAGCAGCATCACCTGGGGGTGGGTGGTGCAGCAGCATCACCTGGGGGTGGGTGGTGCAGCATCACCTGGGAGTGGGTGTAGCAGCATCACCTGGGAGTGGGTGGTGCAGCAGCAGCATCACCTGGGGGTGGGTGGTGCAGCAGCATCACCTGGGGGTGGGTGGTGCAGCAGCATCACCTGGGGGTGGGTGGTGCAGCATCACCTGGGGTGGGTGGTGCAGCATCACCTGGGGGTGGGTGTAGCAGCATCACCTGGGGGTGGGTGGTGCAGCAGCAGCATCACTGGGGTGGGTGGTGCAGCATCACCTGGGGGTGGGTGGTGCAGCATCACCTGGGGGTGGGTGGTGTAGCATCACCTGGGGGTGGGTGGTGCAGCATCACCTGGGGGTGGGTGTAGCAGCATCACCTGGGGTTGGGTGTAGCAGCATCACCTGGGAGTGGGTGGTGCAGCAGCAGCATCACCTGGGGGTGGGTGGTGCAGCAGCAGCATCACTGGGGTGGGTGGTGCAGCATCACCTGGGGGTGGGTGGTGTAGCATCACCTGGGAGTGGGTGGTGCAGCATCACCTGGGGGTGGGTGTAGCAGCATCACCTGGGGGTGGGTGTAGCAGCATCACCTGGGAGTGGGTGGTGCAGCAGCAGCATCACTGGGGTGGGTGGTGCAGCATCACCTGGGGGTGGGTGTAGCAGCATCACCTGGGGGTGGGTGTAGCAGCATCACCTGGGGGTGGGTGTAGCAGCATCACCTGGGAGTGGGTGGTGCAGCAGCAGCATCACTGGGGTGGGTGGTGCAGCATCACCTGGGGGTGGGTGTAGCAGCATCACCTGGGAGTGGGTGGTGCAGCAGCAGCATCACTGGGGTGGGTGGTGCAGCATCACCTGGGGGTGGGTGTAGCAGCATCACCTGGGGGTGGGTGTAGCAGCATCACCTGGGAGTGGGTGGTGCAGCAGCAGCATCACCTGGGGGTGGGTGTAGCAGCATCACCTGGGAGTGGGTGGTGCAGCAGCAGCATCACCTGGGGGTGGGTGGTGCAGCAGCATCACCTGGGGATGGGTGGTGCAGCAGCATCACCTGGGAGTGGGTGGTGCAGCAGCAGCATCACCTGGGGTGGGTGGTGCAGCAGCATCACCTGGGGGTGGGTGGTGCAGCATCACCTGGGGGTGGGTGGTGCAGCATCACATGGGGTGGGTGGTGCAGCAGCATCACCTGGGGGTGGGTGTAGCAGCATGGACACATCCCAGTGTGCCCATGTTACATGGTTCAGTTTTCAATAGTCCACACATGGGTTGAGCTACATTCTTATAAACAATAAATAATAATTTACTAATAGCATATTACCAAATACGTTTGGCAATGTATTTAGTATGTTTTCTGACCAAAACATCGTAGTTATTTACGATCGTATCTGAATTGTGAACAAGTTAACAACTTTGCACTTTAACGAGTTATCACGTTATCACTTTAGGATAACCAACAGGTTATCCTACATCAATGAAAGAGGTCGAAGCCATTAGTGTACCGGTGTAAGCCATAATACAGATGGTGAGAAGCCATGTGAGAGTTAACTATCGCCTGACCTAACGACTGCCCGCTACAAGATGACGGGAGGAGAGGGGAATAAAATACATAATAATAAGTGCATGCACGTTGGTGGCGGGTAGACAGGCATATCAGGTGAAGGAGCACAAACAAGGTGAAGCAAGAGACGTGGTGGATCATGCAGAGCCGGGTCTTGACAGCCTCTTCCTGCTCGCTGGTGCTCTCATGCTGCACAAATTGCTCCTCAAAAAATGGCATTTGCTTACGCTCAATGTCTCTCCCCGGCAGGGCAGGAGGGACGCGTATAACACCTCCTTCCTCGGTACTCAGTATCTGTGGGAGGCCGGTAGAGGTGGTGGAGGGATAAAGGGATGTAGTGTGAGGGGTGTTGTGGGAGAGAGGGAGGTGTGGACCACTGCCCGTCACGCTCAACAAGACACTCGCCATCACCGCCATCTGTCGCCTCGCTCCCTCACCACACCGACGGCCGTACCCCTTTACTATCTCTTAGATTTCAACTTTATCTCCTCAAATCTCATTTATGTACTCAAAAATGTGCAGATTAGAGGAGTATTAGTGGTAGGAAATGGTGAGTTTTGAGGGTTTGGAGGGTGTGATGTGTAGTGAGGTAATTTGAAAGGTGGGCCACCAGCGGTGCTCACCATAACAACCTGGCAGGAGCACACGGCTCCTGTGGCTCCTCCTCGCTCTTTTGACTCTCCCGCCGCTGTCTCCTCTGGCTCCTCACTCTCCTAGTCTCCTTAATAGAGCGGCTGCTCATTCTACGTCTTGTGTTGAGCCTAACGGTGCGCCTCCTCCTGCACCCTAGTGTCTCCTGCTGCTCACTCTGTCTCGTCTGCTGCTCAACATCACCTCAAGATGGGTATCCTTGAGAGGATCGGGGAGATCGAGAAGGAGATAGCCCGGACTCAGAAAAATAAAGGTAGGCATCAGACGAGTGTCACCCTGACGCAGTAAGTGTTGTCAAGAGTTATAGTCGACTCCACGCTTGAGCTTTGACACACACGAGGTTGTGACTCTTTCTTGTCAACTCCTTGTACTCTCTGGTCAGCTTGTAGTACATTATTATATCATGGATTTTACTACTCTTGAAGCTGCATTCATAAGGCTAAAGGCTATAGCCAGCCCAAGTGTTAGGTAGTCAAGGTTCCTGTTGAGAAAAATGGCTTTGGTAAGTTAACTGGAAGTGCTCTGCCAAACCTGACCTAATATAATAGTGCATTAATTAATAATAAAAATACCTTGGTAAAACATACGCTATATTCGGATACATCAAGACTGTCCGTTGGCTAATTCTTTCAGGTTGACCAAAGGTACCGCTCAACTTTGATCCAGTTGAGCAAGGCCTTACTGTTTTGTATAACCCCTTAAATTAGATGAGGAAAATTATTTTGTAAGAAACATGCAGTGAATCATGGGCACATTAATGTTATAATAATCTAACAGGGTTCTATTACTGTGAATACCTTTCATGTTCCAATATGTTCTTGGAGGATATTTGAAGAGTTCTTGGCATTTTCGTGGTGATGTTCTTTGCACTTGTACAGACACTGTAGGTTTTTTGTGTGACGATGTCTGCAGACCAGTGACTTTGCTCTAAAGATGTTGCCTTAACCCTTAAAGAGCAGTTATTATCAGATGTTAGTCTCTGGACCAATGTAATTAATGTAATTTTTTAAATTTAGGTATTATGACCTGTTGTTATTCAAATTATGTAAATGTAGTTGTAATCAATCTACTAAATATAAATGTAATGTAGTTAACCAAGACCCATGAAAATTTTTTGCCATCATTATGCAATTGGTTTTTTAATCCTACAGTTCATTTAATTAAATTGATACTTGAATTGGATATTAGCACTCAAATGGGATATTATTTAACTTGGTGTTACATAGCCTAACCAAATAGTGAGCATTACCTCGGAAAAATAATAATAAAAAAAGTTGACGGGGGAATAAAGTATTTAGTGAGGAGACCCCTCAGTCAGTTGTCTTGTTCACTTTCTAAATAGTTTGAGAAGATTACATGACAGTTTTGAGTAGCTGCTTTTGAACAAAGTATTATTTTACTTCAACTTTCAGTATTACTGTACTTATGAATCATATTTTTACACCTGTAGGTTTTTACACCTGTAGGGAGCCGGTTGGCCGAGCGGACAGCACACTGGATTTGTGATCCTGTGGTCCTGGGTTCGATCCCGGGTGCCGGCGAGAAACAATGGGCAGAGATTCTTTCACCCTATGCCCCTGTTACCTAGCAGTAAAATAGGTACCTTGGAGTTGGTCAGCTGTCACAGGGTGCTTCCTGGGGATGGAAGCCTGGTCGAGGACCGGGCCACGGGGACACTAAAGCCCCAAAATCATCTCGAAATAACCTGCTGTTCTAATCATAATTATAACAACAATTTATAATTCATGTTCAATATACATTGTTTATACTGTACTATAACAGTTTGTTTAACCTTAAACCCTTTGTCTGCATAGTTAGGTGTCTGAATTGTGTATTAATGTGTGAAGTGCATTGAATATTAAATTTAAGAAAAACTTTTTTTTTTATAGAAAACTTGAATGACCTGGGAGTCTTGTAGATTTCATTTCATAAACAATGGGATTGATTACTGCATGTAAATGAATTTTGCCTTCTGTTTTAAAGACAAAATACATACAGAATCATTACCGACCACTATTTACCAGCAACTAAAATGTAAATGAACATCTTACTTAACTAATTGCCCTAAGTTACCATTCACACCCAGGCCTGACTCTGCTTAAAATACAGGCACCAATTTTCAGGTCTGTAACCTTAAGCATTAAAACACTAAAGCATTTCATTCATTCATTTAATTATGCACCCCATACTTGTCCCGTGTGTGGTGGTGGAAAGAGTAATTGGTATAAATATAAATTTAGAAACATTTATCGACCATCGCAGTCACAGAGGTTTACGGTTATAAAATGTTTTACTAAACATTAAAAATCCATGGTATTTCGAGCAAATCTAAAAAACTAACGTGTGTGTGTTTATTCAGTATTTAAATTTTAGGGTAATATTTCTGGTAGGGCCCCTTCAGTGACTCCTTGAGATAAGGGTGTCTTAGGGGAGAGGGATCAGGCATTTGAGAACCATTCTTGCCTACTATGTACTACTACTCTCTACTACTACTACTACTATGCAGTACAGGGAGCCGGTCGGCCAAGCGGACAGCACGCTGGACTTGTGATCCTGTGGTCCTGGGTTCGATCCCAGGCGCCGGCGAGAAACAATGGGCAGAGTTTCTTTCACCCTATGCCCTTGTTACCTAGCAGTAAAATAGGTACCTGGGTGTTAGTCAGCTGTCACGGGCTGCTTCCTGGGGGTTGAGGCCTGGTCGAGGACCAGGCCGCAGAGACACTAAAAAGCCCCGAAATCATCTCAAGATAACCTCAAGATACTAGGAACAAAGACCAGAATCTAGCACTCACCTTAAAGGGAGGGAAGTTGGTGTTTACACAGATCCACTTATTACTATCTTCACACACACACACTTTCCACCACACACCACCCATCCAATAATATGAGTTCAATGCATTTTATATTTTCATTTAAGATAATTAATTTTTGTGGAGGATATCGGGAGGCAAACTATTTAAACTTTTAATTTTGTTAACACTAGTTGTAGGTATATTTTTGTCTTGCTACCCTTACCTGGAGCTAAAAAAATATAATTTTTAGTTAGAAGTGATAGAAAGTGATATGAAAAGATTGGTAAAAATGGTAAAAAGTTTCGTTGACAATACTAGACCTTATAATTGTCACATGATTTTGTAAGCAATGCTATAGACTGTTAAAATTCCTAGTCTTGTAGTTCTCTTGGGGTAGTTTGATTTCATATATATACTGTATTTTCTTTTAGTATAATTTATCAAAATTTTAATGTACTTTGCAGTTTTATAAATACAGTACCTGTATTTCAATACTGTATTGTTTGTATCACGAGATAAGCTGATGCAGTACAGTACAGGTATTGAAAACCAGATAAATCTTCTGTGATATCCATCATGACGTTAAGTACTGTATAATTGAAACTAATGTATTATAACTATGAACATTTACAGCCAGTTGAACTAGTGTAATTAAAATGATTCTTATCTTTGCAGCCACTGAATACCACTTAGGTGTGCTGAAGGCTAAACTTGCCAAGTATCGCACACAGCTCCTTGAACCACAGGGCAAGAAAGGGGAGAAAGGTGAGGGTTTTGATGTTATGAAAAGTGGAGATGCCAGAGTGGCACTTATTGGCTTCCCATCTGTTGGCAAGGTAAGAGATATTGAACATTGAATTATTCTTGCAAACTTAAATAGTGTTCCTCCTATTACAGTATAATAGCTATTAAGGGAAGCATGGCATCAAAATGTAAGAGGAACAGGAAAATTTTATACTGAAAATTGAATTGCCATTTATTAGAAAAATACACTTAAGAAGATTGAATGTGTGTAGTCTAAAGTATTGTATTAATTTGCTATTCATTCTAATTGAAACCATGGATAGGTCTACACTATTTTGCTGCCATTTTATCAATAGTGCTAAATTATAATAAGGCTTGCAAGATTTACTTCTTAAATTTGATATTTTAACAATCTACAGAATAATGTGTGTTTTGTTTTATTGTCTGCAGTCCACTCTGCTGAGCACATTGACCAACACTCAAAGTGTAGCGGCATCGTATGAATTCACAACACTGACCTGCATCCCAGGTGTTATTGAATATAAAGGTGCCAACATCCAGTTATTGGATTTGCCTGGTATCATTGAAGGCGCCTCTCAAGGAAAAGGTAGAGGTAGGCAGGTAAGAATCAAGTTTTTGTTGGTATTTATATATACCCTGAAAGGATGCCTTATAGTGTTCGCTTTTTTAAAATGTAGTGGCCTTGCAATATATATAAAAGTTAAAATATGTATGCATTGTGGTTATTGGGCCATGTAAACCTGTGGTTATTGGGCCATGTAAACCCGTGGTTATTGGGCCATGTAAACCCGTGGTTATTGGGCCATGTAAACCCGTGGTTATTGGGCCATGTAAACCCATGGTTATTGGGCCATGTAAACCCGTGGTTATTGGGCCATGTAAACCCGTGGTTATTGGGCCATGTAAACCCGTGGTTATTGGGCCATGTAAACCCGTGGTTATTGGGCCATGTAAACCCATGGGTATTGGGCCACATGATGCTCTTGGTGGGAAAATTTAGAACCCTTTAAAAAAAAGACTTGTGGTTCAACAAGTATAGTTGTTCCAAAATTTTTTCATGCATTCCCTGATGCCAAAGGATAATGCCAAGTTTCTGAAGGATACCCTAGAAAGTTTAACAGTACAGTAGTGGGAGCTACAGTATGCTTTATGTTTGTATTTAGTAAGATGTAATGGACAAAGTGTTCTTAAGTTTTTTTTTTTAATGTATCTTGCAAATAATAGCCATAACTAATTTTTATTTGGAATTGTTTGCAAATGATTGACCCGTCATGTGAGTCAATATGAAGATTGCATAATAAATGAAATTTGTGATCTTTTAAATTGTTGGAGGAGGATTGGTTGTGATAATTCCGATGTACTTGTACCTAGATATGCTTCAAGGTTATCGTGAAAATATTTGACTACACTATTTGACCTGGTATGGTAACACACCTGTATATACATTATAGTGTGTGTAGGAACTCCAAAAGTTTTGATTTTATTTTATAGATTTTTTTCTATACGGGTGCTTTGATGATTTGAATGAAATCTCCCGTGCCCTAAATTGGCTTCTCTCCATATAGTTTGTTCAAGAAAGTTCACAATGTAATACGGGTTATTCAGAATTGAGATGTTCATAATGACTGAGGATACTTTCCTTGCTTGGGTGCATTCTAAACTAGTCTTGTTTTGTTATGTTTTTATTGTACCATTTTGATTATAAATTACTTCTTGCTTTGCCCATTCTACATTGTTCAAGATTATGTGTGTAACAAGAGATCAACATTTACTAGCAAATGAAAAGGAATACTCAGGTTAGTTATGCTTTTAGTGGAAAGATGGTTCCCAAACCCAACCTACCTCTAGCCTAGAAACACAATTGAAAGTGAATGTGGGCAAAAGTAGAGTTATGGTGATTAAGAGATAAGTAGTGAGGGGAAAATAAATTGGATAATGAAGTTCTGGAAGCAGTAAATCACTTTTAGTACCGAGGATGTCGGATAAAGGAGGAATTTGCGCAAGGAAAGTTAAGCTTGTCGGGAGTCTGGGATGCGAAGTGTCAGATCAAGGAAAGTATTGATTGGAAAAAATAAGAGAGATAGTTGCTGCCAGTGTTATGGCCTACCCTTGTGTACTGATGGGCTAGTGCCCACTGTTGTGCACTGATTGGAGGTGACTGTGTGGTACGAACCTGAAAAATGAAGATTTAGAGCAGTTGATATGAGCAATTTGAGAAGTATGTGTTAGGTGTTAAGAGGATAGAAAAGAATGAAACTATTATGATGGACTTTTTAAAGTTGATAACTACTTAGAAAGCAGACTATACCATGATGGTGTGAACACTGAACAAATAGATATGAATATTAAGGTAAGAGGAAGGGAAGAAACCCAGTTGATGATGGAGGAATTGAGTTTGAACAATGCATAGACATAGTAAAGGACAAAACAGACTGGAAGGGGTTTGTTAAGAAGGTGTGATCATATGTTTATGCTATACGGTAAGAATTCTGTAATCTGCATTCCTGTAATCCAAATGAATTTGTGTTCATCAAATGCAGGTGAACAGCAAGAGTAAGCAGGTAAATTATGGAAATGCAAGGGCAAATGGTGGGTAAAACCATGTTGTGGTACAAAAATATTTGCAAATTTGTTAAATTTTGGACAGTCTTTGTAAACAAATTTGGCTAATTTGAATATTCAGCTAACTCGAATGGGGGGGTGAGCCTTGTATGATTCAGATTACTGAGCATAGGCAGTCCATGGCAATTCCTGAGCTGCGATGTAGCCTGATCCTACGAAGCGGTGAGATTTTGCTGTTGATTATTGCTCAAGTGTGGTATGGCGTGTTTTATCCTTGATGCTATACAGTGTAAAGGATATAAAAAAAAATGGCTCACCTGAGGGGATTTCAATGGCCTGATGTGTTGGTCCAGCACTTGATGGTACAGTATTTAAGTTTCGCTCAAGGAGCCGCTGGGAGCCCACCAAAATGTGTTTCATTACATTTAAGCCCAACCACTTGGGCTGGATGGTAGAGTGAAGGTCTCGCTTTAAGCTGGTTGGCGTTCAATCCCCAACCGTCCAAGTGGTTGGACACCATTCCTTACCCCCCGTCCCATTCCAATTCCTTATCCTGACCCCTTCCCAGTGCTATATAGTCGTAATGGCTTGGCGCTTTCCCCTGATAATTCCCCTCCCTCATTACATTTCATTTCAATCAATTGTTACATTTTGTATTTTTTCTGCAAGATCTTTACTTGTATAACAGCACAATGGGTATTTCAGTGTACATTTATAATTATATTTTGTATGAGTGTACAGTATTTCGGTGATGTCTGATCAACGAATAAACCAGCCCAATATACTGGATGTCGAGCTGCTTTTACCACTGATACGTAGTGATTCATTACATCTGCAGGTGTCTCGTGTACAGTACTTGTACTTGGTCACAGATTATTTTGGAGGTGCAACAATATAATTAATGGTTTGTTGAATTGGGGTTTAAATTTTTTTTTTTATCTTTGCTTGTGGATTTAAGTGTTTATTTAACAGCCTTTCAGATAGCATGTGCTTCATGGCAATTGAGGGTTTTCCAGTTGATATTATGTTTTTATCAGTTTTCCATCTTACTAAGGTTTCTTGTTTAAATCTTGGATAACACCATGTACAGTAACACAATTTTTGTGTTACATGATTTTCTGAATGCTTTTGCCTCCTGATTATTCTCCCTCAATCTTTGCTTTGACCTTTGCCTCAGACAGCTTAGGAAAGACACCATGGAGGTACTTGAAGGCTGCCGATTCCTTATCTAGAGCTGTAACACACAAGTCGGTAGCCTTCTTGGTTATCTTGATGATTTCGGGGCTTAGCGTCTTCGCGGCCCGGTCCTCGACCAGGCCTCCTTTTTGTTACACATTCCCAGGAAGCAGCCCCTAGCAGCTGTCTAACTCCCAGGTACCTATTTAATGCTAGGTGAACAGGGGCTTCAGGGTGAAAGAAACTGCCCATTTGTTTCCGCCTCCACTGGGGATCGAACCAGGAACCTCAGGACTACGAATCCGAAGTGCTGTCCACTCAGCTATCAGGCCTTTAGGTCCTTCAAGACGTCTTCCCTAAGGTGTTGAGGCAAAGGTCAGAGTAAAGTTTGTGGGGGAATAATGGCCATTTTCTATGTTTTAAGAGGCAAAGACAATCAGAAAATAAGAGTATCTAATTTCTTTTTTTTTTATAATTAACACAGCTTTTAACTGTTTTGCTAAATGTTCATTAGTATACGAATATAGCCACAACCTTTGTTTTTCAGGTTATTGCTGTGGCCCGAACTGCAGATTTAGTGATAATGATGGTGGATGTTACTAAAGGGGAGGTACAGAAGGAGCTTCTTACTGCAGAACTGGAAGCTGTTGGTATCAGACTTAATAAGAAGAAACCTGGTATTTACTTTAAGGTATATCTTACTTTAAGGTTAAGCAAATTTTAACTGTTAGAATTTTTTTTTTTTTCAGTTTGGACTTGAGCATGTGAAAAACAAGTACTGCATCTGTTTTTGTCAAGTAGCCAAGGAAACTTTCTAGTGCTAAACATTGTCTATTTTATTAAGTGCTGAAAACTAGCATTGGCTCCCATGTATGTTGATAAGTTTTAGGTACACCGTACTTGCTTGGGATACCTTCTGTTTACAATTAAATCACAAGGATTTGATGAATATATTAATAAATATTTATGCCATATGATAAAATTGAACCAGCATCCCTGAACGTTTTGGACATGTTATGACTGCAGCTTGAGTGCGGCTCTTGCCCTCGTCACAGTTAATAAAAAATCACAGTAGCCTATCAACATCAATAATATCTAGGGTTTAGAAAAACTGTGCTAAAATAAGAACACCAGTTTACTCTGGTAGCACATCAAATAATAATATAAAAGTACTGTACACAGTCAATCACCTATTAATTGCTATTAGGCTAATCAACACTGACACATTGTAAAACGGGAAAAATTGCTTGGTAATTAAATATATGTATACCAAACACAGTAGCAACACCTAAGCACAAACAAAAAAACAACATCCACTTAACTGAGAGAGATGACCAAAAACCAACAACTTCAACCCGCAACTAATTTGCACTTCACTCACTGACTCTCCGTGGGATTGATAAGGCCCACAGTCGCCAAATACGACTGGCAAAATATCTTGGCTGCCACACTCCTAAACTAAGATACACACTCCCAAACATTATTAAACACACGTATGAAATATTTTAGACTCTCTGGGACAATATTCCCAGTACTTCAGCTTCACAAAAAGAAAACAATAGTTAAGGAATGACAATACAGAATTAGTAACAGTGACGCCCATACTAACGGACGAGTAATTTCTGTCTTATACGGTGTCCACTTATGCAGCCACGCATCACTGACTACTCTCGTACAGTAGATTTAGTTTCCTTGGTTTGCTTTTCCAAGGCTCATTTTGTCAGGTCATCCAGTGTTTTAAAATCTAGCCAGATTGCAGTCTACCCCCAAGTCCTTGATGTTGCTAAGTTTGTAGTTTTACCTGCTATATTTTTTAGTGTCTTGAGCTGATATCAAGGCTCAAGTGTTTTGGTCTGACAAGGTCCTGGCAGTTCATTTTCTTTAAGCAGTCACTAGTTTTGTTGCACCAATGCTTTGAGGTGTTTTTTTTTTCTAAAATTTGTGATTGATCTCTGATTCCCTTACTGCTCTCACCTCATAGAATAAGACATATTCTGGTCCTGGATATCGCCTGTTTAGCGACAAATGATTTTTAGTAGCCTGTTGTGTTGTGTTAAATATGGTGAGACCAGAGTCAAGCTCAGGGTGCTACTGGGGCCTGCCAGAAAAGGGTGTTTCAATGTATTAATTATCTGATGTTTATCAACAGAAGGTTATGACTAGATTTTTTGAAAAACTTTTACTGTATTCCTTTGGGTACAGTATAGACACATACCACAGGGTGAAGATTAATAAGTCTTTGGGGCAGTTCGGCAAAACTTAAGAATTCCTGGTATAGATAATTTGCAAGATTTAATTTCTCAAAATATTATTCAAATGTATTCATGTGTTTAATAATGCTGCCTCTATAACATAAAGTGACTATGTCATTTGTCCTTAGATTGGTGAATATCAATTAGTGATTGTAATTATAATTGTGTAATTTAGCTTGAATTTTCTATTTTAATGATGGTGTTTAAATTGTAAATATTTTTTAACAGCAAAAGAAAGTTGGTGGCATAAAATTTAATGCAACGTGCACACTCACAAAGATTGATGAGAAAATGGTGCAGATGATTCTACATGAATACAAGATCTTCAATGCTGAGGTGAGAACAGGCTACTTGACCATCTTGGTATTGCTGTTGATTAGTGGCTCACAAGCATTTTGTATTTATACAGGGTACTTTCTTCCAGATATATTGGTAGGTTGCATACTAACTTCCAGATCTATCAGCTGGTCACATACTCCTTTCCAGTTGTACCAGCTGGTGAAGTACCCCCATTCTAGGTCTGCCAGCTGGTTGTGTACGGCCCTCCACTTTTCCAGGTTTGCTGGCTGGTCGAGTACCCCCGTTCCATCGCCAGGATTCATTATGTATTTACGTATTCAATTATGAAACCTGTACAGTTTCTTTGGTCATGGCAGCTAAGTTTACAATATTAAACAGTGTATGAGTTTGGAAGCACTACAAGGTTGTCAATAATAATAATATTAGGTTGTAAATTTTGAGAGCTCATATACGTATTGTTTAATAAATGCAAACTGTCACTATGCTTGAGGAAAGATGTACGAGTTTCGTAAAGGGGACACGTAAGTGCTCAGTGGATCTTAGCTCTGGTCTGACAGCTGGTGTGGGTACTTCGTTTTCTAAGTGTACCAGCTGTGTATCAATACCCGCATACTGTACCTATAATGATAATTTTACCCATTAATGTCTAAATATTTTAAAATGAGGTATTATATACACCAAGACTAAATATCTTGTACAAACAAAATGCATGTTATGATGCACAGTAAGAGAGTGCAACTTATTGCCTTTTAAAATGACTGCATCAAATTTAATATTTATGTATCCACAATGTTGCTATGTGCCATGATAATATTTTAGTATATACTTAATTTTATTTAAAATTTGATGCTTTTGACCAAATTAAACAATGATCACCTAAATTATGAGGTTGTGCAGGATTCATAATTTTTGTATTCTTTGAATAAATAAATGATCCACAAACCATACAGTATGGTAAATACTTGATATCTCGGAAAAATAATGACCATTTCATGATTAGTACAGTGTCACCTGAGCGTGTCATGCATGCCTCAAATTACGGGAATGTGCATCCCAGTTTAAGAACCTAGATAATACTTTAATACACCCAGAAATAACATTGTTGATTCTTTAAATAAATAATTTAATTTTTGAATATCTATTTCCTTGATTTGTAGTATGTTATTTTACTGTATTAGTTTTATACGGTACAGTGTAACTACTTTTCTTTTAAGACTATATATTTATGCAGTACTAGTACTTCTTGTCATGCTTACCTAGTAGTGTCGACAGAATGTGCGGTGCAGCACTAGGGTCCCACCTCCTAGCTAATGCACATGTTGCAACTATACCTTCCAACATTTCAGTACTGTTATGCTTGTCTTTAAAGCCATGAATGTAGGAGGTGGCTTTTGAACTTCTTCCTCCATCACTGTATAAGAGTATTGACTCCTCTCTCATCTTTGGCAACTACTGTAGTTGTGTAGCAAATCTTTGAACTATATTAGTTTCCTCTTTTTGTTTCACTAAGTGTGGACTCAATGCTGGTATTGCATATTCTTAAACTAGTGTATTTTATGCTATGTAGTTTATTTAGAAATATTACTCTTAAACTCCTGAATGCCATCCTTGCACTCATTAGTTTCATAGTTTCATATATTGTGGTAATGTTACTCTGTTTACAGTGCAGTGTTCACGTGATGTTTAAGCTGGTGTTATGTCCAGACCTAGATCTTTTTTTCTTTTGATGCTCATGACTGCTCTCCTAATATCTGTACTGTTCTTCAGTAGTCATTTGACTGTCCATAACTGCTTTTGTTTATAACTGATTTTTGTCAAGACACGTCTGTCTTTTTGGTTTAACCTTATAACCTGGTTCTTTCTTGAGGTTATCTTGAGATGATTTCGGGGCTTTTTAGTGTCCCCGCGGCCCGGTCCTCGACCAGGCCTCCATCCCCAGGAAGCAGCCCGTGACAGCTGACTAACACCCAGGTACCTATTTTACTGCTAGGTAACAGGGGCATAGAGTGAAAGAAACTCTGCCCATTGTTTCTCGCCGGTGCCCGGGATCGAACCCGGTACCACAGGATCACAAGTCCAGCGTGCTGTCCGCTCGGCCGACTGGCTCCCTACTGCTCTTTACTGCTGATTTTTTTCTCTAGCTAGAGTCCACAGAGCATCATCATTCATGGTTGTACTTGGAAAAGGTGTAGGCTTATCTAGTCTTTAAGTTGTGGTAAAGAGATCACAGTAGTAATTTGCTTTTATATTTTTTTGTTTTTGTAGTAATTTTACTCAATCAAATTTTTCAGGTGATCTTCAGAGAAGACTGTGCTGCAGATGAATTGATAGATATTATTTCTGGTAATCGTGTGTACATGCCTTGCCTCTATGTGTACAACAAAATTGATCAGGTGTCCATTGAGGAAGTCGACAGAATTGCTCACCAAGACCATTGTGTTGTTGTCAGGTATAGTGCAGAATTATTTATTACATTGTTTCATTCTAATTTAGTTATATGCATGATAATTTTCTATTTGCCACTGTCTGATGCTAATCAAATGACATGCACAATTCTGCTTTAGCCATTTTGCTTTTTGATGTAGTTGACCTTATGATATCTAGACTTGTTTAGGGAGAGGCCTGCTGGATATATATCCTATGTTTGTACTACTGAAGGTATTCTTCACTGTATTATGAAATATGTATTTTGTGTTGTCCATTTAATAGTACAGTACTGCAGTGTATCATAATATTACTCGGCCTTCTTTTGAGTTGTCCTTGTCCACAATTAGCACGAGGGACTGCTAAGCAATGTTGTATTTGTTACTATGTCTAAATTGATGTAATAAGGTTGATATTAAGTTTTATTTGGGTTTTGGTTTATTATTATAGGCAAACAAGATACAGCAATGTTAATGTTCGTATGTTGTCAACACTACAGGTCACTTGACCTGGTGTTGTCAGTGGGAGGCGATTTGTGACATCGTGGCATCAGCAAGCCCTCCTGCAATTGGGCATTACATTATTACTTAGTTGTTAT
The DNA here is from genome assembly GCF_040958095.1 of Procambarus clarkii. Taxonomy (NCBI): domain Eukaryota; kingdom Metazoa; phylum Arthropoda; class Malacostraca; order Decapoda; family Cambaridae; genus Procambarus; species Procambarus clarkii. Next base: position 13,817,287 of record NC_091237.1, on the reverse strand, counting down.
GATATCGGTGTGTGGACCCTCTTCCTCTGTACTCATTTAAGGTTTCGTGTATTTGAAGACTTGTAAACAGGATTGAGCCAGAGAGCAGTGACAATCTGAGGCAGGTATATCAAAGAAGCACCCACTCCTTGCTGTGAACCAGTTCAGCACAGAAGATTTTTGTGAAGACTGATAAAATCAAAGTTGCATGGTAGAGCAAACCTGAGGTTAATGTCTGTGTTGCATTGGTTGATGTGTGACACATTCGACGACCCATTTTTTGGCCGTCTTGGGTTCAGGAATGAGTCGTCTAGAGTCTGGGAGCAATATCAATAATATGACATATTGAGTACTTTACTGGACATTGACAAGTGGTCAAGCTCATGGTGATGGGGTAGAAGACCTATCATTGCTGTTAATTGCAGTTTTTTCTTAATTTGTATCGTGACAGTGGTCTTCATCCTGACAAGATACAGGCAGTGGAACTGGACATGCATTGTTCATAGAAGAGAAGATACCTCAGTGGTACCAGGAAGCAAACTGTCCTTTGAGCACCCTTGGAATCTACAAATAATTCTGTTTTCATTTTCACACTATATTCATAGGGTGACAATTACTACTCAGTTTAAAATAAATATTATGGAACTACTTACACCAAAATAACTTACTCGATAATAAAAATATTCGCAATTTGAACACTACTGTAGGCATTGTTGAGAACATAATGGTTCTGTCTTCACCTGGTGCCCTTGTTACACACGCCTGATGGGTTCCATGTCTCATCCTAGTGTTTTTTTTATTGTGTAGGAGGTCTCTTGCTGGCACACTTAAGTGTTACTCATCTCTCGTTTCTGTCTTGGGCGGTATACAAAATATTTTTGACTCGTATACTCACTTCAGTAAGATTTAAGTCCAGTGTGTTTAATAACTTCTGCTCTGTTGAGTCGCGGTTGAAATCTTGTTTGGTTTGTAACTGCACTGTGTTAGATAGTTCCAGTGGTTTAATGGGCATTTCTCCACTGCTGACATTTCCAATCATATTCTGGAAGGTGTAAGCCTATTTACTATGTGCATGGGTATCCAAGCCTGATGCAGTGTAAGTTCACTTCTGTTTTTCTTTTCTCCCTTTCATCAAAATATGTGGTTCATTGTTGGTTGAATCCTTGTATCACCCTGCATATCCTGATTTTTGCAGCTGCTGTGTTGTGATTACTGTACAGCTTCTGTATTGCTCTATAAAATTATTTGCTTCATCTGTACTTGACTCCTCCTATGTGCTGTAGCACCCATGTCTTCTTCAAACCTTTTTTTTTTTTTTTTTTTTTTTTTTTTTTTTTTTTTTTTTTTTTTTTTTTTTTTTTTTTTTTTTTTTTTTTTTTTTTTTTTCCCAGCTTGAAGGGTGCACTTTGGTTTTTCTGTTCTCCAAGCTTTGAAGGTAGTATAGACTCAATCTCTGATCCATTAGCTTCTACTGCAGAGCTGTTTTTGTCGTCTAGGAAGTTTGGTTTGCCTCTCTTGTTGACTCTTGAAGGGAGCTGGTCGGCCGAGCGGACAGCACACTGGACTTGTGATCCTGTGGTCCCTGGTTCGCTCCCAGGCGCCGGCGAGAAACAATGGGCAGAGTTTCTTTCACCCTATGCCCCTGTTACCTAGCAGTAAAATAGGTACCTGGGTGTTAGTCAGCTGTCACGGGCTGCTTCCTGGGGGTGGAGGCCTGGTCGAAGACCGGGCCACGGGGACACTAAAGCCCCGAAATCATCTCAAGATAACCCTTATAGTTGTGGGGTTCTTTGGCCCAGGCAGGTGTGTGTGTGTGTTTTGGCATCTGCAACTTCTTTCCAAATACTTGGGTGTTCCTGTGGATTGTTAGTTGCAGGTTGGTCCAGGTGTTCTGCCGACACTGGGGCTATGTATTTTTGTTCCCTTTGAGTTTTTGCTTAGTCATTGATAAACATTAACAGTTTTCTCAAATTGATAATATTGATGCCTAACCCTATAGATTTGTGGCTCTGACTAGATGTATCTTCTACTTTCATGTACCATTTTAGGCTGGATTCCTCCACTCCTCTGCAGGTTCATTTCCAGGTCCCTGGGGCCAGATTCACGAAGCAGTTACGCACGTACTTACGAACGGTACATATTTCCTCAATCTTTGACGGTTTTGATTACATTTTATTAAATAGTTTACAAGCATAAAAACTTTCCAATCAACTGTTGTTGGTGTTATAAACAGCCTCCTGGTGCTTCGGAGCTCATTACTGTTTAATAATTGTAAACAAAGCTGCCAAAGATTGAGAAAAGATGTACAGGTTCATAAGTGCTTGCATAACTGCATTGTGAATCTGGTTCCTGGATCCTGGCTTGGTTCCATCCATTCTGCAGGATAGATTTTCCTGCTATGTTGCTGCAGTGGTGCCTGCTTCAAATCTGGCTATAATGCAAAGGCGGTGTGTTTATCAGACTTTATTTTTTATCAGGGTTCTGCTTATTATGTCTTGCCTTTTGGCTCTCCAACATCTTAGTTTTGGGGGTCCCTTGTTGTCCATTGTTTTCCCTTTCCCTGCTGGGTTCAGTTTCTTTACTACTTTTGCTGGTACCCAGGCTTCCCTGCAGTGGTGAGGGGCCTAATGTGGTTTCCTGTAAATTCTATGTAGTCCAACCCAGGGTTTGGGTTTTATCCCCTTGCCTTTGGAGGTCGAATGTGGTCATGATATTCTGTTGCCATCCATCACTGTTTGACATGTCTCCGAGAGGCTTGAGGAGTGGAATTCAAATGTTATTGTGATTGTGTTTAAGAGAGGCATAATTGTTGATTTTTGCTGCTACCACTTGGGGTGACATTTGATTCTGTTGGCGACAGTTAGCATTTACCAGGTCCAGGCAACTGTTTTGAAAGTCAGAGGGCCTTGGTAAACATTACATGATATGGATTTTTTTTTTTCTTTCTTGGGCACCTAAACCGAGGTTTCACTTCATAACAAATCTGGATAGGGCCAAAATGGTATTATGCTGGTTTTCGAGGATGCACTGTATCTAATTACAATGCTATAGGAGTATGTAGATGTGGGGTACATGGGAATTAGAAAAGAAAATCTTGGTAACCCATCACGAGAAATTACAAAATATTCTTAAAAAAAAAATAATCCTGTAGTCTAACATGTCCAGGTTTTGTTAAGGAATGTATGGAACTTTATAACTCTTAAGTGAGAAACTGGATAACATTAACACAGAAGAGTGTAAATGCTTTTTAAGACTAGGAACAAAGTGGAGACAGCACATTTGAACAAGTAATATGCGTTGTGTATGAAGAAAAATAAAGTTAATCCCAGGAATTAGAAACATCCTCTTTGAAATTATTTATATTAATCTTTCCACTGTGCATCACAGAGCTAATAATCCACAAAACGTGCATAATGGCTGGAGGCATTTCATAGTACCGCGTAAGATTTAAAAGTCCTGAACAAACACGTGGCTTACATTTGATTCCTCAGGCCTCTAGTAACCATCCCCCTTCTTCAAAAACCCCCCAGAGTTGCTTGGTTTCCTTCCAGGGCCTTAGTAAATAGACGAGGACACATCTGGTACCACCAGCCTGTGTCTGGTTGTGCAGGGTGGCTCTACCAGCAACCACTCGGCTTTTAACAGCAGCAAATGAGTGATTACCATGTATAGTTACAGGAAAAATGTGTGCTATGTGCAATTCAAAGATTTAGGCTTGTATATAGTGTACAGTACAGGTATTAGTAAGAATAAATACATTGCATGCGTATATTTATGCACATGTATCTGTGTATATACAGTACAGTACTTATATTTTCCGTTATACATAATGAACACCACCTTTTTACACATCAATCTAATCTGTTCAAAACATAAATAAAATGAGAAACAATGAAAATAAATCAACAAAGTTATTCCCATGTTAATATTCCTTATTCCTTACCGCATTTCTACCCAAAAACACAACTTTTTCGGGCCACTACAGCTAAACCACAGTTGGTATAGACTTTGATTTTTGTGCTTCTTGGATGCTAATTAACAATGTCCAAAGAATTTTTTTTTTTCTCCATAGGGTTTTCAGTCAGCATTTAACAGGTAAGCAGTGCAGGGGTTAAGAATGCTCAATTTACATTTTCTAGGGAAATATGAGCGGTAAGGAACTACATGATTTAAGTATAGAAATGAAAGAAAGAGCATAATAAAGAAGATATAAATAAGATGTTAAATATATCAACACAGTAGAATGCAAAACAAAAAAGACAAATGGGCGAAGTTTACATTCTGAAAAGACCTGGGTAAATACTGGAACGGAAATAAGGTTGCTCATTTTTTAAACTAATTCAACTGGATAACATAATTTAAAAATAATTTAATAATTTTAATATAGTAATTTTGTTGGGGACAGGTATCCTGTGAACCACAGGGTTCAGTTCTTGCACCAGTAATCTTCATATCTTCATAAACGATCTACCACAAGGAATACAGAATTACTGTACTGTATATGAACATGTTTGCGGAGGATTCGAGCGTCAAGTGGCAAATGGAATTCAGTGTGAACAAATGCCCCCGGGTTATGGAAGTTGGAATCGGAGAAAATAGACCACACACAACTTAAATATTATGTGGAAAGGAATTACAGAATTCTAATAAAGAACGAGACTTAGGGGGAGTTTTGGATAGTAAGATGTCATCAGAGGAACACACAAAGAACATTGTAAGAGGAACGTATGCGTCACTTTCCAACTTCAAACTTGCTTTTAATTATATGTATGGTGAAATACTAAAGAAACTGTTCATGAAATTTGTGAAACAAAAATTAAAATATGCAGCACTTGTATGGTGCCCAAATCTCAAGAAGCACATAAATAAACTGGAAAAGGTGCAAAGGCATGCTTCAAAATGACTTCCAGAACTGAAAAACAAGAGTTTACAAGAGAAACTAAAGGCATTAAACAGGCCAAAACTAGAAGATAGAAGAAAAAGAAGCGATAGGATCACCACTTACAAAATATTAACAGGAATCTACCAAATTGACAAAGAGGAATTCCTGAAAATATTAACTTCACAAACAAGAGGACACAAATTCATCCTAAGGAAACAAAGGGGCTGAAAAAATACTAAAAAGTTTTGAGGCCATGCTCAACTAGTGATAACTTGGTCCAGCAGGCTGTTGCTTGGAGTGGCCCGCAGGCCCACCACAGCCTGGTTGCTCTGGTACTTCTTGCAAGAACTTGTCTAAGTGTATCTTGAAGACAGGCAACTGAATGATGATGTAAATGTTTTACTATATTTTTTTTTGTAATATTAAAAACATACTAGAGGTCTGAATTTGCATAGTAAAATATTGAGTGAATGTTATGGAACGAAATGCAGATTAGAGCCAGTGAAGAACAGAGATGCCATTGGCACATCAGAACACAACCGGGCTGTGGTGGATATGTGGGCTTGCGGGCTGCTCCAAGCAATAGCCTGTTGGACCAAGCTCTCGCAAGTCAAGCCAGGCCCTGGGCTGGGCTTGGGAAGTTCATAGAACAACTCCCAGAACTCCATCAAGGTACACATAAACTTACATGAATTTTTGTTATTAAAAGCATGCAAACTTGCGTAAACAAAGTATCAAAACTGTGCATAATTGTGGCAAAATAATAATGAAAACTGCAAATGTGTGGTTGTAGCTGAAGTCTGCTTTGGAGCAAACAGTTCTGGTAATCCAGACATCATTCTTTATTAGTAATAATTAGGTGAATTTATGGTTTTTATATTTTGTTTTGATTAATATTTTGTTAATAGTACAATACAATTTTTTTTCCAAAATTTATTTTCAGTTGTAATATGAAACTAAACTTGGATTACCTTCTGGATCGGGTATGGCAGGAGCTCTCTCTACTTCGTATATACACTAAGAAACCTGGTAGAGCTCCAGATTTTTCTGACCCGATCATTCTTCGTGGCGGAGCTTCAGTAGAGCACGTCTGTCACTCAATTCATCGATCTATTGTGGCTGTCTTCAAATATGCATTAGTTTGGGTAAGTCTGAAGAACATACTCACTTCCTTTTAATGTATACAGTAGTAATTAATATTGAGTTGAAAAGATCATAAGTGACCATTAGATGTAAATTACAGTGGTTCCTCGGAATACGACTGTCCCTGTGTACGAGTTTTTCGGAACGCGAGCAGGATTTGCTCGGAAAATTTGCCTCGGAAGACGAGGGTGTTGATACGCGTACAGGCCGACTAGCACGTGGTAGTACGGCGATTGCGCCTCGGTTTACCAGTGCCTCGCACCCAGTGACTATCCTGCCTGAATTCTCCACAAGGATTTACAGTTTTTTGTCAGATTTTTGGCCATTTGTGCATAAAAGTTATTATATATCTCGCCATGGGTCCCAAGAAAGCCAGTGGTAAGGTTCAACCTAAGAAAATAGTTGTTAGTAGAGGCAGTAGAGGATGTCCCTTCTTCATTAAGAAAATGTGTGATGTATGGGAAGAACTGCAAAGTTTTGTTGAGAAAACTCGCCCAGATAAAGCTGTAGCAGGCCGTTCCATTGACCTTTTAAATGACAATGTGATGTCTTACTACAGATAAGTGTTAAAATGTAGGGAAAAACAAGTGTCTTTATACAGATTCTTAGTAAGACTAGCAAGCTGTGAGCCACAAGCAGGACCTAGTGGTATGCAGGCAAAACGTGCCAGAGAGTGCACACCCGTGAAGTCCTCACTGCCTGATGTTATAATTGAAGGGGACTCCTCTTCCATACAGTAACACCTCTCCTCCTCCTCACAATCTTCCATACGCCAATAGCAGTCATGAGCACAGGTAAGTAATAACTTGAACATAGTTTTGTAGGTTTATTTAGATGAATTAGGTATAAAATTTAGTTTGAAGTGAGGTTTTTGGGTAGTCAGGAACGGATTAATTCATTTCCCATTATTTCTTATGGGGAAATTAGCTTCGGATTACGAGTTTTCACAATACGAGCTGTCTCCAGGAATGGATTAAACTCTTAAACCGAGGTACCCCTGTATATTATGACATAATGTACATTTATTTGTATTGATAACCAGTGGTTAAAAACAAGATTTACATACCTGATTACAGACAACCCTAGATTTATTTGGCATATGGGATGGTTATTTCAAATTCAATGAGTAGCAAAATTATGACATCAGGAAAATATTTGTAATATTTTAACAAATCATGTTCACTGTGCATAACAATAATTAATATTGTTTGTGTACCACATACAAGTATAACATGATGGGAGAGTACTGTACAATATATTAAACAATTCTACACTGCAGTATAAAACTTTTATATAGTAACTTTAATACAGTACATACTCTTCAGGAATAGTGAGCAGCAGCAGCGATGACTCAGGATTTACTGTACATAATATTTCTTGAAGACTGTATATACAGTACTGTACTGTTCTATTTCAATTTTATACATTACAATACACTATAATACAGTAACTGTTTAAAATGAATGCACTGCAACATTATCTACTGTATCACTCAGTACTAAAATGCTGTAAGCATAGGCATCCACTGCTGGCAACAAAGACTTCAATACCTGTTTTTGGGCCCAGTGTCCGTGTCTGTATGCCCTGCTTGCTCCCACGCCTTTGACCCTTGGTTTTTGGTCAGTTTTCTGTCTGTTTTAGCCAGGGGATTCTGTCTGGGTCATGTGTGTTGCTCTTCCTTTCTGTGGTGCGTTTTCCGCCGGCAAATGTGGTGGGTAGGGCTACCCTCGGGTTCGTTTCCGGGTTCCTATGGGTTATTCAATTTCATTCTGGAGGTTTTCTTCCTCTCTGGTTTCCCCTTTGGAGGTTCGGATGTGGGAAAAATACCATGATTGATAAAAGAGGAGAATTACATAGGACTTGGAAATTAAGTGCTGTATATATTTCATTAAAATGCAAAAATAAAAAGTGCAAATTCTTATCTAAGGGCAAGGATCCTATGGGTTGTAAGGCCCAATCCTCTCGTCCTTAATACTGGTAATGGGCTGTAGCAGGTAGGGTTCTCAAGGCTGAGCTAGGTCATTGGTAACAGAGCCACAATATACCTGTGGGTATTTCAACACATTTAGCTTGTATTTTATACAAGGATATGATGATAAACTACAGTTCTATGACTGTAAAAACTTGTACAGTTCGAGATCAAGGATCTGAACAAGATACACTATCTAACCTAGCTCAAGAAATATTATAGCAGCCACTAATCAAATGCTAATAAACACAAGTGGTATTATACACACACAAACTACTAACTGATTCACCAGTGGAAACTCCCTGGATACTTAGGGAGTGCCTAATCTATAATATGACACAGAATTCAACTATAAGAACTCGTATAAAGGGTAGTGAGGACGAGCTCATGCACAAAGAGACTCGCCACGTTTCCACCATCATTAATCACATCCTAGCTACTGCTACAAGTATCCATCCTACAGCAAAGGTTACTAGGAACATAATTAACATCAAAGCTGCTATATCATCGTCAAAATACAGAGCCTGGTCTCGTCTCACCAAGAGGCATCATCTGGCACCTGTCAGAAAGGCTCTGGTTCTCAATTCAGGAAAAGTTATTGTTTTAGAGCGTAGATTGGATAATTTCATGCTGTATAGCATTAATAAGTCCACATATAAATTGAGTCATTAGGCAGGGAGGCAACACCTTGTCAACAGTAAGTTTGATTTAACCTTTCCAGTGACTGAACCTCTTCTATTGTTGAATCCTTCATGTATATATTTTGTTTGCATATTTGCATGTATATTATACGTGAATAATACCACTTGTGTTTATTAGCATTTGATTATTGGCTGCTGCAATATTTCTTGAGCTAGGTTAGATAGTGTATCTTGCCATTATCTGTGCGCCTCGGCTTCTGTGGTCAGGGATGCACTTTGGGGTGATCTGGTTTCCCTCGTTCCCTATTCCTGGGCTAGGGTCTCCCAGGTCGTTCACAGAGTTATTAAGTCTAGCCAGCCTGCTGTCTACCCTCGTGCCCATGACGTCCGTAAGTTTGCTGCTTTTGCTGGCGTGTTTGGCAACGTGTCTTGGGCTGACATTCGGGCGCGAGGGTTTTGAAGGTCAAACAGGGTCCTGGCTGCCCATTAATATGGTGAATATTCCTGGTCCCGGTCATTCGTGTGTGGCTTTGGGTCCTAAGTTGCAGCCAGTTATCTCGACTTCGAGTTGATGTGCACATGGCAGCCGCATCCCGGTTAAGTCCCTCTTTTACTTATCTTTGGTTAGCCGAAGGGGCCGAAGATGCTCCCCACTGAAAACCAGCATTGAATGTAATGAAATGGCATTTTCTGGGTGAGCCCTTGAGGCTACCTGGCACCCTCCCTCCGGTCGGCAGGTTTTGCTTTTGATGCTCAGCCTTCGAACTGAAGGTGCGAGTAGCTGGCATGGAGGGGGAAGTGGTGCGAAGGCTCCCCCTTCCCGGGAAGGGAATGGTTGCGCAGACAAGCGGTGACGGTGTATGACGTTTGCTAGTTTGCTTGTTTAGGTTTGGGGGAGTTCTGCCTCTGTTCGGTCTTTGGTTGCAATTTCTTACCACATGGGGTCTGTTTTGTTATGCTTACCTTTCTGGATACCTAACCCCAGTCAATGGCAGACATGGAATGCCCCCAAACAGATAGGGGTTTCCATAGGCCATTGCTCCCTGTGCCTCTGAGGGGGCCAGGTTCTGACTTATGGTCCTCGGTAGGCTGAACTCCATTGACTGATGCCCCAGACTAATATAGAGTATATTAGTTTGATAGCTCAAGGGAGGCTCCAGGGGTCACCCAGAAATTGGCTCTTCATTACAGTCAACACTGGGTTTTCCCTTTTAATAAAACTCGCTACATCTTGTTCTGTGGTAGACTTAATATTTCCTTCAACTTTCTCAGATTCAAGAAATGTTGTCCAGAGATCCCAAACTCCTTGTAAATTTTCCTTCTTCCAATACCACTTTCCAATACTTTTCATTACATTAAGCTTGTCACTGACACAGAGGTTCTTGTATTTCCTTATTGAAACATTTTTATCTTGCATAGGCACCATTATTTTATGATAAAATGACGCATTTTTAGGAGCTACGGTAAGTTTGTAGCACAGATAACATTAAAATAAACAATTGGTTTACTAATGTTTTTCATCCATGCCATGCTGAATTAATCCTAATTGGTGCTTTTCCCTGATAATTTCTCTTCCTTATTGTCAAATGTTGTATTAGCATGGGTTGTCATTACTAGTAATAAATATAAATATATATGATTATGATAAAGGCTTTTCATTGTTATATAAATATTGTATTATATACTACATTTTCTTATATATAAAATTATCATCTACTTTGTGTTTTTCAGGGTAAGAGTACAAAATTCAATCCCCAACGAGTTGGTATTCATCATATCATGAGTGATGAAGATGTCATTCAAATTGTTTCCAAAAAGTAAATTATTATATTGTTATTTCCAAGTATTGTTAAGTTACTTCTACAGTATATATCATGCACTTGGCTGCGCTATATAGAAACATCAGAAAAAATATGGAGTCATTGCATTTGCACACTCAATTGTCATGTCAACCACTTTTTTTTTTCTTCTAACAAAACGACTTGATTCAATTTTGAATTCTACGACGTTACATTGAAAGTTTAGAAGACATTTATGGTATTTGAAGGAAATTAGTGATTAAGCAGTGAACATTGCAGTTATCAGGTCTCTGCTGCCAATGATACAGTTGTGCCATTAAACAAAAGGCACTGATTATTTAAACTGTGGACAGTTATGATGAATTTTGTATTCATATTAAATTATTAATTGAGAACAGTTGAAGTTTTTATATTTTGGTAAAATTTAAGGAACTAATTTTTTCATAACTTTTTGCTTGTTTTTACTACTCATCTTCCATCAAGTCGTCTTGTTTTCAATAAGCCATTGAGGGACGAAATTAAATTGTCTTTTAACAGGGATATTTGAGTATTTTAAACTTCAAGTACTCACTGCAAAGATAAAAAAAACATAGCTATTTTGAGGAGGGGGGGGGTAAACAATTTGTGATGTAATCAAGAAATTTTCTGAAGATCTAAGGGCTGGAAAATTTTGATAAGAGCAACAGAATTTGAGCTTCGTCATGTGCTGGTGTGAATCCTTTTTTATAGCATTAACGGACCTTAATAAAGAATTTTTACTTGAGACCGTATTATCTTAACCTGTTGCTTTCAAGCTTTATTTGTATCTACAATATATAACACACTGTCCACATGTACAGCTGTACAGAAATGCATATACCTGTACTGATACATTATCATTACCCCATATTTTCATTGGGTGGGAAGACATTGGCTTGGAGGAAAGGGTGAATGGTTAAATATAGTGAATGGGTGAAATATAGTGAATGGTTAGAAATGTTCAAATAACAATTTGTTACATTATTCACACAATACCATCACAGATAAACAATCACCAACACACTGAAGGAGATTCTATGCACCACTTACCATATTATATATCTGTCACTTAACAATTGTAGTATGTCATGTTAACCCATGCAGGTTTATAATATTCTATCTACATGGAAAATAATGAAAAAATTCAGTTATATTGAAGAGGGTAGTCATGTCTGCCTCCAGCCATGCTTCTTAACACGCTTCAATACTAACCTAAAAGAAACAGCTTGGTAAATGTAATCAAATAAAAAAATATTTTGTTTAATGTTATTGTTCATTATTAGTATTCATTTAGCACATGTAAATAATGCATCTCTTCTGAAAATGTGTAAAGCTCTGATTAATGATTACCAAAATGTCATGCTGAGCTTGTGAGGTATGTTCTGCTGTTTCAACGGCACTGGAGCCTTGAAAATACTGTAATAGTATCAGAGATAACCAGCTAACAACAATACATATTTGGTATGGCAACAGTTGGAAATACTGTATAAGGATAGCGGTAGTGGGCCTTTTGAATCCTTTACCAAAACAAGAGGCCAATATGACATGCAACTAGAACTGCTTGAATATAATAGAAAAGATGATCGCAATAGCATAAGGAGTGAGGGCTAAAATTTTGGTACATGAGGATTTTTATTCGCAGGGAAATAGTAGGTAACAAAGTACCCTCATTGAGGTGATGAAATGTGAAGAGCAGAAGTGATGGAAATGGCAAATGATCAATCTGCAGGTAACATTACCTGGAACTGACAATGCTAAACCAGGTTCTTATCCAACCTGAAATGAAACTCCAGTAACATTATCTATTATTGTTTACCCAAAATATGTCTGATGTTAAGATAGACAATGAGGGGTCCCCAGTATGTTATTAATTAATACCACATAGTAAAACTGAAAGAAGGGCTCAGACCCTTAAACTGGTTTATAAAAATTAGTCTATAGACAGAGGAACCTCAAGATGATGATGGGTCAACCAACAAGATGTTACATGGGAGAAAGAATTTTCAATTGAATTTGTGTTCCCACGGTGTCTCAGAGTAGCCCAAATAATCATACAGTAACAATCTACTGACTCATTTGATCACCACCAATTTATCACCTATTTACATCATATATAATTTACCCCTGTGCCTGTTTATTAATTAACTCATTTACATATTATCTTAACATTAGCCAGAGGCTTACATGGCAATAAAACATTGGCAGCAATGCAGGATCAACTGTTTCATTTTCAAGAAGACTTCATTTGTTATAAACAGCCAAACCACTGGTATGTTGCCAAACATTAGTACGTACCTACTAAAATTGTTGAAATAAAACAAATGTGATTAGAAAATGTTAGCAAATACCCCAGTTTGTCATACTGGTATTGTATTGTATGCTTTAATTGTACTACAAACCTTTCCTGTTGATATAATGCACCAGGTACTGATAACTTTGGCAAAAAATTATAGACCAGTTGCACTAATATCACACATAATAAGTTTTTGAAAGTGATTAGGAATAAAATGTCTAGTTTTATGGAAAGTAATGAACTTCACAACCCAGGACAACATGGATTTAGATTGGGAAGATACTTTCTGTCACAGTTACTTAACCACTATGATACAATTACAGAAGCCTTGGAGGAAAAGCAAAATGCAGATGCTGAATACACAGATTTTGTAAATGCATTCGACAAATGTGACCAAGGAGTGATAGTTCATAAAATGAGATCAATATGAATAACGGGTAAATTGTGGCGTTGGATTTTCAACTTTGTCAAACTGAATGCAGAGAGTAATGGTCAGTCAAGTAAGATCAAGCCCAAGTGCAGTGAAAATCTCTGTACCCCAGGGCACAGTTCTTGCACCGCTGCTATTTCTCATTCTAATCTCTGATGTAGACAAACATACTAGTCACAGCTTCGTGTCTTCCTCTGTAGAAAACACTGAAAAACTATAGCCAGGTATAAATAAAGTATTTGATTGGGCAACTGAAAATAACAATGTTTAACAGTGTTAAGTTCCAGGTACTTAGGAATGGTGGAAACGAAGAACTAAAATGAAACAGGGTACAGGACACAATCGAACCTATTCATAGAAGGAAAGCAACATGTAAAAAATCTGCCAATTATGATGTCTGACGACCTGACATTTACTGAACATAACCAAGCAAATATAGCAGCGGCCAGGAAAACGATTAGGATGGATTATGAGAATGATCAACTTCAGGGACCCCACAGCAATGCTAATACTATTTAAATCACTGGTGCTGCCCTGACTTGAGTATTGCTTGATACTCACTTTCACTTTCACAGCAGAAGAGATTGCTGAATTAGAGGGAATACAGAGAACATATACAGCCCACATAGAAACGATAAAACATCTGAATTATTGGAGCCATCTCAAAGCTCTCAAAATGTACTCTCTGGAAAGGAGATGAGAAAGATATCAAATAATATAAACATAGAAGATACTGGAGGGCCAGGTCCCAAATTTGCACAGTAGAATAATAACATACTGGAGCAAAAGGTATGGAAGGAAATGCAGAATAGAGCCAATGAGGAGTAGAGGTGCCATAAGCAAAATCAGAGAGCACTGTCTTAACATTAGGGGTCCACGGCTGTTCAACACCCTCTCAGCAAGCATTAGAAATATTGCCGGAACAAAGGTGGATGTATTCAAGAGACAATTGGACAGGTTTTTGCAAGAAGTGCTGGACCAACTAGGCTGTAGTGGATATGTGGGCCTGTGGGCTGCTCCAAGCTACAGTTTGTTGGACCAAGTTATCACAAGTCGAGCCTGGCCTCAGGCCGGGCTCGGAGTCTGAAATCTGTGCATAAATGTTTGAAATAAGAGTTTGAGGGCACTATAACCTGAGGTGAGAGTGACGAAAACCGCATCAATTATAAACAACTAAGCAGGCGAGGGAGAAGCATCTGAGACTGTGTCAATCTAAAAGATATAAGAAATATGTGAAGAATAATATACCTCACATTTTTGAGTTAGGAAAGCACTATTTGTCAAATATAGATACTATTTTTCAAAGAATCCTCTCCTTTGCATCCGCAAGATAACGTAAGTTTCAGGGTTAGTAAATATTAAATCTTCTTGTTTGATAAACTTGTGAAACTCTCCCTTCGGGGCAAAATTGACATAACAACTAGGATGAGACAGTTAAGCAAGTCCCAGCTGTCTGGGTACAAGTGAGGATGAACAACCTAGCGGGTTTACTTCCTATTGGGGAGTGTTGTACATGCTGGCGTTGCCCATGAAACTCTCCCTTCGGGGCAAAATTGACATAACAACTAGGATTCATATCATAGAAGGTTCAGTCCCTGAGCCCATTATGTGCCTCTGTAACCCTTTCCACTACCGCCCACAAGATGGGTATGGGGTGCATAATAAATGAACTAAACTAACTAAACTATCATAGACGCGTTAGTCAGGAAAACTCAGATGTTATACAGCAAATTTACGCTACAGAAATTGAAAAGGTCGGGCAGTGAGTGTACACATAGATGAAAGGAATTAAAAGGTTAATTTTCACAATGTTCTACAATGTTCTCACTATGTTTTCCAATATACACACAATGTTTATACTCACAAAAAAGTTTAAAACTATAAATCAAAGCTAAACAAAATTAAAAATGTATTCAAATTGAAGAAATTCGATTTATAAAATAAGATAGAGAAACACATTTATGGAAATAGGTATTCATATTTGTAGAACAGTATGCTGTTCAGCAGGCCAGCTAACTATTTAACAAACTCGTTGGAAAATGTCAACCGTGGGTTGAATAAGCGCATGAGTGTGTCTGATGTAAAGAGGATCAGCATTGTATAGGCCAACACGGCCTATACTGCAATTCCCTTTCATCAAGTGTTCTGTCTCTCGCCTTCCTCTATATACTGTTAAATTTGTGCCAGGTCTGGTAATAGTGACGTTGTTAAATGGAGTATCCAAGAAGAAAACACGAGGAAAAATAGAGAGAACATGAGGTTGAGGGGAAAGAGGCAGTGAGAGTTTCTTCGTGCCAACACTGCTTTGCTGTAGCCCCTCCCTCCCCCAGCCCTTCCTCCCGCTCCCCACACACTCACACCCACTCCCATATAAGGCCGGAGACACATGCGACACATACACACCCCACACTTTACCCCCTCCATGCTATAAACTCCTGTGGTAGAGAATGTGAATTTGTGGGGCGGCGGCGGCGACGACGTGCCAGAGTCGTTCCTCTTCAAGCTGGGCGGAGGACAGTTTTCCCAGCGACAGATTTGTACAGCTTAAACTTTCTTATTGATGGTATAATAATTATTCTCTACTCGTCATTGCCTCATCTGGTGATCTGATCATTGGGGAAGCTCTAGAAGCTTTGTGTTTATGTTCTTTTATAGCTAGAAAATATAACAACTGCCACTGTTGTTTGCTCAATAGTGCAGGACTGACGTACAGCTGCTGACGTACAGCTGTTGACGTACAGCTGCTGGCGTACAGCTGCCGAGATGAATTGTTGTTCTCCAAACATATATGTTAGTCACTAACAGTCATTTCGACGATACTTTGAGTAAGCTGGGATGGTACAGAGCACACAAGGCATATAGAAGCTTGAACAGTCCCCAAGCTACATTATATACCACGTGTACGATCCATACCTCACTAAGGGCCGGTGAGGAGGGCACACCCAGCAGCCAGTACCTGGCCTGAGGACAGCATACTCATGTCCACACCTTCCTTCACTTGACCTTCACTTCCTTCACTTGAAGAAATAATTCACAAACGAATGATTTAATTTTGTCTTAAGGAAATTTTAACCTTCCAGCACACAAGTTTCTTTTCATGTATTCTATTGGCACTGGTCACTTGCAAACGTTTCCAGAAATATTAATTTGATTGTTAGGGCATATACTTTAAGGAATTTATGTTACTAAGAGATGGCTTATTTATCAGGCCAGCCTCTAAATATGTTGATGAAAAATGCTGAGGATGTGCAAATTTCAACCTATCCTTCTGAAATGATAAGTTATAGTAACTGTTTGGTGGAAAGTGCCCAATTGTAGTGACGGACCTCCAGTACACCACTTTTCGTACTATTCATTTTATAAAGTCCTGAACAGATAAAGAAAAAAAGGCAAACGTAAATATTCCTAGACCTAGTATAGCACCTATATGTACTATATTAGGCCTAAGATAGCGTGTATTAGGCCAAGGTTTGCTAGGAGCGGTTAGGTCTTATATTTATGTTATGGTTAAAATAAAAGTTTCGGGTTTATCCAAATTTAATAACACAGAAACCAACTTTCTGGTGGTTCATCACTACATACTGGTACTTCCCAGCACATAGTTAATATAAGTACTTTCATTTTAGGAGGATGAGCCGGCAAATTTCTATAGCCTCATGGTATGATTAATTTATATTATTCTTCAAATAAATCATATAAATCTAAGTTTAAGCTATGCTTTGCCAATATGAGTTTCGTCGCTCTAATTGTAAACTATGGAGAAAGTTCAGCACCGGGTAATGAATTATTCTTGAACTAAGTCAGCTCTCATACCAGGAACAGCTGAGGGCCACAGGGTTAACAACACCACAAATCAGACATGACAGGGCTGATCTTATCGAAACTTTTAAAATACTGAACAATTTGGAGGATGTTTATAATGACAACTTCGAAAGGTCAGATGTAAGACGAACAAGGAACGACGGTTTCAAGCTCAACAAGCCACAATATAAGAGAGAAAACAGGAGAGGCCGATTCACCCACAGGGTTATAAACTGGAACCGCCTACCCGCCGAAGTTGTAAATGCCGCTGTATTTCTGTCCGCGTCGAGGCCACTGGCGTGTTAGTGGCCCTCAGGTAAATATGTTAACTAGGTAACGTTAAATAATAATGAAGAAGTAACGTTATTTACGTTAATGTGATGTTTGGTCAACTTTTGTGACGCAATACAGTTTACGTTAGTAATATGATACGACCCTAAACGGTAAATTATTTGCTGTTCATCTACGTCCATTATATGGCCTTAACTTCATCTCAATATTTTTTCATGTTGAGATGAAAAGGTGTGAGAAAGGGAGAGGAGGTGAGGTGGGGAGAGTAATTTAGAAAGGGTGGTAGATGGGGAGATTGGGAGAGAGGAAAGGAGACAGGGAGAGGATGGGGCGAATCTTGGTGGAGGAAGTAAAAGGGGGTGGGATGTTGGGAAAAGAGGAGGCGACAGGGAAAGAGAGATGAGAGAGGGGAGGGGGGGGGACAGGGGTAGAGAGACTCGGGAGCAGCCGGGTATCCCCTAATAAAATATAAATCTTTCAGCAAAAATCTAGATTTGAAGACTTGTTACTTGGATTGAGAGTTGTTTAAATAGACTGTCGCCGCGACCTTACTGAACACAGTAACTGAAGACCAGAAATGTGTCCTGTTAGGGAGGGGAGGGGTGGGGGGGGGGCTAGGTTAAAAAAGAATGTAGATTTATAGGGCAAAGTCAAGCAAGATGTAACTGGGCAGTGCTCCAGCTGGTGACATCATCGTCTCCTACGTGGATGTCCTCGTCGTCAGCACCGACAGGCTGCGGGTGTCTGGTGCCGCTGGCCTCACTAGTTAACCTGTTTGCCAGGGGCTCCCAGGGGCTCCCAGGGGCTCCCAGGGGCTCCCAGGGGCTCCCAGGGGCTCCCAGAGGAGCAGGTAAGTTATTTTGGTCTTGGGGCTAAGTTATTGCCATATGGGAGTGTCGCTTAAAAGAGAAAGAGGTGAGCTTAGCACTGCAAGGCGGCCAGCAAACTTACAGCTCTAAGACGCATCTCATAACTTCTCGGCAGCAGGGATTGCTAAACCTAATATGAAGCACACGGTTACTCCTATCCCAGCACATCTGAGCCATCATCATCCGAGAGATGTCGGCGGCCTTACTGTTATGTAAAAGGCCAGTGTTCTCAAGGTTTCTCACCTGGTCCAACTCCGGTGGACAACCTGAAGTTGGAAACTACTACACAAGGCGCTCAGCTATCAACATCGTCATGCTGGTTTTACCATTCTCAAGAACATTCCTCCATCAGTGTCTGTTCATTCCTAGGCTGAACCCCATTTGAAATATGTTCGCTCAACATGAAGACACGATGGAAATTAAGTCAAATGACCATAAGAAGGGTTATTCCAATACTAAACATGCCAAATACAAGTTTCTAGGGTCATACTATAGATGAGCTGATGTGTGATAACAATTCTTAGCTTGCAGTTTCATTAGGAATATCAGTACCATTACTAATAAACCCTAGTCTTAGAGAGAGAGAGAGAGAGAGAGAGAGAGAGAGAGAGAGAGAGAGAGAGAGAGAGAGAGAGAGAGAGAGAGAGAGAGAGAGAGAGAGAGAGAGAGAGAGAGAGAGAGAGAGAGAGAGGGAGAGAGAGAGAGAGAGAGAGAGAGAGAGAGAGAGAGAGAGAGAGAGAGAGAGAGAGAGAGAGAGAGAGAGAGAGAGAGAGAGAGAGAGAGAGAGAGAGAGAGAGAGAGAGAGAGAGAGAGAGAGAAAAGATAAATGATCAGGATTGTGTGAGAGGCTGGAAGTACCAGAATCATTCACACTATATTACTGTTTTATGGCACACAACATATGACCCATCTTCCCCTCCCCCCTCCTCTCTCACTGCCTAACCCCTCCCCCGCCTTTTCTCTCTCTCCAAATACCAATGATCAAGGTCAAGTTCTAAAAGCAAATTGCGTGAACTTCCTGATGATGTGTAACTCGTGTATGCTGGAGCTCTTGTTGGCGCGCGGAGACCAGTATGAGCTAATGTTTGCCACACTTCCTTGAGTGTGACGTGAGGGTTGGCAGTGTGTGTGTCCATGTGTCACACTCTATGAATGAGTGTGCTTATGTTTGTGTAAGAGAGCGACTGTATCCACTTGGCCCATTGGATGAGTATTTCAGCATCACCTACACACACCACTGGAGGGTTCAGGATACACGAGATCAGTTTTAGCATATATCATATATATAGTATCCTCGACGGGGACAGGAAGCCGATGGCTTGTCAAAGGTCCCCACCCCTTATTTTCCAGGGACTTTTTTTTAACTGGATTTTGAACTGTCTTAACATTTACGACTTTGGCGGGTAGGCGGTTCTTTGGGTTGATGACTCCTTGGATGAAGGACAATCTGTTTTCTCTCCTACACTGTGGTTTGTTGAGCTGGAAGCTGTCGTCCCTTGAGTGAGACACACTGAAGCTGTCGCCCCTTGAGTGAGACACACACTGAAGCTGTCGTCCCTTGAGTGTGACACACACTGAAGCTGTCGCCCCTTGAGTGTGACACACACTGAAGCTGTCGCCTCTTGAGTGTGACACACACTGAAGCTGTCGCCTCTTGAGTGTGACACACTGAAGCTGTCGCCCCTTGAGTGTGACACACACTGAAGCTGTCGCCTCTTGAGTGAGACACACTGAAGCTGTCGCCCCTTGAGTGTGACACACTCGACCTTCTGCGGACGCGGTCTGGACTAATGTCTTCCAATCTCTTCAGCATTTTAGATCTCTGGTCAGCGCTGTCTTGTCCGGTTTGCAGCACTCTTGGTCCTGAAATTATTTATATATGCAAAATTGTCATTCAATGTTGTTAGATTTTCCCAGAGTTTGTTTCTGGAGTTACCGCTTGTCATTAAGAATTATGACTCAGTCGTACTAGGAAAACATTATGATTTATAATAGGTTAAGATCGATATGATAAACCTTGATAAACACCACAGGATACCTGATCAACCGGGCTGTGAATCATGCGGGCTGTGAATCATGCGGGCTGTGAATCAGCGGCGTCTAACAGCTAGGTTGATGGAACCACCGGCCGGGCCGCCTGGTGAGAGACCGGGCCGCGGGGACATTAATCCCGAGCACAAGGTAAATCCAAATGAAGGTCTGGGTAGAACACACATCTGGATGTTCCTGGCACTAATCCATCTTATGTTGGTACAACACAGTTTTCTATTCCTGATAGTCTTTAATGAGAACTCTTGATCAGTATTTTGCACATATTGATAAACTGATAACAAGCTTTGGATATTCTACACGCCAGCGAGAAGCCACTTAAAAAAAATGATATTGAGATTCCAAGATATTTTTGTTGTACTTTCTTTCAAGATTTATTTAAAAAATAATTACGAATTAGTGCCAGAGGCCAATTAGTAGAACTTTAGTTGAGAGCACGTAGCACTGTCCTACAGTGTCCCACTGTGTCCCTGTGTCGTGCTGTATCCCGCTGTGTCACTTTGTATGTTAACCTTGATCAAATCTTGGGCTCAAATCATGCCTTTGATGTCGTTTGTCTTTTCTCATTTTGCTCTCGTATTGACATCTACAATAGCTAAAAGTTTGTATGATATTGTGTGACACAGACACGCTTGATAATTACTTTGTTAATGTCGCACATGTCAAACTTTAGTGCAATTAATGAGGGAGAAGCCTCGCCTCTGACTAGTGACGTCAGATGGAAATTTGTGTGCAAAAAGGTATATGTGTAGTAAGGAATTTGAGTGTGGAATATATGTAGACTGGAGTGGGTTCGCGTGTGAAGTGTATTTATATTGGAGGAAGTTTGAGTGTGGAGCGTATGTGGACTGGAGGAGGGGGGGGGTGTATATGGGGGCGCGAATGGTTCTAGGTTTGTTGGGGGATCTGACGGCGCCCGCTTTTGCCCGTACGCTGTTTGTTTCTCTGCCAAGTCTCTCTCTCTTACACACACACACACACACCTACGAAATGTGTGAAGTACTAAAAACAAAAACAAAACTTTCAGGAATCGTTGGTGCCAGAACCTGAGCATGTGACTGAGAACAATACATCTTGAGCCAGAGACTAAGCAGTGGGCGGTACAGTGGATGAGGTAAAGAAGCTGCTTGAGGAATTAGACGTACTGAATTTAAGAAACCAATAGGGTCAGAAGAAGTCCATTTCCCTCAGTTATAACTCAGTTATATTTATGCCCGAAACGCTTTGCGTAATAGTCGCTTTAGGCATTGTATGTACTAGCTATACCTATAAGTTAAACAATCCTTGTAAATATTTATTGTATGTATGTACCTTACCTAAATAAAATTGTATTGTATTGTATTGTATTGTATAATGATGATGAATGCAGTACAGGTTCTACTCTTTATTTTTACCAATGCTTCACTGGAGATGGGAGAACAACCAGACAGCTGAAAAATAACTGTCATACTTATACAGTACATATGCAAAGGGAAAAACACAAGGCACCAAACTGTAGACCTGTAGCATTGACAAAAATTCCCTGTAAAGTCTTTAATAAATTTATGAGAGCTAGGCTATTGGAACACTACACTAGAACAAGCAAAATGTTGTGACGAAGCTTAAACACGGATCAATGTTGAATGACATTGTCAGATGTCTTGTCTGACAAACCTGATCCTATGTCATGATGCAAGTGATCATACAAGGGAAAAACATATGAGATAACAGCATCTTCTAAGACTGTCGGAAAGTCTTCGACGCTGTTCCACAGATACTCCTTCATAGACTTGAGTCACTAAACTATCTTTTGTTCGTTTCTCTAAATGTAAAATTTTTTGAACCTTCAATACTCATCACAAGGATTGCATTCAGTCTTTTACTGATCATCAGGAAGAAGCAGCTTTCAACTTCTTTACACTTAATGATGTGGAACAACTCCTTCAATAACATATACATACTCCACATCAATATAAACGTCACAAACATTTTATCTTTCTTTTTTTCAATACCTCTCCATACATTAATTTTATCTTAATTTTCTTAGAACCTGATTATAACAGATGTTTTTTGATGGTCAACCAGTAACTACAAGAAAGGTTCATTTAAATTTGACTGAACCCTTGTTTGAATTGGTCGACATCTGCGGCAACTGCTAACCCGACACATGCACTCATCTATATACATATACAAGTTCCCGTTATGTTTGGCAGAATACATTAGATGACCTCAATGGGAGGTGTTTGGCGTTTTTTTCAGCGTCTCTTTGCTTTTGTTAATAAAAGTTTGGGTAGTGAAAAACGCTTTGACGAGATCAACTTTTAATATATTGGGAGGTGGTGGTGGTGGTGGAGATGGCGACGATGGACCACAATAATGGTGATGATAAAGGTTGGCTTTTAGAGATGGTGGAGCTGGAAAGCGATGGTGGTATACAGTAGTGACAGCGATAATTGTGGTGGTGGGAGTGCCGGTGGCAATAGTGGATGATGTGGCTGGCGGCTGTATGTTGTTTCTAGACGAGGTACCAGGAGGGTATCCTTTACTAGTAGTACCAGGGCCACTCCCACCACCCATACCAGTAGTACCTGTCGGAACCATACACTGCTTACTTATTAAGAGGAACATAGTCTCAGATATCATGTTGAATTTACAGTAATTGCTGTTCCAAGCGCCGGCCGCTAGCCTAACCGCGGGGGTATTAACTGGTTCTGTAAACCAGTATTTGACCACATTCAAACACACACATCAAGATTTCAATGTCGAGCAACGTATTACACCATAGAAGAATTATATATTACTAATGTTTTTACACATATTATTTTCACACCATGTCAATTAGTCACATTTGTGGGAATATTATCGAAAGTTTTTTGACATTGCACGTTCCACAAGCTTTTCAGAACAACTTATGTCTAAAATATTGCAATTCTGATCCTGTTGAAGAGGAGAGGGTCGCCGTATTATTAATTAGTGGGTGTGGTGGTCGAGGAAATTTTATAAGGCGCACAGCAACGGTCTCAAGTCACACTGAATATGACCACATCAACTATTAAATGTACACGCTTTATCATAACCTATGAATTGATGAACCCCATGATTACTGATGAATTCTAATAAGTAAATTTAATCGTGGTGTCTTCATAAAGCATCACATGAGCTGTACCTCTCACGTGCCCGAACGCATTAACTGATGCCATACCAGCAGAAAAAATACACCTTTTACCTCGGATAAAATCAACGAAATATTAAGAAGTTGCTGCTTTATAGGTGTCATCTCGTCGTCATATGCATTTACAGATTTACAGTTAGATAATGTCACGCCTGTAGCTTTCACCTTAGAGAGGTGAGTTTACAGACATTCTGTTATTATGTGGGGACAAGACCGCCGCCATGACGCCTCCTCCAGCGGCTCGACAGAGACAAGTTGTCTTCTCACGGACGGCCAAAACTGACTTTCCCAGCGAGCGTATGCTTCTAATTTCGTATGTAGGTAAGCGGTAATAGTCTGTAGAGATGTATTAAGAGCAACCTTGGGATATATACTTGCTAGTCATACTACTAGAGCACTGAAATGGATTTCATCTGGTGGACCACGGGCCACTGCCGTGCTCTCTAGTGTCTATATGTCCAAGGGTGCATATTGTGAACATGCTACAAGGGTGCTCTACTGTACATATTCCAAGGTTGCTCTAATCTATACATGTTACAAGGTTGCTCTACTCTATACATGTTCCAAGGTTGCTCTGCTCAATACATGTTACAAGGTTACTCTACTCTATACATATTACAAGGATGCTCAATTATATACATGTTACAAGGTTGATCTACTCTATACATGCTACAAGGTTTCTCTGCCCTATACATGCTACAAGGTTGCTCTACTCTAAACATGTTACAAGGTTGCTCTTTTCTATACATGTTTCAAGGTTGCTCTACTCTATACATGTTACAAGGTTGCTCTACTCTATACATACTACAAGGTTAATCTGCTCTATACATGCTATAAGGATGCTCTTCTCTATACATGCTACAAGGTTTCTCTGCCCTATACATGCTACAAGGTTCTTCTGCTCTATACATGCTAAAAGGATGCTCTACTCTATACATGCTACAAGGTTCCTCTGCTCTATACATGCTAAAAGGATGCTCTACTCTATACATGCTACAAGGTTCCTCTGCTCTATACATGCTACAAGTTTCCTCTGCCCTATACATGCTACAAGGTTGCTCTACTCTATACATGCTACAAGTTTCCTCTGCCCTATACATGCTACAAGGTTGCTCTACTCTATACATGTTCCAAGGCTGCTCAAATGTGTATTATGTTTCCAGTTTTTTTTAATAAAAGTTTACACAAATGTGTATACAGTATATTCCAGGGTTGCTTTAATTTGAATATGTTTCAAGTTTACTTCAGTGTACATATGTTTCAAGGTTTCTCTAGTGTTGATATGTGTTAAGGTTTCTCTAATTTTGATATTTATCAAGGTTTCTCAAATTTTGATATGTATCAAGGTTTCTCTAGTGTTGATATGTTTCAAGGTATCTCTAGTGTTGATATGTATCAAGGTTTCTCTAGTGTTGATATGTATCAAGGTTTCTCAAGTGTTGATATGTTTCAAGGTTTCTCTAGTGTTGATATGTTTCAAGGTTTCTCTAGTGTTGATATATATCAAGGTTTCTTTAGTGTTGATATGTTTC
>NC_091237.1:13769940-13787440 GCF_040958095.1 Procambarus clarkii | reverse complement strand
ATTTCCTTAGGGAGCGTGGCATTTCCTTAGGGAGAGTGGCATTCCCTTAGGGAGCGTGGCATTTAAGAGTACACACAGAAATCACAATAGCGTGAAGCATCAAACGAACAAATCCACAAGGGCTGTGATGAGGGTTCGAACTTACGTCTGGGATGATCATTATCACGCTATTGTGCTTTCTGTGAGTATGGAAGTAAGGGCGAAGAGCTAGAATAGCTTGTTGACAAAGCCCGGATGCATGAGGGAATTGTGGAAAACCTCGGTTTGTGTCTCGGAGAGGCTGCGGGATCCGTGTGAGGGCAGTTGCACTTCCGATTGCAATTCTTTTACCATGTCGTGGCGCAATCGACTAAGGCGCGTCTGGGATCATCCCGGACGTAGGCTCGAACCCTCATCCCGGCCCCTTGTGGATTTGTTCATTTAAGAGTACAGTTTGCGAGGTATTGGCCCAGTTTACCTGCAGCGCCAGACACAACATCGCCAGCCGTCCAGCCTACATTATTTGATGTGGTTTATGGTACCTGGCATCTCTTCCCTCTTACAGATGTTTTGTTCTTAATCTTCTCGTTCAGTGTTCAACAGCCATCCTCACAGACAACATTCAGTGTTCACCAGCCACATGAACATCTAGAGCGCCTATATAGTAAACATATGCTGCTGATTGTCATTGCTGTACAGTGTAGCCACTCTAAGGCTCACTTTAAATAGTAACCATAATTTTGTTCATTGTGTAAATTATACCGACCAAGAAATTTTTAAAGAATGAATTATTTTTTTTCTAGTGAGGAATTTTTTTGCTAACAAAATTATTTGTTAGTTGAATAGCCATTGTTAGGGAGGGGGAAGAAATATTTAAGTTGGAGACTATTTAAATTGGGAATTTTTAAGTTTGGGGATCTTGGAGATCTTGGAGATTTTGGGGATCTTGGGGATTTTGTCAGTTGGGGATTTTTAGAGTTTGGGGATTTTTAGAGTGGGGATTTTTAGAGTGTGGGGATTTTTGTCATTTGGGGATTTTTTCACTGATTTCGTTTTCCATGATGCGCCTGTGAGCGTCCAAGCCTTTCTGGCTGTTCTCATGGCGGTATGTGTCTGTAGATCACGGCTCGGAGCTTATTTCACAACTCGAACTAGGGTTCGAACCTAGGCGCTGAGTATTTCGAGGCGCGCTCTTGCCCACTGTACCACGATAGAATTATCTGTTTATCAGAGCTTATTGTTAAGTTATTGAGGTACAGTGTTTGAGTACTATCATGATATGTTTACTAGCTTTTGCCTTTATAGGGACAAGAGAGTTCTGGCTTTACGGGTGTAGACAAGAGTCCTGGCTTTATGTGGAACCAAAAGTTCTGGCTTTATGAGGACATAAGAGTTATGGCTTTATGGGGTAAACAAGAGTTCTGGCTTTATGGGGGTAGACAAGAGTTCTAGCTTTATGAGAACATAAGAGTTCTGGCTTTATGGGGGTAGACAAGAGTTCTGGCTTTATGGGGGTAGACAAGAGTTCTGGCTTTATGTGGAAAGAAAAGTTCTGGCTTTATGAGGACATAAGAGTTCTGGCTTTATAGGGGTAGACAAGAGTTCTGGCTTTATGGGGGTAGACAAGAGTTCTGGCTTTATGGGGGTAGACGAGAGTTCTGGCTTTATGTGGAAAGAAAAGTTCTGGCTTTATGAGGACATAAGAGTTCTGGCTTTATAGGGGTAGACAAGAGTTCTGGCTTTATGGGGGTAGACAAGAGTTCTAGCTTTATGAGAACATAAGAGTTCTGGCTTTATGGGGGTAGACAAGAGTTCTGGCTTTATGGGGGTAGACAAGAGTTCTGGCTTTATGGGGGTAGACAAGAGTTCTGGCTTTATGGGGGTAGACAAGAGTTCTGGCTTTATGGGGGTAGACAAGAGTTCTGGCTTTATGGGGGTAGACAAGAGTTCTGGCTTTATGGGGGTAGACAAGAGTTCTGGCTTTATGGGGGTAGACAAGAGTTCTGGCTTTATGGGGGTAGACAAGAGTTCTGGCTTTATGGGGGTAGACAAGAGTTCTGGCTTTATGGGGGTAGACAAGAGTTCTGGCTTTATGGGGGTAGACAAGAGTTCTGGCTTTATGGGGGTAGACAAGAGTTCTGGCTTTATGGGGGTAGACAAGAGTTCTGGCTTTATGGGGGTAGACAAGAGTTCTGGCTTTATGGGGGTAGACAAGAGTTCTGGCTTTATGGGGGTAGACAAGAGTTCTGGCTTTATGGGGGTAGACAAGAGTTCTGGCTTTATGGGGGTAGACAAGAGTTCTGGCTTTATGGGGGTAGACAAGAGTTCTGGCTTTATGGAATAAATTAGAGTCCTGGCTTTAGGTCAGGAGAAAGTGGGCAGGAAGTTTGTGGCGATTTAAAAACAGGCAATGATTTTTTTATTTTATTATAAGCATTAATGACCATAAGACCTTTGGCCTTTACCGCTAGTAAGGAGGAGGTTGTTGATGTGTCTCCCAGGGCGTTGGTACCTGTGTGGGGCCCCCTAGTGTGGTACCTTTGTCGGGCCCCCTAGTGTGGTACCTTTGTCGGGCCCCCTAGTGTGGTACCTTTGTCGGGCCCCCTAGTGTGGTACCTTTGTCGGGCCCCCTAGTGTGGTACCTTTGTCGGGCCCCCTAGTGTGGTACCTTTGTCGGGCCCCCTAGTGTGGTACCTTTGTCGGGCCCCCTAGTGTGGTACCTTTGTCGGGCCCCCTAGTGTGGTACCTTTGTCGGGCCCCCTAGTGTGGTACCTTTGTCGGGCCCCCTAGTGTGGTACCTTTGTCGGGCCCCCTAGTGTGGAACCTTTGTCGGGCCCCCTAGTGTGGTACCTTTGTCGGGCCCCCTAGTGTGGTACCTTTGTCGGGCCCCCTAGTGTGGTACCTTTGTCGGGTCCCCAAATGTGGTACCTGTAGTTGTATGGTGATATTGCGGACCCCCTAATATGGTACCTATAGCAGGCTTCTAATATCGTACCAATAGCGGCCCCCTATTATTGTGCTATAGTGGACCTCTTAATATGGTACCTATAGTGGACCTCTAAGGAGGTACCTACAGTGGGCCCCTATTAATGATATCTGTGACATTATTATATTAAGGGGACCCTTAATATATTATTGTACTTATAACAGAGGCTCCTAAAATGGTTCATATAGCGGGCCCCAAACTTGGTACATATTGCGGGACCCCTAAAATGGTTCATATAGCGGGCCCCAAACATGGTACATATAGCAGGCCCCAAACATTGTACATATTGCGGGCCCCTAAAATGGTTCATATAGCGGGCCCCAAACATGGTACATATAGCAGGCCCCAAACATGGTACATATAGCGATACATGGTACATATACATATAAATTCTGTGACAGTCACATAGAATTTGCTTAAAATTTCTTTTTGGTCAATTGATTAAAGCATAACAATGGGCAGTGTCTTACCCGAAGCAACTAAACCTCTGACACCGTTGCCACCAGTGTAATCCTCCATCACTAAGCTGAGAGAAGGAAGAGGGGAGGGAGAGGGTAGGGGGGAAGGAGAGGGAAAGGGAGAGGGGAACAGAGGTGCACAACTTCACGAACCAAATTTCCACATTCCCCTTAAAAGCAAAATTTCATCTCGTCCTAAAACAATAATTATAATATGAAAAAAAGACAACATAAGCCTATAGCGCTGACCATTAATGGCCAGCTGAGCAACTGTGTTAGTTTTAATGCTGCCATGATGCCAAAAGGAAGAACGTATGGCTGAAGATAGGGGCTGGAAGCAGCTTCAACGACGACAGATGGAAGAACGTGGTGCTAGAGCGAACTTTCAGAACCCCAGAAGGAAGAACATGTCGCCGAAGCGCGCTTCCAGGATGCAAGAAGGAAGAACGAATGGTTAGAGAGCTTCCAGGATGCAAGAAGGAAGAACGAATGGTTAGAGAGAGCTTCCAGGATGCAAGAAGGAAGAACGAATGGTTAGAGAGCTTCCAGGATGCAAGAAGGAAGAACGAATGGTTAGAGAGAGCTTCCAGGATGCAAGAAGGAAGAACGCTATGTTAGAGAGAGCTTCCAGGATGCAAGAAGGAAGAACGAATGGTTAGAGAGCTTCCAGGATGCAAGAAGGAAGAACGCTATGTTAGAGAGAGCTTCCAGGATGCAAGAAGGAAGAACGAATGGTTAGAGAGAGCTTCCAGGATGCAAGAAGGAAGAACGAATGGTTAGAGAGCTTCCAGGATGCAAGAAGGAAGAACGAATGGTTAGAGAGAGCTTCCAGGATGCAAGAAGGAAGAACGAATGGTTAGAGAGAGCTTCCAGGATGCAAGAAGGAAGAACGAATGGTTAGAGAGAGCTTCCAGGATGCAAGAAGGAATAAGAAATTATGGCGGGAGCGCTGGCGGAACTCCAGCCCAGGATCCCGAGACGACGGCTCAGACGCCCTCCTCGTCCCACGAAGGAGACGAGGAGGACATTCCAGCAGTACCATACTAAAAATACTCCACACCTACCACCCCCCTATAAACTACTCCCTCGGGGAACATCGATTCGTAACAACTCCGAATAAAATAGTTAGTAAATAGAGACGTCAACACGGGTGTGAGAGCTTGTGGTAGTGTAGAGAGTGAGAAGATGAGAGACAGTCGAAAAAAGCTGCATTAGTCCACACGAGCAAGGTGTGCTGAGGGTTAAGGTACGCCTGGACACCGAGCTTCACCCTAGATATGAGTAGAACACGAGAGAATAACTATATACATTATGTACACAGTAAGTTGGAGCATGGTGAGAATATTACTGAGATTACGTCTGCTTGTGAGGTCTGGGAGAAGAAGAAGGCTTTTAGCGGATTAGTGGACAAGACGAGTGTTGTAGTGGCGTGGTGGTGTGTGTTGCGCCGGGATGTAGTGTATGATAGTGTGTATACGATACTGTATGGTAGTGTGATGCATAATAACGTGGTGTATAATTGTGAAGCTACATCGAGTTGCAGTCCCACTCCTGTGCCAGGTAAGTCCACTACGGGCTCACCATAGCCCTTCCTACTTAAGAACTTTTTGTTCCAAGTAGCTGATTCTAAAATAACACCAACTGTGAAGCTAATGATAATGTAGTTTTGTGTTTCGATAATCCTAACAATGAAGAAGCAAAAATTAGAAATCAGAAGTAAATGTTCCCGGGATAATGTTTGTGGATTGTTGTATGCAAGACGAGTGTGTTTTAGAGTAAAGTTGCATGTTAAGGCACATTGTATATATCTGCCAGGAAGAGATCACTTGAGTAACGAAGATTATATTTGGCGTAGAGCTTAGGACAGGACTCGGATAGGAGAGGTGTAGCTGGGGTAGAGGGTTCGGTACGTGGTTGGGTACCTGACGAAGGGGGAGAAGTACTTCTCGGTGTAAGGGTATGGCGGTACATAGGAGCTCCCTATCAGGTAGGCCTTCTCAGGGTACAGTTTGTAGGTTCTGTACACGGAGGCAGGAGCGACGTTAGCACCCGTGAATGGGCTCACCGATCTGTTGTACTTGTAGGTGTCGTAGTATCGGTTGAGGTTGTTGATGTACTGGTAGGTGGGGAGGGAGTAGTACCTGTCGTAGAAGTAGACCTTGGGGTATCTGAGCGAGTCGTACTTGATAGTGCTTGGAGACACATACGGGTCGTAGGGTTTGCTGACATAGCTGGTTGTGGTCGTGGTGCTGGGAAGGGGAGTCGTGGCAGACCTCTCGTAGCGCTTGTAAGTGTCAAACACTTTCGAATTTTCAGGCAGTTCATCATCGGCATTGCTGTAAGTCAGGTAGGAGAAGCTTCCTCTACGGGCGGGCGAGAGAGACCGAACAGGCGATACACCTCGAACAGGTGACAACGACCTCACTGGACTCCTGGAACTACGAACCGACAAGTCCACCAAGGGGTTATCCTGGAAGTTCTTGCGAGGCGGCACATATCTGTCTAAAGAAGATGCTCTTCGGGGCACGACATAGTTCTTGGTGTCAGTATAGGTGTCGAACACCCTGGTGGGTACGAGGGTGAACCTGGGGTAGGCGGCCGGGTTACGGAGGCTCGGTGTCGACTCTTCCTCCGTGTCAAAGACCAGCGGAGGGAGGGTTATCTCATGGGTGTCGGGAAGCTCTCCGCTGCGGCGGAGCTCATAGTCAAGATCACACAGCTGACTCAGGAACCCTTGGTTGGGGAAGATGTTTCTCTTCTTCCTGTTTAAACATTGAAGAGAAGCATTAATGTTATGCACGATGACAGTCAATTACTGGCTGTAAATATATAACAAATTCCTACAATTACTAATTTACGCCGTCCCCTGGAGTGAACGATCACTGTGTAAAGGCATGTAATTATCTACTGGAAATTGGGATGTCTGTACTGGGGCCAATCTTACATCAATCTTATATTCTTCAATCTAATATTCTTCTTATGCCAATCCTAATTTATGTGATCGGTCTACAGAGGGAATCAGAAGATAAATACGACGTAAAACTGCAAGAAACTGCAACGCGATCTGGACAAAATGAAAGAATGGTCCCTCAAGTGACTTATTGAGTTTAACTCTTGCAAATGCAAAGTGATGTAGGAGAGTGCTGGGAACGGGAGACTGGATACAAAGTATAATATAGGAGAGGAGATTCTCCTGGAATCGGATAGAAAAAGACTTGGAGGTAGATATTACACCAAACCTGTCACCAGAAACCTATATGGAACTAATATGTTTAGCTGCATACGGAATGTTGGCTAATAAAAGAACCGTCTTTAAGAATCTGAACAGAAAGTCATTTAGTATCTTGTAAACTATCCATATCAGACCAGTACTGGAATATGCGGCAACAGTGAGGAGTCCTGTTATCGTTAAACACAAAACGAAGCTGGAGAAAGTTTTAGAGGTATGCCACCCAACTAGTCCCAGAAGTGAGAGGTATGAACTACAAGGAAAGACTAAAAGAGTTAAACCTCATGTCACTGGGAGAAAAAGCATAGACATGATCACCACACACAGGGACAAGAAGATACTATTAGCACAGATAGTAATCGAACAAGGCAATACAGATGGAAACAAAGTATCCAATTTTGCAACAGAAACACAAGAAAGATTTCTCCAATGTCAGAACAGAATGAATAGAACAAATAGAATGCGTTGAGAAGGGAAGTGGGAGAGGTAAACTCCACACACAGCTTTACATGTGGATATGACCAAGCCCAGTAGACACCGGAAGCATATTACCCAGTCAATTGAAGGTTGAGAGGCGGGACCCAAGAACCGTAGTTCATCCCCCGCAAGTACAACTAGGCCAGTACCCTGACAAACCCCAGTCTTGCATAAAGAGTACAAAACAATGTTGTGTGAGTGACTTACTTGATATTAGCCAGGGCCGTCTGGACGTTCATGCCTCGCTTGAGCATAAGGAAGGCGGCCACCAGCACCGCTGAGCGCGAGATGCCGCACTGACAGTGAACCAACACCCGCCCTGCAGAACAGTGAGGTATCAACACTGCTTCCAGTCACACTCACAACACATCAAGAGTGCTTCAGTTACAGTCACAACAAACCCAGAGTGCTTCCAGTCACACTCACAGCAGACCAAGAGTGCTTCCAGTCACACAGCAGACCAGGAGTTCTTCAGTTTCAGTCACAGCAAACCCAGAGTGCTTCCAGTCACACTCACAATAGACCAGGAGTGCTTCCAGTCACACAGCAGACCCAGAGTGCGTCCATTCACACTCACAACACATCAAGAGTGGTTTCAGTCACTCACAGGGTATCTCGTATCGGTTCCTCCAATATTCTAGCACAGTTTGCCTCTTATTATGATCGGAGTGAACTGAGGTTTGAAATTTTGGCTTGTAGCTCACACCTCTCATCTCTGTTCTCCCCTCATACACATCTCCACGTGTCCTCACACACATCTCCACGTGTCCTAACACACATCTCCACGTGTCCTCATACACATCTCCACGTGTCCTAACACACATCTCCACGTGTCCTCATACACATCTCCACGTGTCCTAACACACATCTCCACGTGTCCTAACACACATCTCCACGTGTCCTCACACACATCTCCACGTGTCCTCACACACATCTCCACGTGTCCTAACACACATCTCCACGTGTCCTCACACACATCTCCACGTGTCCTCACACACATCTCCACGTGTCCTCACACACATCTCCACGTGTCCTAACACACATCTCCACGTGTCCTCACACACATCTCCACGTGTCCTCACACACATCTCCACGTGTCCTCACACACATCTCCACGTGTCCTAACACACATCTCCACGTGTCCTCACACACATCTCCACGTGTCCTCACACACATCTCCACGTGTCCTCACACACATCTCCACGTGTCCTAACACACATCTCCACGTGTCCTCACACACATCTCCACGTGTCCTAACACACATCTCTACGTGTCCTCACACACATCTCCACGTGTCCTAACACACATCTCCACGTGTCCTCACACACATCTCCACGTGTCCTCACACACACACCTCCACGTGTCCTCACACACACACACACACACACACACACACACACACACACACACACACACACACACACACACACACACACACATCTCCTCATACTTACCTCCTTCCTTGAGAGCACTGTTGATGAATTCGGCAGCGTCGCGGAGGTAAGGCTTGATGTAGAAGCCGGGCATGTCGAGAGCCGGCACACCGTAGTACTTGATGCCCTTGAGCTTGGAGTAGTATGTGGGCGAGGTGCTGACGTAGCCGTCGTAGGCGGTATTGTTGTGGCCCTGGGCCGCGTTGAGCACGTGGGTCACACCCAGCTCCTTCACCTCCTGCGTCGATAGCGCCGTGTCGCTGTCACGCGGCAAGGGGGAGAGAGGAGATATCAGTGTTGTTGGCTGAGGGGGAGGGTGGGCTAGTGTAAGACACTGAGGGGAGGGCGGGCTAGTGTAAAACACCGGCCCATCCTCCTAAAATGAAAGTACTTGTAGTAAGAATGTGGTGGAAAGTACCAGTATGTGGTGGGGAAGTAACAGTATGTGGTGGGAAGTATCAGTATGTGGTGGGAAGTATCAGTATGTAGTGATGGACCACCAGAAAGTTGGTTTCTATGTTACGAAATGTGAATAAACCCTAAACTTTTATTTTAACCACTACATAAATATTAGACCTAACCGCTCCAAGCAATCCTAGGTCTGATAAACGCTATCTTAGGCTTATTATAGTACATATATATGCTAAACTAGGCTTAGGAATACTTAAATATGTTGTTACAAGTTTGTGCCAATATGCTCTGAAACCCTGGGCCCCTGGGGTAAAGGTGCATCTAAGTTCCTAAAGGAGGTGTGTGAGGAACTCATTAGGCAAACTAGAGACTCAAAAGAGTGCCCAGTTTCCTGTTCCAGCGCCTCAGTGTAGCGATCCAGAGAGGAAATGCTTGCTGTATCTTGGGCACGCACCCCACCTCCGAAGAGCTGGATGAGGTCTTCGAACAGTGATTGTTATATGTGTGTAATGGGTATGAAGTCTCGAGTTTCGATCTTTTTTAAGGATCTGCGTGGTGGAGTGGTCAGAGTACTGGTTGTGTTTGGGTGCGCGAACACCTGGGCCTTCTAGGTTCGAGTCTCTTGGAGGGGTGGAGTATATATATGTGCACACGTCTCTCTCTTTTTTATGTCACGCAGGGTGCAGTTGCGCCTCCACAGATCTCCAGTATCATCTCTTGATACTGGTAATGGCTCAAAAGGGTCACCACTTACGGGCTATTCATGCCCGTGCCACCTCTTGGGTGGCTTAATCTTCATCAATCATCTCCCTTTCACACACTTACGCGTCGCCCAAGAGGATGCCGGGGAAGACCTCATCGCAGGAGTTGGTGGGTCTGTACCATCTGCCACCATTGGCATCCAACAAGAGGGACTTGAGTTCGGTTGTGTTACATCGCTGAATCCTGCGACGACCCATCCTGCTAGCGGCACTGACGAGGACGAGGACGAGATGGACGAAGAGCTGGGGCAGCCAAGTGCCGACGACGTGGAGCTGGCTAGTTGCTTTCTGTTGTGGCAGAATGAGAGAGAGAGAGGAGGGTTAGCACCATACTGGTAGTCGAACAAACATTATATATATATATATATATGTGTATTCACCTAGTTGTGTTTGCGGGGGTTGAGCTTTGCTCTTTCGGCCCGCCTCTCAATTGTTTACTAACTACACTAACTACTTTTTTTTTCACACCACACACACACACACACACACACACACACACACACACCAGGAAGCAGCCCGTGACAGCTGACTAACTCCCAGGTACCTATTTACTGCTAGGTAACAGGGGCATTCAGGGTGAAAGAAACTTTGCCCATTTGTTTCTGCCTCGTGCGGGAATCGAACCCGCGCCACAGAATTACGAGTCCTGCGCGCTATCCACCAGGCTACGAGGCCCCATGTGTGTGTGTGTGTGTGTGTGTGTGTGTAGGAATATACCTACAAACAATACCACACGAAAAAAAACATTCGACAAAATAGAAAAGGTAGAAAGGTGGGCAACAAGGCTCGTCCCTGATAGATACAGTGATAGAGACAGATATTACGAAGACAGTGACAGAGAGAGAGAGACAGATATTATAGACTGAGAGAGAGAGAGAGACAGATATTATAGACTGAGAGAGAGAGAGACAGACATATTATAAAGACAGTGACAGAGATACACCAGCCCGTCCTCCTAAAATGACAGTACTTATAGCAAGTATTTGGTCAAAACGTATCAATATATAGCGTTGGGACGCAGACAAGGAGTGAGAAGAGACACAAGAGATGACACCCCCCCCCCCCCTCCCCCCCCCCGCCTCCCCCCCCCCCCAACTACCACCACCATCAACCATGCCACAAAACCGAGGTGAAAGCAACTATACGATCCTCCTGGGTCCTCGCCAGTTTCTGTACATGGTATGTTTCTGTACAGTTTCTGTACACTAATGTCACAGGTGTTGGTACAGAAAGACGGGAGAAGGGGGTGGGATGGGGTAAGGACGGTGGGCATGGACCGGGGGGCGAAG
Source organism: Procambarus clarkii (assembly GCF_040958095.1). Taxonomy (NCBI): domain Eukaryota; kingdom Metazoa; phylum Arthropoda; class Malacostraca; order Decapoda; family Cambaridae; genus Procambarus; species Procambarus clarkii. The sequence goes on along the minus strand of NC_091237.1, from coordinate 13,776,417 downwards.
AACAGGTGGGAGGGGCGGGGGACAATCAGAAAACACATCTTTCCTTTCATTATTTTGAGTTATGTTTATGAATTGTCTCCCCCTCCGAAGTGTCTCCTTATCGTGGTGATGGGGGCTCATGTACGAATAGATAATAAATAATGAATAATAATATTTAAAAATATATAAAATAATATTTCTAATGAAATAGAGAATAGCCTTGATAATTTGGAGAACCCGATACCTGATATTATCTTCCTAGGTGACTTCAACTTGCCTAGTCTCAGGTGGAAAATAGCAAACAATAATATTATACCAGGAAATCTATCAGGACCTAACCAACCACAGATTAGAGAACTACTTAGATTCTGTGACAAATTTTCACTCAATCAGCAGATATCGGAGCCAACGAGAAATGAAAATATTCTAGATCTGGTCTTTACGAACAATGAAGACATTATCAGAGACATTACGATATCAGATACCACATACTCAGATCACAAACTCATTGAAGTGCAAACGACCATCAATACTCAGAATAGACCTAAAACGTTGATAAAGCGAGAGGGGCTATTCAGTAAATTCAATTTTAATAATAAAAGGATAGACTGGGAGATAATAAACAGGGAACTTACAAACATTCCATGGGGAACTGTTCTAAGTAATAAAAGTCCTACAGAAGGAATAGAAAAACTGACTTCAGAAGCGTATCAAGTCTGTATGAAACATGTTCCTTTGAGGAAAGCCAGAAAGAGATTTAACGTAGAAAGAGAACGCAGATGACACTATAAACGCAGGAAAAAATAACGGAACTGCTTATGCAGACACGAATTTCCCGTCAAAGAAGGAATAATTTAAATAGGGAGATTGAAGAAATCGAGCGGAAATTGAAACACTCATATGAAACTGAAGAAAGGCAGTTAGAACAGAAAGCAATTCAGGAAATAAAGAAAAATCCAAAATATTTCTTCTCATATGCAAAATCAAAAGCAAAAACCACTGCCAGTATTGGACCTATTAGTACAAGTGAAGGTTCATACACGGAGGATGACAAAGAAATTAGTGAAATCCTAAAAAAGCAGTATGAGGACATGTTTAGCACTCCAATAAACAACATGAAGGTGGAAGATCCAGACAATTTCTTTATGCGGGATATTCAAACCCCTGTAAATATAACTGATATAAACATGAGCGCACTAAATTTTGAAAAAGAAATTGAAAACATGCCCATGCACTCGGCCCCAGGTCCAGACTCATGGAATTCAATATTTATAAAGAAATGCAAAGTGCCGGTAGCACAGGCACTCAGTATAGTGTGGAGGAAGAGCTTGGACACGGGGGAGATACCAGATGCACTTAAAGTAGCAGACATAGCTCCTCTACACAAGGGAGGGAGCAAAGCATTGGCAAAAAATTATAGACCAGTTGCACTAACATCGCACATCATAAAAGTATTTGAGAGAGTGATTAGGAGTCGGGTCACCAATTTCATGGAGACCAATGACCTTCACAACCCAGGCCAACATGGATTTCGAGCGGGAAGATCGTGCCGCTCACAGCTACTTGAGCACTACGACAAAGTCACTGAGGCATTAGAAGAAAAACAGAATGCTGATGTGATATACACGGACTTCGCAAAGGCTTTCGATAAATGTTACCATGGCGTGATAGCACAAAATGAAGTCAATGGGAATAACCGGTAAAGTAGGACGCTGGATACTCAGTTTTCTGTCAAACAGGACTCAGCGAGTAACGGTCAACCATATAAAATCCAAGTGCAGTGAAAAGCTCTGTACCTCAGGGTACAGTCCTTGCACCGCTGCTTTTCCTTATTCTCATATCAGATATAGACAAAAATACAAGTCACAGCTTCGTATCATCCTTTGCAGATGACACAAAAATCAGTATGAAAATTACCTCGGCTGAGGACATTGAAAAACTTCAAGCTGATATTAATAAAGTTTTCGACTGGGCATCAGAAAATAACATGATGTTTAACAGTGATAAATTCCAGGTACTCAGGTACGGTAAAAATGAGGACCTTAAACATAATACAGAGTACAAAACACAATCAAATGTACCCATAGTAGGAAAACAGCATGTAAAGGATTTGGGAATAATAATGTCTGACGACCTAACGTTTAAGGAGCATAACCAAGCAAATATTGCGACAGCCAGAAAAATGATAGGATGGATTACGAGAACTTTCAAATCCAGGGATCCCATCACAATGGTTGTACTCTTCAAGTCACTTGTGTTGTCCCGTCTTGAGTACTGCTCAGTACTCACTTCCCCCTTCAGAGCAGGAGAGATTGCTGAAATAGAGGGAATACAGAGAACATATACGGCACGCATAGACGCAATAAAGCACCTAAATTATTGGGATCGTCTCAAAGCCCTCCAAATGTACTCACTAGAAAGAAGACGAGAGAGATATCAAATAATATACACCTGGAAGATACTAGAGGGCCAAGTACCAAATCTACACAGTAAAATAACAACGTACTGGAGTGAACGATATGGAAGAAAATGTAGAATAGAACCAGTGAAGAACAGAGGTGCCATAGGCACAATCAGAGAACACTGTATAAACATCAGAGGTCCGCGGTTGTTCAACGTCCTCCCAGCAAGCATAAGAAATATTGCCGGAACAACCGTGGACATTTTCAAGAGGAAACTAGATTTATTCCTCCAAGGAGTGCCGGACCAACCGGGCTGTGGTGGGTATGTGGGCCTGCGGGCCGCTCCAAGCAACAGCCTGGTGGACCAATCTCTCACAAGTCAAGCCTGGCCTCGGGCCGGGCTTGGGGAGTAGAAGAACTCCCAGAACCCCATCAACCAGGTATCAACCAGGTACGACTGCCTGGGGGTTAGGGTTGCCTTGGCCTCTTTCCCTGGCCCTATTTGGGCGTTGCACGTGCGAAAGGACACAAATGTAAGGATCTCGTGAGTCAATGGACCTCCTGCTGGAGGGACCGCCCTCGAGTGAATGGTTCGGTATCCAGACTGCGGCAAAAGGGAGAATTGGGTCTTTGCAGCAGTGTGGGAGAATGTACAGGGCAATTGGATTTCTCCCTGTTAAAAAGGGGGAGCACCGCTGGGGACAACCACCCCTTCCTGTACTAGCCAGCGCTCGGCCTCCCTGGCTGCCTTGGTAATAGGTATCCCTTAGCTCCAAAACCCAGACGTTTAGAAATGATTCTATATGGAAACTGAACTGACCTCTCTTACCCCAGGTTCGTGGGGTGGGCAACCAGGTCCCCGAGTTGGACTGTGATGGAAGACTGGGCTCTGTAGCCCCCGCTACATTGGGCCCAGACCAAGCTGCTTCATTGACCCTCCCGACTATGCCCCTCTGCTCCCCTCCCACTGCTGTGGCGGGGTTGAGCCCCAAGCCCCTAGTGATGACCACCTCATTACCTGGAGTGACTCCTTCTCTCATTGTAACAACTGCACCTTTTACTTCTCTCATTGTAACAACTGCACCTTTTACCCCCCAATCTTACTGGGGGTGCTCGGCGCCTTTCCCTCCGCAGACGCACCCACACAATTTCTCCCAGTTCTATTTCGTTCCAATCCTTGTCTAATCCTGCTACATGGACTAAGAAGTACTTTGATCCCAACCATATGAATTCAACACGTCCTGACGACTTCTCCCTCCTTAAACACCTCGTAGATTTGGTGGATACCTTTGTTACTTTTAATCCCACCCATACTGGTACACGTGTCGTTGCTCCTCCTGCTCAGGAAGCAGCTGCCCACTTAGCCTCGTTGTTCAGCATTGGGGAGACCCTTGTTAGGATCTCCAAAAATGCCCGGTTAAATGACAGTATGGGTACGGTTATTTTCCTGCACCATGTTGTGACTGGTGTTAGGGAACTGAAAAGACTACCACAAGAATATTAAACATATTCTTGAAGCCTAAGGCCATTCTGTCCTCCAGGTTGATACGTTCATGCGACCCGCTCCTGGTCGGCGTCGTCAGCCGCTTCGAGTTGTGAAGATCACTTTTGATAGTAGGTCCCTTCCGCCTTCTATCATTCTTGCTGGTGCCAGATGTTCCTTTTCAGGAGTACATTCCCTCTCCTAGACTTTGCAATAGGTGTTGGAAATTTGGGCATGGTCCCCTCAAATGCAGGAGTACAGTGTAGCTCTGCCCCTTGTGTGGGGGCTTGGGTCACTCTAAGAGAGGTCTTCTTCCCAAGCTCGCTGCATCAGTTGGGGTGACGACCACCCTACCTTCTCCTGTGCGTGTATGCACTACAAATTTGAGGAAGCCATCCTCAGTCTGAAACACCGTGATCGTGACACAGAGATCACACTAACGTGATGCATCAAATGAACAACCCTTTTAACCCTGTCGTAGCTCAGTCGATTAAGGCAGTGTCTGGGATGCTCCCGGACGCAGGTTCGAATCCTCGTCACGGCCCTTGCGGATTTGTTTACCGTGATCGTGTTTCTTTTCCTGAGGCGAGACGCCAAGTAGAAGGTCCTCCTGGTTCTCCGTTTGGTGTTTTCCTCCTTTCTTCCCAGTCTGCCCTGTCTCCTGTGTCATCTTTCTCTTCCCCCCAAATCCTTCCCACATCCCCCCAATCCTTCCCTGCCCCCCCCCCTCTGTCTTTTGGCCCTTTATGCCACCTGTCTGTCAAGGCTGTTGTCCATCCTCCTCCCGGCAATCTTCATGTTGATCGCTCCCGTTCACCTTCTCCTGTTGAGACTATGGAGACGTCGCCCAGTACGTTGTTGCAAGCACACCTGACTCTTTAAGTCAGAAACGTAAACCTGGCTCCTCTCCTTCCTCCCCGGCGGGTGAGTAGGCTTCGCTTTCTTCCCCACCTTTCGACCCTGACTCGCTCCATGCTTCCCCTTCCATTTCGGTGATCGAATCCCCTGTCCCAGCGATGGAGGTTCCCTTGGTCCTCGATTCCCTCTCGGTTGCTGCCCTTGATGAGGTGGGCTCCCCTGTTTCTGCCCCTCCCCCACTTCTCTGATCCCCTTGACCGTCCCTCGCCAATTCTTCCTCCCACTCTGGACACTGCCGTCCGCCTCTGGTCCGTCTTCCCGCTCCCTTGACTCTGTCGTCCTTGCTAGCTTTACATATGCCCTGTAACCCCGATTTCACTGATCCTGATCCTGATCTTAGTATACTGTGTTTTTCTTTGACTTTGTTTCTTCATTATTTTCTATTGCTGTTCACTTTTTTTGACAATGTCTATTCTTCAATGGAATATTCGTGGATTTTATGCCAACTTCCATGAACTCCAACTGATAACACAGTTTTCACCACTTTGTGTGTGTCTCCAGGAGCCGACGTTGGTGCTCGTCCTGGTCACTTTCATGGTTATTCTTTTCTCTCTCTTCCCCCCCCCCCCCAGCAAAAGCTGGGGCCTATAACTACAGTTCTCTTGATTCGTATTGATATTCCCTTCGTCCCCCTACTTTTTCAGTCGCATATATAATGTTCTGTAGCCCGTATCTTTGTGAGTAAATGGTATGCAGTCTGTTCCATTTATCTCCCCCTAAATGTCCCACTTTCTCTTCCTGATTTTAAGCACCTGTTGGACTCCTTGCCAGAGCTTGTTCTCCTGTTGGGTGATTTCAACTGTCGCCATACCCTCTGGGGTGATGCTCTGACGAACACCCGGGGCCGCCTTCTCGAACCATATGTCCTCTCTTCTTCCCTGTCTCTTCTGAATTCTGGTGAACCCACTCATGTGGACTCCCGCACTCGCACCCTCTCCTGTCTTGATCTTTCCCTCTGCTTGTCTTCACTTTACTAAGATTTCACGTGGCGGGTTTTGATGACCTCCAAAACACTGACCATTTCCCCATCCTTGTCACCTTTTTCTCCTTTCACCCTCTCCTCTCCTTCCCCAGGGCTGGACGGTAGAGCGACAGTCTCGCTTCATGCAAGTCGGCGTTCAATCCCCGACTGTCCAAGTGGTATGTAAAAGACACATCGAACACTTTATGTAGGGCATACGTAAATCTGTGTATATGTATTTACGTATGTAGGTTAGCTTAGCATCTTAAAAGCAGCAAATCACCTTCTGTGGTTGATTGTTCAATAAACCCCTGAAGTAAATGTTTAACACATCTCTAATCCTGTCCATGGAGGACAGAAGAAAATGTATATATGCTGGTTAGCATTGTAAATGTGTGGCCACGTCTGTGGTAGAAAATAATAATATTAAAAAAAAAATGGTTAAGCACCATTCCTTCACCCCGTCCCACCCCAAGTCTACCAGCACTAAGTCTAAGTCAACCAGGTGGGCGGGTCGACACTGGGTCTACCAGGTGGGCGGGTCGGCACTAAGTCTACCAGGTGGGCGGGTCGACACTAAGTCTACCAGATGGGCGGGTCGGCACTAAGTCTACCAGGTGGGTGGGTCGGCACTAAGTCTACCAGGTGGGCGGGTCGGCACTAAGTCTACCAGGTGGGTGGGTCGGCACTAAGTCTACCAGGTGGGCGGGTCGGCACTAAGTCAACCAGGTGGG
>NC_091237.1:13724940-13764940 GCF_040958095.1 Procambarus clarkii | reverse complement strand
GTGGACACACCGCCATAGTGACAGTATTGGGCAGCGCCACTCATCCTGTGAGTGGACACGCCGCCATAGTGACAGTATTGGGCAGCGCCACTCATCCTGTGAGTGGACACACCGCCATAGTGACAGTATTGGACAGCGCCACTCATCCTGTGAGTGGACACCCCGCCTTAGCAGCATGTCTAACACTCCCGAATAGGAAGAAAACCCGCTGGGTTGTTCATCCCGTCACTTGTACCCAGACATAGCTGGGACTTGCTTAACTGTCTCAAGTGAATAGCTTATTAAGCTAAAGGCCAACAGGATACAGGATGGGCTACAAGTCAGCAGGTTAAAGGTCAACAGGCTGTAGGTCAACCGGCTACAGGTCAACGGGCCTGCCAACTTGTCTTTATCTACATATCTGCCTGTTCCACTCTATCTACTTTTCTACCTGTTCTACTCTTGTCTTCCTGTCAAGTATCAGCCTATAAGCTTATGGCTGCTTGCTCGAGGTGGGCCTCTACTGAAAGGGCAATTCCTAATACGTCTGGTCTATTATGAAGGGGCAACTCGTAACGAAATCTGTTCTCCAGATTTAGAATGAAACTGGCTGTATTGGCTCGTTTCAAGGTTGTTTTGTCCCTCTGTCTTGCTCTAAAGTTAATTTAAGTGTGAGGGGAGGGGAGACTGGTACACTCAACAGTTGTCAGATATGTGTGTGGGAGTGACATGCCTGACAGAGTCGCCAGCTGTGAGAGTGACACACACCTTGACACAGTCGTCAGCTCTGTGGAGAGAGTGACACACACCTTAACACAGTCGTCAGATGTGTGGAGAGCGTGACACACACCTTGACACAGTCGTCAGATGTGTGGAGGGCGTGACACACACCTTGACAGTCGTCAGATGTGTAGGAGTGACACCCCTGACACAGTCGTCAAATGCGTTGGGAGTGACATATCTGCCAGTTTTAATAATTGACTCCCATTAATTTTAACATGCAGTTCATTCAAAATAAGAATTTTCTAAAATATAATTTAATACTATTATATATTAGTATATTGGACATTTTTAGGCGTTGGTTAGGTTAGGTGTTTTAAGTTCTGCTGGGGATTATTAGTATTTATAGTACGTGGGTGAAGCATTTTAACCCGTCCTCGACTCAAGTCCATTACATCCAGCGGTCGACCCCACAGACGCATTCATAAATTTGTACATGCTGTTCATTCAAAACAGGAATTTTCTCAAATATATACTAATATTATAATATATTAGCATATTGTGCATATATAGGCGTAGGTTAGGTTAGGTGTTTAGATTCATTTGGTGATTATTTGTATTTGTAGTACGTGGGTGAAGCATTTACAGCGTTGTGATTCGAACAAAAATCGTCAGTGAAGCACTTGTTCCGGATATGTTCGAACGTCAGCAGTTGTGAGTCGTGTGTAAACCGCTTTTCATTCATAAACAGGGGGTTTGGCGGGTGCATGGAATCACTTTTGGATCTTTGTTTGGAGGACGGGCTGTTTACAGCGTTGTGGTTCGAACAAAGGCTGTCAGTGAAGCACTTGTTCTTTAAGTGTTCGAACGAAATCAGTTGTGAGTCGTGTGTTACAAAGCGCCTATTCATTCACAATCTAACCCAATATTACCACAACAACAAATATGGCCTTGTCATTTTGCACTTTCCAAGAAACTGGGGTAAAGGAATGCTTTTCCTCGACTGTACGAGTGGGTGAATACACACGCATACATACAGTGAAAAGCTGGGGAGAATTTCACTTTACCCTACTGAAGAAAAAAACAGAATCTGGAGGGATATGATAACGACTTACCAAATCCTACGAAAAATCAGCAAAGTTAAAAAAATATATTTAAACATATCAAACGGGCAAGGATATAATCTTGTTATTGTCTAAATTTGTGATCGTTTTATTAGAATATTATCCCGTGTTTTGTTTCACAAATCTTAATAATTTATTTTTTGTTACTGTAATTGTGGCCGTTTCCAGGATCTAATATCTGAAAGAAGCGAATTGAATGTTTGTCAACAATCACGTAAATGATTATATATGGTGTTCAATTTCCTGTGATCAGACGTCTGTCTTTGTCTAGTTGATTGCTTATATAACGAAAATAAATCGGTAAATATTGACTTCTTAGTCATGGTCTTCCGTGAGGAATTAGTTAACAACGCGTCCCAGGTATCCATGTTAGCTCACAGTTTACTCGTCCAAAGATACAAAAAAATTATTCCATTTAATTAAGGCATGAGTGAGAGGAGCGAGTGAATATCTTCGTGAGCAGTGACGCGGTACATGGCGAATATTCTTGCCAGTTTTTTGGTGTATTTTGAGCGGGTCTTCACCTGCAGGTGGTTAATATTAACACCCGTAACTTGTTAATTGAGCTCCTGTAACTGCTTCAGTCAGCACCCAGAATAAAATATTATGGTTTTTATAGCAAGACTTTAACGGCATTATTTCAGCTTTTGATCCGTGAACTGTGATCAATGTGTCTCGGGCTGTGGCCTGATCACTTCACTCCGGAGATTTTATAACCACTGGAATTTACACGTTTTTGAATTGCTAATAAATCCTCTACGTTCGGATTTTTTGTCGTTCTTGGAGATTGGTTCTCGGCGCCTTGCGTGCATGCTTTCCTGTTTTTTTCTTCGTCGTTCGTGGCCTGCTGTGTTCGTGTCGTGCATATATATATATATATATATATATATATATATATATATATATACTGACTTAAAGAGTGAGAACGTGCGCTTGCTCAGCACACACGCTGCTGGGGAGTCTGCATGTTCTGCTGTCTCAGTTAAACACGCGCAGACTATTAGTGTGTGTTTAGGGGTTATTGTGCGTTTATACTGCTGCTCTGCCCGCTTCTTCACTAAGACCAGAATCACACAACATACAGGAGTCGGTGCTACCTGCTCCTGCCGCTGAAAGGAAGGGAGGAAGGGTGGCAGGCGGGGTTGTACCACGGTGGAGGAAGGGTGGCAGGCGGGGTTGTACCAGGGTGGAGGAAGGGTGGCAGGCGGGGTTGTACCAGGGTGGAGGAAGGGTGGCAGGCGGGGTTGTACCAGGGTGGAGGAAGGGTGGCAGGCGGGGTTGTACCAGGGTGGAGGAAGGGTGGCAGGCTGGGTTGTACCAGGGTGGAGGAAGGGTGGCAGGCGGGGTTGTACCAGGGTGGAGGAAGGGTGGCAGGCGGGGTTGTACCAGGGTGGAGGAAGGGTGGCAGGCTGGGTTGTACCAGGGTGGAGGAAGGGTGGCAGGCGGGGTTGTACCAGGGTGGAGGAAGGGTGGCAGGCGGGGTTGTACCAGGGTGGAGGAAGGGTGGCAGGCGGGGTTGTACCAGGGTGGAGGAAGGGTGGCAGGCTGGGTTGTACCAGGGTGGAGGAAGGGTGGCAGGCGGGGTTGTACCAGGGTGGAGGAAGGGTGGCAGGCTGGGTTGTACCAGGGTGGAGGAAGGGTGGCAGGCGGGGTTGTACCAGGGTGGAGGAAGGGTGGCAGGCTGACCTGTACCCTGCTACGCATGACTACCGGCCTGAGATCCGCATCTAGTAAACTACAAAACAAATATATAACACATTCAGTAACGATGAGACACTGTACCAGTAACGATGAGACACTGTACCAGTAACGATGAGAGGCTGTACCAGTAACGATGAGACACTGCACCAGTAACGATGAGAGGCTGTACCGAGGATGTAGCGTCACGGTACACGGTGTACTGTAACCTTCTGGTAAGTTGGTGTATTATGATGCTGTAACAATATGCCGTTACAGCACTACTGCTGCAGAACTTCCGCCTGTTTACATGCTAATTATAGTAACGATGTGAACCATCGTAAATATATACAATATATTCATGTAATGGACAATTAGAAAACAGAATTTGGTACTATTACACTCGGACAAACCGGAAAAGGTTTTGTATATATGTTGCTAATAAAACCTAACCCTAACCTAACCTAACCTAACCTAACCTAACCTAACCTAACCTAACCTAACCTAACCTAACCTAACTTAACCCTAAGCTAACCTAACCATTTTAGGCCCAATACACTCTTTCTGAGGCCTAATATAGTACATATATGTGCTATACTACACAAAGCCGTATTTAAGTTTCTTTTCAGCTTAATTTTTTTCTGGATTCTATAAATCGAATAGTAGCAAATTCTACTATCTAATTGTCCATACGTCAATATATGTACGATAGTCCACATAGCCTGACAGCTGGGTGGACAGCGTTTCGGATTCGTTGCTCTAAGGTTCCGGGTTCGATCCCCAGTGGAGGCGGAAACAAATGGGCAAAATGTTTCTTTCACCCTGATGCCCCTGTTGCCTAGAAGTAAATAGGTACCTGGGAGTTAGACAGCTGTTACGGGCTGCTTCCTGAGAGGTGTGTAACAAAAAGGAGGCCTGGTCGAGGACCGGGCCGTGGGGACGCTAAGCCCCCGAAATCATCTCAAGATAACCTCAAGATAGTTAGGAAAAATACTCTCTAGACTAGAGTATGAGTTGACGAGCATCTCTCATTCCCCTCTCTCTCCCCTCACTCGCTCCCTCCTCTCCCCTCACTCGCTCCCTCCTTCCTTCCCATCACCGCTATTGTTTCAGGAAATGAGAATTGGACAATTATGTTATTGTGTGTCGAGGCCGGGTCCCCAGCCTCGCATGACGGGGTCATCACAGTCCCCGGGTACCTGGGTCAGTCTGTCAAGGTCATCCCCAGTCAACCAGTTACCTACCGAGCCTGCCTGCCAGTCAGCCCACCTAGGTAGAAAGTCAAGTCAACAAGCCAATCAACCAGTGAAACAGTCAGCAAGTTAGCCATCCAGCCAACTAACAAATCAGATAGCACTAACCCTACCGGTTTGCCCAGCTACCTAGCTATCCAGCTGCCTAGATATCCAGCCAGAAAACCAGCATGGAACCATCATCGACCGGTCGCTAAGCTTAGGCAAACACACACACACACACACACACATGTGGGGGGGCCTCGTAGCCTGGTGGATAGCGCGCGGGATTCGTAATTCTGTGGCGCGGGTTCGATTCCCGCACGAGGCAGAAACAAATGGGCAAAGTTTCTTTCACCCGGAATGCCCCTGTTACCTAGCAGTAAATAGGTACCTGGGAGTTAGTCAGCTGTCACGGGCTGCTTCCTGGGGTGTGGAAAAAAAAGAAAAAAAAAAGTAGTTAGTAAACAGTTGATTGACAGTTGAGAGGCGGGCCGAAAGAGCAAAGCTCAACCCCCGTAAAAACACAACTAGTAAACACTAGTAAACACACACACACACACACACACCTGGGAGTTAGTCAGCTGTCACGGGCTGCTTCCTGGGGTGTGTGTGTGTGGTGTGGAAAAAAAAAGTAGTTAGTAAACAGTTGATTGACAGTTGAGAGGCGGGCCGAAAGAGCAAAGCTCAACCCCCGCAAAACACAACTAGGTGAACACACACACACACACACACCGGCCGGCCGAGCGGACAGCACGCTGAGCATATGATCCTGTGGTCCCGGATTCGATCCCGGGCGCCGGCGAGAAGCATTGGGCAAAGTTTCTTTCACCCTATGCCCCTGTTACCTAGCAGTAAATAGGTACCTGGGAGTTAATCAGCTGTCACGGTCTGCTTCCTGGGGTGTGTGTGTGTGTGTGTGGGGGGGGGGGAAGTAGTAGTGGATACAGTTGATTGACAGTTGAGAGGCGGGCCGAAAGAGCAGAGCTCAACCCCCGCAAGCACAACTAGGTGAATACACATTGCGTGTTGGTCTGGTAGCTGAGCGGACAGCGCGCAGGACTCGTAATTCTGTAGCCCTGGTTCGATTCCCGGACCAGGCAGAAAAGAAATGGTCAAAGTTTCTTTCACCCTGATGTTCCTGTTGCCTAGCAGTAAATAGGTACCTGAGAGTTAGACAGCTGTTACGGAGCTGCTTCCTGGCTATGTGTGTGTATGAAAACATTAGCTAGTAGTTAGTTACAGTTGATTGATTGAGAGGAGGACCGAAAGAGCAGAGCTCAACCCCCGCAAGAACAAATAGGTGAATACACACACGCGCGCGCGGGCGCGGAAGCCTTCAGAAATCAGTGACATGTCAAAGTCACATGTCATTGGTGAAAGATGAGTAATGTGGCAACACCCCCCCCCCCCCATCATCTCTCTCTCTCTCTCTCTCTCTCTCTCTCTCTCTCTCTCTCTCTCTCTCTCTCTCTTCCTCTCTCTCTCTCTCTCTTCCTCTCTCTCTCTCTCTCTCTCTCTCTCTCTCTCTCTCTCTCTCTCTCTCTCTCTCTCTCTCTCTCTCTCTCTCTCTCTCTCTCTCTCTCTCCCCCCCCTCCCACTTGTTCGTTTCGTTTCTTACTCTAGTTTGCTTCACCTTATCTTCGTTAGTTTAATCTTGTTACCTCTAACCATGTTCAGATTTTGTCCAGTCTATTTTTTTCCTACACTAACTATTTACATCCTGCTCCCCCCCCACCCCATACCCCCCGCATGTTAACCTGAGCATGCGTCATGTTAGTGTCATCCTTGGGCTTTATCCTGAGTAAATTCTTCCCTATTGGATATTGCTATCCTAGTTTGACACCTCACACATTAACCCACCCTATGTTTATGTCTCAGCTGCGCCTTAACCCACCCTATGTTTATGTCTCAGCTGCGCCTTAAGCCACCCTATGTTTATGTCTCAGCTGCGCCTTAACCCACCCTATGTTTATGTCTCAACTGCGCCTTAACCCACCCTATGTTTATGTCTCAGCTGCGCCTTAACCCACCCTATGTTTATGTCTCAGCTGCGCCTTAACCCACCCTATGTTTATGTCTCAGCTGCGCCTTAACCCACCCTATGTTTATGTCTCAACTGCGCCTTAACCCACCCTATGTTTATGTCTCAGCTGCGCCTTAACCCACCCTATGTTTATGTCTCAGCTGCGCCTTAACCCACCCTATGTTTATGTCTCAGCTGCGCCTTAACCCACCCTATGTTTATGTCTCAGCTGCGCCTTAACCCACCCTATGTTTATGTCTCAACTGCGCCTTAACCCACCCTATGTTTATGTCTCAGCTGCGCCTTAACCCACCCTATGTTTATGTCTCAGCTGCGCCTTAACCCACCCTATGTTTATGTCTCAGCTGCGCCTTAACCCACCCTATGTTTATGTCTCAACTGCGCCTTAACCCACCCTATGTTTATGTCTCAGCTGCGCCTTAACCCACCCTATGTTTATGTCTCAGCTGCGCCTTAACCCACCCTATGTTTATGTCTCAACTGCGCCTTAACCCACCCTATGTTTATGTCTCAACTGCGCCTTAACCCACCCTATGTTTATGTCTCAACTGCGCCTTAACCCACCCTATGTTTATGTCTCAACTGCGCCTTAACCCACCCTATGTTTATGTCTCAGCTGCGCCTTAACCCACCCTATGTTTATGTCTCAGCTGCGCCTTAACCCACCCTATGTTTATGTCTCAACTGCGCCTTAACCCACCCTATGTTTATGTCTCAACTGCGCCTTAACCCACCCTATGTTTATGTCTCAGCTGCGCCTTAACCCACCCTATGTTTATGTCTCAGCTGCGCCTTAAGTCACCCTATGTTTATGTCTCAGCTGCGCCTTAAGCCACCCTATGTTTATGTCTCAGCTGCGCCTTAGCCCACCCTAGCCCCCTCATCCTCTACCCTTGCCCGGATTTACCCTATAATATCATGGCCTTATATTACTTTACCTGGCCTTATATCACCTTATCCTGCCCTCAACGTTTTCCAGCTTAGTTATCCTATCCTTATTCTGGCCATCCTCGCAGCCATCGCATGTTGATACCCATTGCATAACGTAACTAATGAGTTAGTCAAGGAATCTACGCCCAAGGAAGATGTTTTGGATAGCCTGACGGCTGAGTGGACAGCGCTCGGGATTCGTAGTCTTAAGGTTCCAATAAAATCAGCAAACACCAAGATGTTATGACTGAAATCTTATAGGTCTTATTACATCCTAAAGCATCCTGTCATATCCTACCACAGCCTACCACACGTTACCCGTGCCGGGCGGGACTTATCGTTGTAAGGACCTGCCTACCACAGTGTGGTAGTGTAGGGTTGCCTTATAAGGTCTCCACCACAACTTGCTGCCTCTCTCTCTTTATCTGTCTTTAAAATTAGACTCGGAGTTTACTTTACCTACATGTCCAGAGGTGGGCTGGCTCGCTTTTAATGTCCAAATGTTTATTTTTTGCTCCCTCTCTTACTCCCCTTCTGTCTGTCTGTCTGTCTGTCTGTCTGTCTGTCTGTCTGTCTGTCTGTCTGTCTGTCTGTCTGTCTGTCTGTCTGTCTGTCTGTCTATCTGTCTGCCTGTCTGTCTGTCTGTCTGTCTGTCTGTCTGTCTGTCTGTCTGTCTGTCTGTCTGTCTGTCTGTCTGTCTATCTGTCTGTCTGTCTGTCTGTCTGTCTGTCTGTCTGTCTGTCTGTCTGTCTGTCTGTCTGTCTGTCTGTATGTCTGCCTGTCTGTCTGTCTGTCTGTCTGTCTGTCTGTCTGTCTGTCTGTCTGTCTGTCTCTCTCTCTCTCTCTCTCTCTCTCTCTCTCTCTCTCTCTCTCTCTCTCTCTCTCTCTCTCTCTCTCTCTCTCTCTCTCTCTCTCTCTCTCTCTCTCTCTCTCTCTCTCTATTTTTAGCTCAGTGTTTTCTCGTGTTAATGTGTTTGTTTGTCTTGTATGTGGTCGTGTACAGGGATTTGGGAGTGATGACAGGTAACCCAAGATTACCTGTCATTAACATGCTGTAACTGATTTGTTATGACACTAATTACTCTTGGTGATGCTCTTGCCACGGCACCGAAGAACGATCAACTACCACAACTACTACTATTGCCTCTACTACTACTACTACTACTACTACTACTACTACTACTACTACTACTACTACTACTACTACTACTACTACTACTACTACTACTGTGTATTAGTACTTTTGTAAGTATAAGTGACAACTGTGACAACTTCTGTCACAGTTGCTACTGCTACGCCTGTGGTCTCTTTCATTAATGCAAGTCCTACAACTATTGCTACTACCATTCATTACTCCTACCACCCATCACTATCTCCATCCATCACTACCACCATCCATCATTACCATCACCCATCACTACCACCACCACTCTTCAATTCGTTAATCCAAACACCAACCAAATTCTTTGAAGAAAACGTTTTCTGAATACACTTTTTATATTTTAAACCAACAATTTATATTACAATAAAGTTATGACTTGAAAATAATCTCTGTTTACGACAAAGGCTCATTTGTCAATTTACATGTAGACGATTACAGTAACCATAACATGCTTTCAGGCCATCACAAATATCTAGATAACTATCCAAGTGGTTTGAGGGAGTGTGTGGTTTCTCTTGGCAATGGAGATGGTCTGAAAACAGGATTGACAAGTCATAGTCCATCTTTCCTAAATGTAAAGTCTACCTTTGACAGTGTTAACCGGTAAGTCATTTTGAGTGAACTCAGAATGGGTTAATGGTGGAAGTCGCGTGATGTATTCCAAGACCATGTGAGTATAAATAAAGACTTTGAGGTATGCAGCATAGAGAGACCAAGGTTGGCACGCCACCAGTATAGCTCCTGGACCCTGTTAAACTTTATACTCCACTATAGGTAAATAAATATTTAGTGCTGCCAAGTCCAGCTTAGCTAACGTGTAAACAACAATTTGGGCTTTGATAAACTATTTTCAAATAAAATAGTTGATATATATTTTTTGTATTTATATATACAAGAGTTCTTACATTCTTGTACAGCCACCAGCACGCATAGCGTTTCGGGCAAGTTATTAATCCTAAATTTTCCTGGAATATACAACCCGCCAAATAGTTTTAACAACCAGGTACCCCAATTCACTGCTGGGTGATCAGAGGATTGGCGCCCAGTCGATCCTCTCTGGCCTGCATACGAACCCAGGTCAAATCCCTCGCGAAGCGCGGGACGAGTGTCTTACCACTGCGCCACGGGGACTGCTTATCATCTTTAATTAATGATATGTAGAAATCAAAGTAATATTGTATGGAATAAGTAAATTACAATTACCTCTGCTCTCTGTTCCCTTTTCAGCTTTTCTCTCGACAGCCATTCTTTCCCCCCCTCCTCCCTCCCATGTCACCTTGCTTCCTGCCCCCCTCCCACCACCCCTCCTCTCACCTTCCCCCTCCCCACATCAACCCCTCCCCAGACCAACCCCTAACCCAACCTTCCCCCTCCCCACACCAACCCCTCACCCAACCTACCCCCTCCCCACACCAACCCCCCCTCATCACACTCCGTCACAAAAGCCGTGTAAAAATCTGGACGAGCCAAGACCACCTTGTTCGTCTCAAAGGTGGGTCTAAAACATTGACATATATATATAATTTGTAGAGCGGTGAGGCAGCCTTCTAATTCTATCTTCCTGTGGCCTGTTCTCTGCCAAGTTCATGGCTCTATATGAGGACATCCGAGGACATGAAGTGTCCTCTTAGGTGTGTGTGTGTGTGTGTGTGTGTGTGTGTGTGTGTGTGTGTGTGTGTGTGTGTGTGTGTGTGTGTGTGTGTGTGTGTGTGTGTGTGTGTGTGTGTACTCACCTAATTGTACTCACCTAATTGTGCTTGCGGGGGTTGAGCTTTGGCTCTTTGGTCCCGCCTCTCAACTGTCAATCAACTGGTGTACAGATTCCTGAGCCTACTGGGCTCTATCATACCTACATTTGTGTGTGTGTGTGTGTGTGTGTGTGTGTGTGTGTGTGTGTGTGTGTGTGCGTGTGCGTGTGTGTGCTCCTAGATGTGCGTTTAGGGTCCGTCCACGCCATTCCACGGTCAGTAGTTCAATGCCGTGTCTGTTTTCATTCGTTGTTATTTTAATTCTTACATTTAGAAGTGTATATTTAATTAGCATTCACAGTTTCCTCATTAATTCGTCTCGTTTATTAACGGAAGTTGCACTTAAGAAGTTCTTTCTGACAAGTCTATGGCTCATTTCTGTCTCCAGCTTCCACTGAAGTCCTGCTGCCTAACAATATAATACTAATGCGACAGTAATTAAAAAGTAAACACTGGCTATGTAACATTATATTGATACTTGCTATGTATAGCGTTGGTATATTCTATGTTTATGTCGCTAATCACGTTTCAAGCCGTTGTTTCTCTGTGTAATTGGGAGCCCGTCTTCAGATCAAATCCATTACCATGAGAAACGCAACCCGTTCTCGCAAATTTAATAAGTCAATATTGACTTATTAGTTGCGTGCATAGGTGACATACTAAACATAATAGTTTCCGTTGAAAAGCTTCATAGAAAACACCGACCTTACCTAACCTACTTAGTATGTTAAAATAAGCATCTTATAGCTTCGTAATTACAATTGTTACTTAACCTATTATAGGTATAGGTTAGGTAATAATTGTAATTACGAAGCAATAAGATGCTTATCTTAACATACTAAGTAGGTTAGGTAAGGTCGGTGTTTTCTATGAAGCTTTTCAAGGGAAACTATTATGTTAAGTATGTCACCTATGCACATATTTAATAAGTCAATATTGACTTATTAAATTTGCGAGAACGGGTTGGAGAAACCACACCCACCCTCAAACCACCTGGCTAGTTATCTAGGTATTTGTGATGGTCTGAAAGCATATTACAGTTCTAGTAACAGTCTACATGTAAACTGGCAAATGAACCTTTGTCGTAAACAGAGATTATTTGCAAAGTTATAATTTTAGTGTAAAATAAATTATTGGTTTAAAATATACAAAGTGTATGCTAAAGACGTTTTCTTTGTAGAATTTGATTTTCTGTAAACGGAATTTTCAGGCACACTGAAATAGTTTTCGAATTCCATATTTCACGTAATCATCAATAAATAATACATCGTATTAACGTGACCAAGCGTAATGAAACCTAACCTAACCCCTTACCTCACCAAACCTTAATCTAAAGTAACCTTAACCTAACCTAACCATGGATAGAGAATAGATGATATTACAAATTATGTAGTCGTTCCAAATCCATTCCCTTGTGGGTGATCTCCTCCCTTAGGACAGGGTCAGTTCCCCTTAAATTCTTAGAATCTTGTAGGCCTGTGTGATATAGAAGGTTGTGGTTGTGGTGTTATAGGATGGTGGTGATGATGGCCCCCCTTGTTGTCCTCTTGGCCCACCTCTTTGTCCTCTTGGTCCTCTTGGCCCACCTCTTTGTCCTCTTGGTCCTCTTGGCCCACCTCTTTGTCCTCATGGCCCACCTCTTTGTCCTCATGGCCCACCTCTTGGTCCTCTTGGTCCACCTCTTTGTCCTCTTGGCCCACCTCTTTGTCCTCTTGGCCCTTGCAAGTGCCAGTTTTATACTGCCTTAGCATTTTCTTCTTTTTATTGCCTATTTCCAAAGAGGAATTTGAAGTTGACATTTGTTATGTCCTATTCTAGAATGATGATTTCGTCAAGTTTAGCTGGCTCATCATTACTCATTTTTGTGAGTCCCTCAACATGTTGGCTTAGAACATATATATTAGTGCCTTCAATACTTTGGTCTTGGTGTAGTTATGGCCCAGTGAGTATGTAAGGTTTTCTAGCCCATCTTGCTATAGTTAGTAATAGTTCACCTATTATAAAGAGTCATGATTCATTTACACTTGCAATTAATTCATCATTGTCTATAATTTTTGTATCTGACTTGTTGTTTTAGTCATAATACTGTCTATGTCTTCTTTCATTTTGTGAAAGATTGCATATGGCTGACTTCTATATTTAGCTCTAGCATTGTTGTTGTTCCAGGTAAGTGTTCACTAAACCCTTTACAACTCGTGTTAACTTCCTCAGATATCCAGTTTCTTCGTCCATATAATGTTGCTGCCCTAAGGGGGTACCGCATGGCTTATGGATCCTGACAGTTTGGTTTCTGTGAGTGCATTTACATTCGGATACTCCTCACTTTTCCATCCTTTGAGTTAATTGTGTTATTTTGTTTGGTGTATTTCTGTCCAACTGATTCTCAAAAATCAATTAAAACTAAACTGGACCACTCGGATTAATCGGCAATTCGAATATATTAATAATTTACAGTCAGAGACTAGTACTAGTACATATATGGATTCAGGTGGGTTCGGTCTCGACTCACAATTACGAATTCTGGGTTCGAGTCCCAGCCGGGACAGAAATAGCTGGGCACAATTTTTTTCATCTAATGCGTCTGTTCACCCTAGCAGCAAATAGGTACCCGGGAGTTAGGCAACTACTATAGGGTTGCATCCTTAGGAGGGTCAATAATTTGACCCTCCTATGGGGGGAGGGGGAGAGCGTGACCCTGATACACGCCAAAATTATATATATGTACACACAGGCTTATGGCGAAGGCTTCCTGTCCCCGACAGAAACGAATTAAAAATGATTTGTGATGCAAGCAGTTTATAAAGACTATTAAGCCGCGGGTAATTAGGAATTATATAACACAAGCCAAAGGGTAATAAACTAGGCTTGTGTTTGAGGATACAAAGACGCAGAGTCTAATTCTCCAGTGACAATTCTGGCGCTGCCTTGAATATATGAATCAGAATATATATATATATGTGTGTGTGCCAGGGGGAAGCTCAGCCCTCACTGGTCTATGTTGGCAACAGTGCCACTCTCTCCTGCCTTACAAGGTCTCCACGCCCCATGTACCCGCTTCGCCTATGTACCCGCCTGGCCCATGTATCCGCCTGGCCCATGTACCCGCCTGGCCCATGTACCCGCTTCGCCTATGTACCCGCCTGGCCCATGTATCCGCCTGGCCCATGTACCCGCCTGGCCCATGTATCCGCCTGGCCCATGTACCCGCCTGGCCCATGTATCCGCCTGGCCCATGTACCCGTCTGGCCCATGTATCCGCCTGGCCCATGTACCCGCCTGGCCCATGTACCCGCCTGGCCCATGTACCCGCTTCGCCCATGTACCCGCCTGGCCCATGTATCCGCCTGGCCCATGTACCCGTCTGGCCCATGTATCCGCCTGGCCCATGTATCCGCCTGACCCATGTACCCGCTTCGCCTATGTACCCGCCTGGCCCATGTACCCGCCTGGCCCATGTACCCGCCTGGCCCATGTATCCGCCTGGCACATGTACCCGCCTGGCCCATGTACCCGCCTGGCCCATGTACCCGCCTGGCCCATGTATCCGCCTGGCACATGTACCCGCTTCGCCCATGTACCCGCCTGGCCCATGTACCCGCCTGGCCCATGTATCCGCCTGGCACATGTACCCGCCTGGCACATGTACCCGCCTGGCCCATGTACCCGCCTGGCCCATGTACCCGCTTCGCCCATGTACCCGCCTGGCCCATGTACCCGCCTGGCCCATGTACCCGCCTGGCCCATGTACCCGCCTGGCCCATGTACCCGCCTGGCCCATGTACCCGCCTGGCCCATGTACCCGCCTGGCCCATGTACCCGCCTGGCCCATGTACCCGCCTGGCCCATGTATCCGCCTGGCCCATGTACCCGCCTGGCCCATGTACCCGCCTGGCACATGTAACCCCCTGTAATTGCGCTCTCTCACTGTCTCTCTCTCTAATTGCGCTCTCTCACTCTCTCTCTCTCTCTAATTGCGCTCTCTCACTCTCACTGTGTTTCAATTGTCACTCAGGCAATGGTTTTTTCTTCTCAAAATTATTCACCTAGTTGTATTCGACTAGTTGTGCTTGCGGGGGTTGAGCTGTGGCTCTTTGGTCCCGCCTCTCAAATGTCAGTCAACCGGTGTACAGGTTCCTGAGTCTACTGGGCTCTATCATATCTACATTTGAAACTGGGTGTGTGTACTCACCTAGTGTACTCACCTTTCGTGCGTGTGTGTGTGTGTGTGTGTGTGTGTGTGTGTGTGTGTGTGTGTGTGTGTGTGTGTGTGTGTGTGTGTGTGTGTGTGTGTGTGTGTGTGTGTGTGTGTGGTGTGTGTTTGTGTCACGGGAATTGTTCTGTGATTGTAATCGTTCTGTGATTATAGGTTATGTAATTGAAGGTGATTGTTGAACATATTCGCGATTATTAATCTCAGACCAGATCAACTTAGGAAGAATCATGATTCTACCTAAGTTCTCAAACAAGTTCGACTCACTATGAATTCATTCCAGTCCTCAGGCCTGTGTTACGCTCATATAATCTCAGTCCAGCTCAATCTGTGAAATAATTTCAGAGTTGTCAAATCTCAAAGTTAGTGTTCTTAGACGTGATCAATCCGGAAACGGGTTAGCCTCTTAACTCCGACCCCCCCCCCCTCCCCCCTATGAGTCCACCAGTCTGGACCAATCACAGAGCAGACGAGCCGCGGACCATTAGCTCATAATAACGCGTCGTTACCTGCTAACAGGGTTAGCTATAAGGGAAGGGAACTATCAGAGGGGAAAGCGCCAAGCCATTACGACTATATAGCACTGGGGCGGC
The DNA here is from genome assembly GCF_040958095.1 of Procambarus clarkii. Classification (NCBI taxonomy): domain Eukaryota; kingdom Metazoa; phylum Arthropoda; class Malacostraca; order Decapoda; family Cambaridae; genus Procambarus; species Procambarus clarkii. The sequence continues at coordinate 13,749,518 of NC_091237.1, read as the reverse complement.
GTCAGAATAAGGATTTGGGATGGGACGGGGGGAAGGAATGGTGCCCAACCACTTGTGGACGGTCGGGGATTGAACGCCGACCTGCATGAAGCAAGGCCGTCGCTCTACCGTCCAGCACAAGGGGGGGGGGGGGGTTAAAGTTCGTATTTAGATCTTAAGATGGGCCAGTACCACCCTTATTACAAACAGTCATACCTCGGGTTCTGGGCTGGGTTCGAGCCCTAGGAGAAGAAAGATTGACTGGGCTCCGATCCTTAACTGTCTGTCCCTGTTCACCGGGCAGTAACTGGGGGACCTGGTTGTAAACCCATTGGCGGATCGTGCTTCAGGGAAGCTAATAAGACTTAAGTTGAGCCTAGAGAAGGGAAGGCTCTGTACCTGTGCTCTGTACCTGTATAGCATCGAGAGTCATCTGCTGTATGTGTAGATAAACTATTAAAAGCGTTGAGGTGAATTCCTGGATTTGTTTTTCAGTTGATATAATGAGAGTGTTTACATGTATGACACCTGGTGCTGGTATGACACCTGGTGAAGGTGTACCACCTGACGCTGGTATGACACCTGGTGAAGGTGTACCACCTGACGCTGGTATGACACCTGATGAAGGTGTACCACCTGACGCTGGTATGACACCTGATGAAGGTGTACCACCTGACGCTGGTATGACACCTGGTGAAGGTGTACCACCTGGTGCTGGTATGACACCTGGTGAAGGTGTACCACCTGACGCTGGTATGACACCTGGTGAAGGTGTACCACCTGGTGCTGGTATGACACCTGGTGAAGGTGTACCACCTGACGCTGGTATGACACCTGATGAAGGTGTACCACCTGACGCTGGTATGACACCTGATGAAGGTGTACCACCTGACGCTGGTATGACACCTGATGAAGGTGTACCACCTGACGCTGGTATGACACCTGATGAAGGTGTACCACCTGACGCTGGTATGACACCTGGTGAAGGTGTACCACCTGACGCTGGTATGACACCTGGTGAAGGTGTACCACCTGACGCTGGTATGACACCTGGTGAAGGTGTACCACCTGGTGCTGGTATGACACCTGATGAAGGTGTACCACCTGACGCTGGTATGACACCTGGTGAAGGTGTACCACCTGACGCTGGCATGACACCTGGTGAAGGTGTACCACCTGACGCTGGCATGACACCTGGTGAAGGTGTACCACCTGACGCTGGTATGACACCTGATGAAGGTGTACCACCTGACGCTGGTATGACACCTGATGAAGGTGTACCACCTGACGCTGGCATGACACCTGGTGAAGGTGTACCACCTGACGCTGGCATGACACCTGGTGAAGGTGTACCATCTGACGCTGATATGACACCACCTGTTGGAAAGGGTTCACATCCCTGGCATTGTTCTAGAGATTTGCTAATGTCTAATGTTGTCATGGTAGTGTTTATATGTTTGACACCTTTATAGCTGTGTGTGTGCTTGGATGTGGGCAGGTGTGTGAAGCTGGCACAGTGGTGCTGTTCCCGGCACACACTCAGTCAGGTTAAGTCTAGTTGCTGGTGTCCAGTAGCTGGATGGCTGACTGCACCACCGTCACGCCCTTGGCTACCCTGATAAGCCTACCTACCGGCTTCCTGTCCCCAACATGGACACACCTGTATGACAGGTGTGAGGTGTTCATTGTATTTAAGAAAGTGCTCACTTACATATGTGTTGTGGTCACCTAGTTGTCCTTGCGAGGTTTGAACTTCAGCTCTTGGGTCCCTTCTCTCAATTTTCACTCGACCGGTGTACATATAAGAGGACCCTAGTAGCTCTGTCATGTGTCATAGATGCGTCTAGGCTCTTCCTCCAAGACTTTAGCTCCACGTGTAGTTATGACAGACCAAAAGGCTTAACACCAGTTGATTGAGAGGGAACCCTAGAGCTGAAGTTCAACTCTCAAACACAATTTGGCGAATGCAGACGAAAATTTAGATGTGCTGGCCAGCTTTGTAACTTAATTAGCACGTCTCTGGTAGAAAATAATCCATCAATCATTCTGCGCCGCGCAGAAAACGGAGGTGGAGATAATTAAAGAAAACGTGATTATCTAGTCCCACGCAGTCCCCGTGGCGAAGTGGTAAGACACTCGCCTGGCGTTTCGCAAGCGCTTTGGTCTGGGTTCGTATCCTGGCCGGGGAGCATTTACTTCAAGCCTTATTTATTATTTGTTATTTTTTTTCAATCCTTATTTATTATTAATGATTTAAGCGCTAATCCTTAACTGTAGCCTCTGTTCACCCAGCAGTGAATGGGTACCTGGTTGTTAAACGATTTGGCGGGTCATATTTCCGGGGAAAATTAGGCTTAAGGGGGAGGGTGGGGGGGGGGAGTGGTGGAGTATGGGGGAGAATGGGGGAGAGTGGGGGAGTATGGGGAAGTGGTGGAGTATGGGGGAGAGTGGGGGAGTATGGGAAAGAGTGGGGGAGTATGGGGGAGAGTGGGGAAGTATGGGGGAGAGTGGGGGAGTATGGGGGAGAGTGGGGGAGTATGGGGGAGAGTGGGGAAGTATGGGGGAGAGTGGGGGAGTATGGGGGAGAGTGGGGGAGAGTGGTTAAGGACCTGTCCGAAACGCTACGCGTGCTGGTGGCTGTACAAGAATGTAAGAACTCTTGTATATATATAAGAAAACAAACGCCATTGTAACCCAGCCCGTCCTTGCGAGCGTTCACAACGTCACTTAACTGATTTGCTACATTGTCCCAACCTAACCTGTAGCACTTACGGGCTATTCATGCCCGTGCCACCTCTTGGGTGGCTTAATCTTTATCAGTCACCAATCCTGTAGCACAGACAGCACCGCTCCTGTGCCAGGTAAGTCCACTACGGGCTCACCATAGCCCGTGCTACTTGCCCCGCTCCTGTGCCAGGTAAGTCCACTACGGGCTCACCATAGCCCGTGCTACTTGCCCCGCTCCTGTGCCAGGTAAGTCCACTACGGGCTCACCATAGCCCGTGCTACTTGCCCCGCTCCTGTGCCAGGTAAGTCCACTACGGGCTCACCATAGCCCGTGCTACTTGCCCCGCTCCTGTGCCAGGTAAGTCCACTACGGGCTCACCATAGCCCGTGCTACTTGCCCCGCTCCTGTGCCAGGTAAGTCCACTACGGGCTCACCATAGCCCGTGCTACTTGCCCCGCTCCTGTGCCAGGTAAGTCCACTACGGGCTCACCATAGCCCGTGCTACTTGCCCCGCTCCTGTGCCAGGTAAGTCCACTACGGGCTCACCATAGCCCGTGCTACTTGCACCGCTCCTGTGCCAGGTAAGTCCACTACGGGCTCACCATAGCCCGTGCTACTTGCCCCGCTCCTGTGCCAGGTAAGTCCACTACGGGCTCACCATAGCCCGTGCTACTTGCCCCGCTCCTGTGCCAGGTAAGTCCACTACGGGCTCACCATAGCCCGTGCTACTTGCCCCGCTCCTGTGCCAGGTAAGTCCACTACGGGCTCACCATAGCCCGTGCTACTTGGAACTTGTTCCGAGTAGCTGGATCTATAACAACAACAACAACCTTTAGCACACCACTTCAGTCAAGACATATGGCTCGGGCATACTAGAACACCGTTATCGAGAACAGCCACGGTCACCCATCCTACTACTGGTTCAACAGGATGGCTGCAACTTCTGAAATAACCATTAGGATCTTTAAGAATATCGGAACACAAAGATTTATCTTTCAGAACGGTTTTGTCTTTGATCAAGCAATCGTTTTCCGAAATTAGAAACCACTCAAGCAAGCGATTTCCGATATTAGACACCACTCAAATAGTTGTTTTCTGAAATTAGAAACCACTTATCAATGTAGATCATTTATTTCAGGAGTCTGACTTTGAAATTTCAAATAATTGCAGGAACTCACTTGATCTTCGATTATTGGAGTCATTGTACATTATAGGTCTTCGTACATTGCTCTAAAAGATCTTTGTACATTGTACATTAAAGAGCTTTGTACATTTACATTAAAGAGTTTTGTACATTGTATGTTAAAGAGTTTCGTGCATTGTTCTAAAAGATCTTCGAACATTGTCTTACAGTTTGAAAAAAGGCAGTGTTCGACACCAAGCGAAATTTCTTGAAAGGAACGAATGTCGTTCACACTGTACAGTACACCTTGGTGTGTCCGCTTGCGGTCTGTCAGCTGCTGTTGTTGTTTCAGATTTAGCTACTCAGAACGAAGTGTCCATGTAGCACGGGCTATGGTGAACCCGTAAAACTGTCCGATTGATGATGACTGAGTGGTGGTGGTAGACGGGACACCACGAGCGTAGCTCTCATCCTGTAACTACACTTAGGTAATTACACACACACATGTAAGGGTATACCACATATGTAAGACCAATCCTGGAGTATGCGGCCCCAGCATGGAGCCCGTACCTTGTCAAGTACAAGGCGAAGCTTGAAAAAGTTCAGAGGTATGCCACTAGGCTAGCCCCAGAACTAAGAGCCATGAGTTACGAAGAAAGGCTGAGTGAAATGCACCTCACGGCACTGGAAGACAGAAGAGTAAAGGGAGACATGATCACTACCTACAAAATTCTCAAAGGAATTGACAGAGTAGATACAGATAAACTGTTTAACACGGGTGGTACGCGAACAAAGGGACACAGGTGGAGACTGAGTACCCAAATGAGCCACAGAGACGTCAGAAAGAACTTTTTCAGTGTCAGAGTAGTTAACAGGTGGAATGCATTAGATAGCGATGTGGTGGAGGTTGACTCCATACACAGTTTCAAATGTTGATATGGTAGAGCCCAGTAGGCTCAGGAATCTGTACACCAGTTGATACACTGGCTTAGTACACCAAAGAGCCAGTGCTCAGCCCCTGCAAGCACAATTAGGTGAGTACAAATAGATGAGTACACATGGGCCTGATAGCTGAGAGGACAGCGCTCTGGATTCGTAATCCTAGGGTCCGAGTTCGATCCCCGGTGATGGCAGAAACAAAATGGACAGAGTTTATTTCACCCTGATGCTCAGTTACCTAACAGTAAATAGGTACCCTGGGAGTTAGACAGCTGTTACGGGCTGCTTCCTTGGTGTGTGTGTGTGTGTGTGTGGGAGAATAAAGACTAGTTTGTAATTAGTAACAGTTGATTGATTGACAGTTGAGAGACGGGCCGAAAGAGCAGAGCTCAACCCCCGCAAGCACAACTAAATGAATACTAGGTGATTACACACACACACACATGTCATGCAAGCTGATGGAGAAGATTGTGCGAAAAAACTAGTGAAGCATCTGGAGCTAAGGAACTTTGTAACACGGCATCAACATGGGTTCAGGGATGGCAGGTCCTGCCTCACAGGGTTACTTAAATTCTACGACCAGGCAACAAAAATAAGGCAAGAAAGAGAAGGGTGGGCAGACTGCATATTTTTGGATTGTCAGAAAGCCTTTGATACAGTGCCACACAAGAGGCTAGTGCGAAAGTTGGAGATGCAGGCTGGAGTGAAAGGGAAGGTACTCCGGTGGATAGAGGAGTACCTAAGCAACAGGAGACAACGAGTCTGTGTAAGGGGTGAGGTCTCAGATTGGCGAGACGTTACAAGTGGAGTCCCGCAGAGGTCAGTCCTTGGACCTATACTGTTTCTGGTATATGTAAATGATCTCCCAGAGGATATAGATTCGTTTCTCTCAATGTTTGCCGATGATGCAAAAATTATGAAGAGGATTGAAACTGAGGACGATAGTAGGAGGCTACAAGATGACCTAGACAGACCGAGTGAATGGTCCAACAAATGGCTGTTGAAGTTCAACCCGAGTAAATGCAAAGTAATGAAACTAGGCAGTGGAAACAGGAGGCCAGACACAGGATACAGAATAGGAGATGAAGTACTTAATGAAACAGACAGAGAGAAAGATCTAGGAGTTGATATCACACCAAACCTGTCTCCTGAAGCCCACATAAAGAGAATAACGTCTGCGGCATATGCGAGACTGGCTAACATCAGAACGGCGTTCGGGAACCTGTGTAAGGAATAATTCAGAATCTTGTACACCACATATGTAAGACCAATCCTAGAGTATGCGGCCCCAGCATGGAGCCCGTACCTTGTCAAGCACAAGACGAAGCTGGAAAAAGTCCAAAGGTATGCTACTAGACTAGTCCCAGAACTAATAGGCATGAGTTATGAGGAAAGGCTGCGGGAAATGCACCTTAAGACACTGGAAGACAGAAGAGTAAGGGGAGACATGATCACAACCTACAAAATCCTCAGGGGAATCGACCGGGTAAACAAGGATGAACTATTCAACACTGGAGGGACGCGAACAAGGGGACACAGGTGGAAGCTGAGTACCCAAATGAGCCACAGAGACATTAGAAAGAACTTTTTCAGTGTCAGAGTAGTTAGTAAATGGAATGCACTAGGCAGTGATGTGGTGGAGGCTGACTCCATACGCAGTTTCAAATGTAGATATGATAGAGTCCAGTAGGCTCAGGAATCTGTACACCAGTTGATTGACGGTTGAGAGGCGAGACCAAAGAGCCAAAGCTCAACCCCCGCAAGCACAACTAGGTGAGTACACACACACACACACACACACACACACACACACACACACACACACACACACACACACACACACACACACACACACACACAGACAGGGGCCTCGCGGCTGAGTGGACAGCGCTCTGGCGACGTAGTAATAAGGACCCATACTTCCCAATATGTGAATGTGAGCTTCTTAGCCTCTTCCCCCCCCCCCTTCCTCCTAGCCCCCACGTCCCCCCAGTCTGCCTGCTTGCGTTCTAAATGCTCCTTGCCTTTCTGCTTGCCTGCTTGCTTGCTGTACACCTTAGCCCTTATGCTCGCGTTCCTGTTACAGTTTCCTGCTTGCCTTCTGCTTCCTCTTCACTCCATGCTTTCATCCTACCATCTCTAACTGCGTCCTGCTACTTGCGTCCTGCTATTTGCGTCTTAGGCTCTGATGTATGTCTCCGCTTGCGTCCTGTAGGTCTGCTTGCGTCTAAGGGTGAATACATGTGACAGCTATGTGTCCTAGCCTGTGTTTGTCTGCCTGTTCAGCAACACCTTAGATACTGTGAGTCCTTTAGTTGAGTAGTAAGTTGTCCCTGTGTACATCCAAGCTTAACTCCTGCGAACATGCAAGCTTAACTCCTGCGAACATGCAAGCTTAACTCCTGCGAACATCCAAGCTTAACTCCTGCGAACATCCAAGCTTAACTCCTGCGAACATCCAAGCCTTACTCCTGCGAACATCCAAGCTTAACTCCTGCGAACATCCAAGCTTAACTCCTGCGAACATCCAAGCTTAACTCCTGCGAACATCCAAGTTTAGCCCCTGCGAACATCCAAGCTTAGCCCCTGCGAACATCCAAGCTTAACTCCTGCGTACAGCCAAGCTTAACTCCTGCGTACATGCAAGCTTAACTCCTGCGTACATGCAAGCTTAGCCCCTGCGAACATCCAAGCTTAACTCCTGCGAACATCCAAGCTTAACTCCTGCGAACATCCAAGCTTAACTCCTGCGAACATCCAAGCTTAACGCCTGCGAACATCCAAGCTTAACTCCTGCGAACATCCAAGCTTAACTCCTGCAAACATCCAAGCTTAACTCCTGCGAACATCCAAGCTTAACCCCTGCGAACATCCAAGCTTAACCCCTGCGTACAGCCAAGCTTAAATCCTGCGAACATGCAAGCTTAGCCCCTGCGAACATCCAAGCTTAACTCCTGCGTATGTCTAAGTTTTCCCGCTGCGTGCGTTTAAGCTTCCCGTTTCATGCGTCTAATGCTTTCCCCTGCGTACATCCAAGACGCAGGACGTCCAAGCTTTGCTGTGTTAGCGTGCGTGCGTGCGTGCGTGCGTGCGTAGTGTATATGAGCACCTGGTGAAGACACTGAAGCAGAGGTCCGCGTGGTCGGCACAGCAGCACCAGACTGAGTGAGTGCCAGGGAGTGCCAAGCTCCCAGACCCGCCACCTGCTGCTGCCTCACCCCACCACCTCATCCACCACCTCACCCCATCAACCACCACCTCACCCCATCACCCACCCCATCACCCACCACCTCACCCACCGCCTCACCCACCACCTCACCCACCACCTTAACCATCCCATCATCTGACACCTGAATCTGGCCACAACATTGGACCTCACCGCCCTTCACTGCCCATCACCGCCCATCTTTCTAATACCTTCCGTCTCACTGTCTTTCGCAGCATGACCAGCCGCCTCCGAGTCTGAAAGGCTTGTAGAAAGTTGGTTGTGATAAGGTTGTAAATGACCGTGGACAGTTTGTATGGGAGCTAGTGTGTGTGTGTGTGTGTGTGTGTGTGTGTGTGTGTGTGTGTGTGTGTGTGTGTGTGTGTGTGTGTGTGTGTGTGTGTGTGTGTGTGTGTGTGTATTCACCTAGTTGTGCTTGCGGGAGTTGAGCTCAGCTCTTTCGGCCCACCTCTCAACCGTCAATCAACAGGTGTATAGATTCCTGAGCCTACTGGGCTCTATCATATCTACACTTGAAACTGTGTATGGAATCAGCCTCCACCAAATCACTGCCTAATGCATTCCATTTACTAACCACTCTGACACTGAAAAAGTTCCTTCTAACGTCTCTGTGGCTCATGTGGGTACTCAGCTTCCACCTGTGTCCCCTTGTTCGTGTACCACCGCACAAGGGGTGGTACACGCTACCTCCCCTTGAGTTAAATAATCCATCCTTCTCTACCCTGTCAAAACAATTGCAATCGACCTTGCCAGGATTCGAACCTGGAATCTTCTGATCCGTAGTCAGACGCGTTATCCGTTGCGCCACAAGGCCTTGGTGGACAGGGCCCACATGGCGCTATCCACTCAGCCGCGAGGCCACACTCCACTCCAGAGATGTAGGACTCCACCCTGGCCATTACTCCTGGCCAGGAGTCCTGGTGTATTGTTCCTGGCTGACACTCAACGACCCACAAGGCCTTGGTCTTGATGGGTCGTATCAGTGTATGTGTGTGTGTGTGTGTGTGTGTGTGTGTGTGTGTGTGTGTGTGTGTGTGTGTGTGTGTGTGTGTGTGTGTGTGTGTGTGTGTACTCACCTAGTTGTGTTTGCGGGGGTTGAGCTCTGGCTCTTTGGTCCCGCCTCTCAGCCGTCAATCAACAGGTGTACAGATTCCTGAGCCTATCGGGCTCTATCATATCTACACTTGAAACTGTGTATGGAGTCAGCCTCCACCACATCTCTTCCTAATGCATTCCATTTGTCCACCACTCTGATACTAAAAAAGTTCTTTCTAATATCTCTGTGGCTCATCTGGGCACTCAGTTTCCACCTGTGTCCCCTTGTACGTGTTCCCCTTGTGTTAAATAGACTGTCTTTATTTACCCTATCAATTCCCTTCAGAATCTTGAATGTGGTGATCATGTCCCCCCTAACTCTTCTGTCTTCCAGCGAAGTGAGGTTTAATTCCCGTAGTCTCTCCTCGTAGCTCATACCTCTCAGCTCGGGTACTAGTCTGGTGGCAAACCTTTGAACCTTTTCCAGTTTAGTCTTATCCTTGACTAGATATGGACTCCATGCTGGGGCTGCATACTCCAGGATTGGCCTGACATATGTGGTATACAAAGTTCTGAATGATTCTTTACACAAGTTTCTGAATGCCGTTCGTATGTTGGCCAGCCTGGCATATGCCGCTGATGTTATCCGCTTGATATGTGCTGCAGGAGATAGGTCTGGCGTGATATCAACCCCCAAGTCTTTTTCCTTCTCTGACTCCTGAAGAATTTCCTCTCCCAGATGATACCTTGTATCTGGCCTCCTGCTCCCTACACCTATCTTCATTACATTACATTTGGTTGGGTTAAACTCTAACAACCATTTGTTCGACCATTCCTTCAGCTTGTCTAGGTCTTCTTGAAGCCTCAAACAGTCCTCTTCTGTTTTAATCCTTCTCATAATTTTAGCATCGTCTGCAAACATTGAGAGAAATGAATCGATACCCTCTGGGAGATCATTTACATATATCAGAAACAAGATAGGACCGAGTACAGAGTCCTGTGGGACTCCACTGGTGACTTCACGCCAATCGGAGGTTTCACCCCTCACCGTAACTCTCTGCTTCCTATTGCTTAGATACTCCCTTATCCACTGGAGCACCTTACCAGCTACACCTGCTTGTCTCTCCAGCTTATGTACCAGCCTCTTACGCGGTACTGTATCAAAGGCTTTCCGGCAATCCAAGAAAATGCAGTCCGCCCAGCCCTCTCTTTCTTGCTTAATCTTTGTCACCTGATCGTAGAATTCTATCAAGCCTGTAAGGCAAGATTTACCCTCCCTGAACCCATGTTGGCGATTTGTCACAAAGTCCCTTCTCTCCAGATGTGTTACCAGGTTTTTTCTCACGATCTTCTCCATCACCTTGCATGGTATACAAGTCAAGGACACTGGCCTGTAGTTCAGTGCCTCTTGTCTGTCACCCTTTTTGTATAATGGGACCACATTCGCCGTCTTCCATATTTCTGGTAGGTCTCCCGTCTCCAGTGACTTACTATACACTATGGAGAGTGGCAAGCAAAGAGCCTCTGCACACTCTTTCAGTATCCATGGTGAGATCCCATCTGGACCAACAGCCTTTCTAACATCCAGATCCAGCAGGTGTCTCTTGACCTCCTCTCTCGTAATTTCGAACTCTTCCAAGGCCTCCTGGTTTACCTCCCTTTCTCCTAGCACAGTGACCTCACCTTATTCTATTGTGAAGACCTCCTGGAACCTCTTGTTGAGTTCTTCACACACCTCTCTGTCATTCTCTGTATACCTGTCCTCGCCTGTTCGAAGTTTCAATACCTGTTCTTTCACTGTTGTTTTCCTTCTGATATGACTGTGGAGTAGCTGTGTGTTCATCTAGTTGTGTTCACCTAGTTGTGCTTGCGGGGATTGAGCTCTGCTCTTTCGGCCCGCCTCTCAACTGTCAATCAACTGTTTCTAACTACTACTACTAATTTTTTTTCCACACCACACACAGAAACACCCCCAGGAAGCAGCCCGTGACATGAGTGATCATGTCTCCCCCTTACTCTTCTATCTTCCAGTGTCGTAAGGTACATTTCCCGCAGCCTTTCCTCGTAACTCATGCCTCTTAGTTCTGGGACTAGTCTAGTGGCATACCTCTGAACTTTTTCCAGCTTCGTCTTGTGCTTAACAAGGTACGGGCTCCATGCTGGGGCTGCATACTCCTGTGTGTGTGTGTGTGCGTGTGTGTGTGTGTGTGTGTGTGTGTGTGTGTGTGTGTGTGTGTGTGTGTGTGTGTGTGTGTGTGTGTGTGTGTGTGTGTATGTGTGTGTTTTGTGTATGTGTGTGTGTGTGTGAGAGAGAGAGCTCCCACTACCATAATGGTAGTGGGAAGTTGTAAAGGAGGATAGAAGAACAAACCAGTGAATCTGTACGCTGGTACAACATGGTTGCAGCTGGCAATCTCAATCATTATGGACGAAGAGGACGTGGCCGCGGGAGAGAATCAGTAATAACAAGAATTCGTCTGGGATACAAATATCCATGGAGATTCGGAATGGAAACAACAGATGAGCAGCGGAGTTGCAGAATCTGTGATGAGAGTGTCGGACACCGCCTTGACCACACCTGAGAGACATTAGAAATATGTGTAGAATAATAAACCCCACATTGTTTGAGTTAGGTAAACACTATATGTCAAATATAGATAATGTTTTTAAAAGATTCCCCCATTTTGTACCCGCAAGATAACGTAAAATTTTTAAGGGTTTCTAAGTGAGAGTATGTACTCACCTAGATATGCTTGCTATCATTTTGTAGTTCAATGCTATATAGATTGTGTGTAAGGTGTGACCTTGAAGTAATGAAGAGAAGGGGACTTCCTTGACTTCTTTCAGTTCATTCCACTTAAGGAGTACCGGTAATGTGCTCACAGTATAAAGTTTTAAAGACATAGCAGGAGGAATACTGCGACTCTCCTACAAGGCCTTGTGGCGCAACGGATAACGCGTCTGACTACGGATCAGAAGATTCCAGGTTCGAATCCTGGCAAGGTCGATGGTATTTGTTTTAATTAAATTTGTTTATATATATATATATATATATATATATATATATATATATATATATATATATATATATATATATATATATATATATATATATATATATATATATATATATATATGTGTGTATATCACGAAAATAAACACGTGATTAAGAATGTGACAAAGTCAGACCACGGAGGAAAAATGAAACAGGAATTTCCTTAAGTACTTTCGTATATTAAATACATCTTCAGAAGGTCTTAAATACACCTTCTGAAGATGTATTTAATATACGAAAGTACTTAAGGAAATTCCTGTTTCATTTTTCCTCCGTGGTCTGACTTTGTCATATATATATATATATATATATATATATATATATATATATATATATATATATATATATATATATATATATATATATATATATATATATATATATATATATATATATATATATATATATATATATATTCAGATTCAGCAGGAATACACGATCCTGCTTTCACTGAATGTTCAAATCAGTGGAATGTTCTTGCAGCCCCAGCAACCATTATAGAGCCAACAAAACAACACAAACAGTCCGGCTGGGACCACCCTCTAGTGGAAAAAGTAGCTGATGCCATGCTAAGCGTCGCAACATCAGACAAGGAGAAAGCCCGCCTCAGAGCAGTGCGTGCCCCCCATGCAGGAGACTTCCTCCTGGCAGTACCCATGTCTGCAATGGGCACGCGCCTAGATCCAGAATCCCTTCGTGTAGCAGTGGCCCTCCGCCTTGGTGCCCCAATTCACACTGAATACGAGTGTATTTGCAACAGGGTGGAAGCAGACCAATACGGACTGCATGGGTTGCATTGCGGAAGCACAAAGGGCTGGCATGCAAGACACAACGAGGTCAATGACATCATCAAGAGAAGCCTCGTCTCAGCTGGGTGCCCAGCGGAGAGAGAACCTCGCATCCTAGGGGTCCAAAACCCGGATTTCCCCGCACTTCGCCCTGATGGCATCACCATATACTCATGGAAGGAGGGTAGACAGTTGGTGTGGGACTACACATGTGTATCCACCCTGGCTGGCACCTATGTACACTTCGGAGCTGATCAAGCAGGTGGGGCGGCCAACCACAGGGAAACAGCAAAATCACTCAAGTACAGGCGACTGGAAGGTCAATACCTCTTTGTTCCCATAGCGTCTGAGACGCATGGCCCCTGGGGCAAGAGTGCCTTGGGATTTCTCAAGGAATTGGGGTCTAAGCTCATTGACGTCACCAGAGACCCAAGGGCTTCCAGTTTTTTATTTCAGCGTCTCAGTGTGGCGATCCAGAGGGGAAATGCTTGCTGCGTCCTCGGTTCCTGTCCAGAAGCGGAGGAGCTTCAAGAGATCCATAACCTTTAGGCATTTGTCTTGTATGTTTTGTAACCTTTAAATATATATATATATATATATATATATATATATATATATATATATATATATATATATATATATATATATATATATATATATATATATATATATATATATATATATATATATGCAGCCCATCTTTCTGTTTGGGCAGTACTTACAATAATGATTTGAACCATTGTACATATTAGATTAGATTGGAAATTATTAATTAGAAAGTAGAATTTGTCACTATTAAATATTGACAAACCAGAAATTGGTTTTATATTTATATTGCTAATAAAACCTAAGCTAACCTACTCGTCCTAAGCCAAATATACGTTACTCTAGGCCTAATACAGTACATATATGTGCTATACTGGGCCTGGGAATATTTAAGTTTGGTTACTATTAAGTACTGCCTAAACAGAAGGATGGGCTGCATATATATAAACAAATTGAATTAAAACAAATACCATCGACCTTGCCAGGATTCGAACCTGGAATCTTCTGATCCGTAGTCAGACGCGTTATCCGTTGCGCCACAAGGCCTTATGAAAGACTCGCAGTATTCTAAGTTTTATGTCCTTTGAACGTTATATTATGCGCACTTTGCTACAGTCCTTAAGTGAAATTAAGTGATATGAACTTATTTTATTATTATTATTATTATTATTATTTCCCTAACAGACGTGGCCAGACATTTACAATGCTAACCAGCATATATACATTTTCTTTTGTCCTCCGTGGACAGGGTGAGAGATGTGTTAAACATATAGTTCAGGGGTTTATTGAACTATCAACCACAGATGATGATTATAGTGCTTATAAAATGCTAATCTAACCGAAATACATATAAAAACACAGCATTACGTCAGCACTACATGAACAGTGTTCGATATGTAGTTTTACATATTGTCATTAATGTGCGTTAACAAAGGTGAAATGCAATTCAGACCAGCTTCCACACATCCTGAATACTCATACATACATACATACATACATACATACATACATACATACATACATACATACATACATACATACATACATACATACATACATATATGAACTGAAAGAAGTCATTCTAATTTATTTCTTCAAGGTCACACCTTACAACCTATATAGCATTGAACTACAAATTTATAGCAAGCACATCTAAATGAGTACAAACAATCACTTAAAAACCCTTAACAATCTTACATTATCTTGCGGGTACAAAATGGGGAGGAATCTTTTAAGAACAGTATCGATATTTGACAAATAGTGTTTACCTAACTGAAACAATATGGGGTTTATTATTCTACACATATTTCTAATGTCTCTCAGGTGTTCACATTCTCTCAGGTGTGGTCAAGGCGGTGTCCGTCACTCTCACCACAGATTCTGCAACTCCGCTGCTCAACTGTTGTTTCCATTCCGAATCTCCATGGATATTTGTATCCCAGACGGATTCTCGCTATTACTGATTCTCTCCCGCGGCCACGTCCTCTTCATCCATAATGATTGGGATTGTTTACTAGGACGATGGGCGGTGAAGGGCCCATGTCCTGGTCAGATTCAGGTGTCAGTTGAAGGGATGGTTGAGGCGGTGGGTGAGGTGGTGGGTGATGGGGTGAGGAGGACGGTTGAAGTGGTGGGTGTTGGGGTGGAGTGATGGGTGATGTGGTAAGGAAGTGGGTGAGGCGGGAGGGATGAGGTGGTGGGTGATGGGGTGAGTTTTTTTATCGTTATTATTTTCTACCACAGACGTGGCCACACATTTATAGTGCTAATCAGCATATATACATTTTCTTCTGTCCTCCATGAACAGGGTGAGATGTTGTTATAGATTAAGCTACTCGGTACAAGTTCCAAGTAGCACGGGCTATGGTGAGCCCGTAACTTACTTGGCACAGGAGGGGGGCAAGTAGCACGGGCTATGGTGAGCCCGTAGTGGACTTACCTGGCACAGGAGCGGGGCAAGTAGCACGGGCTATGGTGAGCCCGTAGTGGACTTACCTGGCACAGGAGCGGGGCAAATAGCACGGGCTATGGTGAGCCCGTAGTGGACTTACCTGGCACAGGAGCGGTGCAAGTAGCACGGGCTATGGTGAGCCCGTAGTAGACTTACCTGGCACAGGAGCGGGGCAAGTAGCACGGGCTATGGTGAGCCCATAGTGGACTTACCTGGCACAGGAGCGGGGCAAGTAGCACGGGCTATGGTGAGCCTGTAGTGGACTTACCTGGCACAGGAGCGGTGCTGTGCATGGACAGGGTGAGAGATCTGTTAAACATAGTGGTGGTGAGGTGGCGGGTGATGGGGGATGGGGGGGGGGGCGGTGTGCAGGATAAACATATCAATTGTGACACTAACTCTCCACATATGTCAGTTGCTTAGTTTAGAACTGTACTTGTGATCGGTCTCGAGCCCATTGTTGATGTGACGATGTGTATTGAATTTTGTAACTAGATCAAGACTAACTTGCTTAGCTAAATGAATTGTTGGGTTCAGTCCCTGAGCCCATTATGTGCCTCTGTAACCCTTTCCACTACCACCCACAAGATGGGTATGGGGTGCATAATAAATGACCTGAGATAAAACTGTGATAAAATGGAGCTTAGCGTCCCCGCGGCCCGGTCCTCGACCAGGCCTCCTTTTTGTTACACATCCCCAGGAAGCAGCCCGTAGCAGCTGTCTAACTCCCAGGTACCTATTTACTGCTAGGTGAACAGGATATCAGGGTGAAAGACACTGCCCATTTGTATCCGCCTCCAACGGGAATCGAACCCGGAACCTTAGGAGTACGAACCCCAAGCGCTGTCCACTCAGCCGTCAGGCTCGTTGATGGCGACGGTGGGTGGGTGGTGGTGGGGGCGGACGGTGGGTAGTGGATGGTTAGTGGGTGGTGGTGGGGGCGAACGGTGGGAAGTGGGTGGTGGTGGGGGCCGCTGTATATAACACCTATATTTTAGGAATGACGAAAATAACCCGATAACAAACGGGACGCTGGCCTCACCCACGGTGGGGGAGGTGTGTTACCTGGTTGATACCTGGTTGATGGGGTTCTGGGAGGTCTTCTACTCCCCAAGCCCGGCTCGAGGCCAGGCTTGACTTGTGAGAGTTTGGTCCACTAGGCTGTTGCTTGGAGCGGCCCGCAGGCCCACATATCCACCACAACCTGGTTGGTCCGGCACTCCTTGGAGAAAACAATCTAGTTTCCTCTTAAATATGTCCATTGTTGTTCCGGCAATATTTCTGATGCTCGCTGGGAGAGTGTTGAACAGCCGTGGACCTCTGATGTTCATACAGTGTTCTCTGATTGTGCCTATGGCACCTCTGCTCTTTACTGGTTCTATTCTGCATTTTCTTCCATATCGTTCACTCCAGTATGTTGTTATTTTACTGTGTAGATTAGGGATATGGCCCTCCAGTATTTTCCACGTGTATATTATTTGATATCTCTCTCGTCTCGTTTCTAGTGAGTACATTTGGAGGGCTTTGAGACGATCCCAATAATTAAGGTGTTTTATCTCGTCTATGCGTGCCGTATATGTTCTCTGTATTCCCTCTATTTCAGCAATCTCTCCTGCTCTGAAGGGGGCAGTGAGTACTGAGCAGTACTCGAGACGCAACCCGTTCTCGCACTTTCGTATAGTCAATATTGACTTATTAAATACGTGCATATGTGACATACTAAACATACTAGTTTACCTTGAAAAGCTTCATAGAAAACACCGACCTTACCTAACCTTTTTGGTATGTTAAGATAAGCATCTTATTGCTTCGTAATTACAATTATTACTTAACCTATTATAGGTATAGGTTAAGTAATAATTGTAATTACGAATAACGCCCTCAGCGTTATTACAACGGCTTAATAACATGTGCACTATACACATACCTAAGAATACGATACAAACTGTATAAGGACATATGTAGACATTCACGAGAAAAGAAGTAAACATACATAAGAAAAGAAGTAAACATATATAAGAAAAGAAGGAAACATACATAAGAAGTCGGGAATAAAGGAACTTGCAGGTGGACTATTGGCCCGGAGTGTTCAGCTCCACTTTACATCCACCCAAACTCATTCATATACACGTTAAACCTACGCTTGAAACAATGCCGGGATCCTACGTCTTACACGTTACCCGGTGATAAGTTCCATAGCTCAGCAACCGTGTTTCCAAACCAGTATTTACCCAGGTCTTTCCTAAATCTAAACTCCAACCCCTATGCTCTGCTTCGAGCCCCACTTTGTGTTAACACAAGGGAGTAGTCAGTGTAAGAGTAAGATAAACACGCTTGAAATAGCCGGGAAAATGACTCTAAACCCATTCAGTTCAGAGGTTTGTGAGATGGAGACTTCCACTGGCATATGAATGCACAACCCGTTCTTGCAAATTCGTAAAGTCAATATTGACTTATTAACTACGTGCATAGGTGATATACTAAACATAATAGATACCCTTAAAAAGCTTCATAGAAAACACCGACCTTACCTAACCTTGTTAGTATCTTAAGATAAGCATCTTATTGCTTCGTAATTACACAACGCAACTGTGGTGAGCTTGTGGTTGTATTATTGCTGGCTTGAAATAACACACATTCCCAGCAACATTTCCACTAAACTGTTATGGCTGCCTGCCGTCTCACACGTATCTTTGTTGACATAGACAGTACGTGTGTAGACTCGTCGCTTTCTTGATATATTTGGTTGTTGTTGGCGCCGGTGGTGGCTAGTTAATGTGCACCCCATACTCATCGTGTGAGCGGTAGCGCAAAAAGCATTACAGAGGGCACAAAAGGTCTTTATCAGACCTCAACGGAGATTATTACATAAACAATTTCATCTATCCTTCACACCTTATAATTACATTGTCAGCTAGTTACAGAGAAATGTTCTATTTCAAGAGATATATATTTACAGTTAATCATTATACATTAATGGTAGATGTTATCGCTAATACATAATTGTTTGAGCTATGGAGATATTGTTATTATTAGTCTTCACAATACACTACTTGTTTCTTGATCTCATATGTTGTTGATCTACTGGAAGCGAAATTTGAACACAGTGCAAGAATTTCAGGTATTTTATCCTTAGTAATAAGATGGTTCGCCATTTCATACAGCGTGAGTTTAGATTTATGTCTAAACGGCTCAATTTTACTACAATCCAAGATATAGTGTTCGAGTGTGTGTCCCTGTCTTTGTCCACACACTTTACACTTTACTTCATCTAGATCCCTATACAAGCCGAACTGCCAGAGATACTTGTAGCCAAGTCTTATACGAGCTGTGACAACATCTGTTAGTCTACTGATGTTGTTACTTGCCACATACACATGTTTTACTTCACACATTTCATTGTGATGAACAATGGACCTGCTAGTTCCAGTTTACAGTGTTCTGCTTGCTTCAAATTTATCCAAGAGTTCTCGTTTCTTTTAAGGGACCTATTTGATAACTCAAGATTCCGTTCAACACTGTCTTTATTTACTGCAACCTTGGCTTGGGGCCAGGCTTGAGGCCAGGCTTGAGGCTAGGCTTGATGCTAGGCTTGATGCTAGGCTTGAGGCTAGGCTTGATGCTAGGCTTGAGGCCAGGCTTGAGGCTAGGCTTGAGGCCAGGCTTGAGGCTAGGCATGAGGCCAGGCTTGAGGCCAGGCTTGAGGCCAGGCTTGAGGATAGGCTTGAGGCCAGGCTTGAGGCCAGGCTTGGGGCCAGGCTTGAGGATAGGCTTGAGGCCAGGCTTGAGGATAGGCTTGAGGCCAGGCTTGAGGCCAGGCTTGAGGCTAGGCTTGAGGCCAGGCTTGAGGCCAGGCTTGAGGATAGGCTTGAGGCCAGGCTTGAGGATAGGCTTGAGGCCAGGCTTGAGGCCAGGCTTGAGGCCAGGTTTGAGGCCAGGCTTGAGGCCAGACTTGGGGCCAGGCTTGAGGCCAGACTTGAGGCCAGGCTGTTTTTCGAGACCGTTGATATGGTGTTGGGCTTGAGGCCTATCAACCACTGACGGGTTATTAAGGCCACCAAAATAGCTAATAACGAGCCAGCAAGTATTATTTACTCACGAATATAGTCTAAGACTTAGGCAAAAAATTACGTGTGTTTTTATAACGAGAAATGGAGTGGACAATAGCCGTTGTGAGCCTATTTGTAGCCGTCAGAAAGTTAAGGAGTATGCACACACACACACACACACACACACACACACACACACACACACACACACACACACACACACACACACACACACACACTCATCCCGGCCCAAAGGGAAAAATCCGAGAAGCAACAAAAGAATCCATGGTATAATAGGGCATGTATGGAAGCGAAGAAACTGAACAAGAAGGCGTGGAGGAACTTCCGGAATAACAGAACACCAGAAAGCAGGGAGAGATACCAGAGAACCAGGAATGAGTACGTCAGGGTGAGAAGAGAAGCAGAGAAAATTTTTGAAAATGATATAGCAAACAAAGCCAAGACCGAACCAAAGCTACTCCACAGTCACATCAGAAGGAAAACAACAGTGAAAGAACAGGTATTGAAACTTAGAACAGGCGAGGACAGGTATACAGAGAATGACAGAGAGGTGTGTGAGGAACTCAACAAGAGGTTCCAGGAGGTCTTCACAATAGAACAGGGTGAGGTCACTGTGCTAGGAGAAAGGGAGGTAAACCAGGCGGCCTTGGAGGAGTTCGAAATTACGAGAGAGGAGGTCAAGAGACACCTGCTGGATCTGGATGTTAGAAAGGCGGTTGGTCCAGATGGGATCTCACCATGGGTACTGAAAGAGTGTGCAGAGGCACTTTGCTTGCCACTCTCCATAGTGTATAGTAAATCACTAGAGACGGGAGACCTACCAGAAATATGGAAGACGGCGAATGTGGTCCCAATATACAAAAAGGGCGACAGACAAGAGGCACTGAACTACAGGCCAGTGTCCTTGACTTGTATACCATGCAAGGTGATGGAGAAGATCGTGAGAAAAAACCTGGTAACACATCTGGAGAGAAGGGACTTCGTGACAAATCGCCAACATGGATTCAGGGAGGGTAAATCTTGCCTTACAGGCTTGATAGAATTCTACGATCAGGTGACACAGATTAAGCAAGAAAGAGAGGGCTGGGCGGACTGCATTTTCTTGGATTGTCGGAAAGCCTTTGACACAGTACCGCATAAGAGGCTGGTACATAAGCTGGAGAGACAGGCAGGTGTAGCTGGTAAGGTGCTCCAGTGGATAAGGGAGTATCTAAGCAATAGGAAGCAGAGAGTTACGGTGAGGGGTGAGACCTCCGATTGGCGTGAAGTCACCAGTGGAGTCCCACAGGGCTCTGTACTCGGTCCTATCTTGTTTCTGATATATGTAAATGATCTCCCGGAGGGTATCGATTCATTTCTCTCAATGTTTGCGGACGATGCCAAAATTATGAGAAGGATTAAAACAGAAGAGGACTGTTTGAGGCTTCAAGAAGACCTAGACAAGCTGAAGGAATGGTCGAACAAATGGTTGTTAGAGTTTAACCCAACCAAATGTAATGTAATGAAGATAGGTGTAGGGAGCAGGAGGCCAGATACAAGGTATCATCTGGGAGAGGAAATTCTTCAGGAGTCAGAGAAGGAAAAAGACTTGGGGGTTGATATCACGCCAGACCTGTCTCCTGCAGCACATATCAAGCGGATAACATCAGCGGCATATGCCAGGCTGGCCAACATACGAACGGCATTCAGAAACTTGTGTAAAGAATCATTCAGAACTTTGTATACCACATATGTCAGGCCAATCCTGGAGTATGCAGCCCCAGCATGGAGTCCATATCTAGTCAAGGATAAGACTAAACTGGAAAAGGTTCAAAGGTTTGCCACCAGACTAGTACCCGAGCTGAGAGGTATGAGCTACGAGGAGAGACTACGGGAATTAAACCTCACTTCGCTGGAAGACAGAAGAGTTAGGGGGGACATGATCACCACATTCAAGATTCTGAAGGGGATTGATAGGGTAGATAAAGACAGTCTATTTAACACAAGGGGAACACGCACAAGGGGACACAGGTGGAAACTGAGTGCCCAAATGAGCCACAGAGATATTAGAAAGAACTTTTTTAGTGTCAGAGTGGTTGACAAATGGAATGCATTAGGGGGTGATGTGGTGGAGGCTGACTCCATACACAGTTTCAAGTGTAGATATGACAGAGCCCGATAGGCTCAGGAATCTGTACACCTGTTGATTGACGGTTGAGAGGCGGGACCAAAGAGCCAGAGCTAAACCCCCGCAAACACAACTAGGTGAGTACACACACACACACACACGTACGTACGTCCATTATGTGTTGAGAAGCGAGAACCAAGAGCTGAAACTCAGCTCCCGCAAGCACAGAAAGGTGAGCGCACACACAAGAGCGCAGAAGGATGCGCATCCAAGTGCGTTGACCAATCATTATACTTTGATAAGGATGTTACTGGCAGTGGGGGTGATGGAGGAATGGGAATGAGGGAGGAATGTGGGAGTGAGGGAGGAATGTGGGAGTGTGGGAGGCACGTGTAAGTGAGGTGGTTATGCTTTGGACACACTGGTGACGCGGGCGTGTAAGGAATATGGGCGTGGGTGTGGGCGGCGCGGCAAGACGCCATATTTAGGCCATGAGCTCGTCATATTTCCACACTATTTACTAACCGGCAACTTGGCTGTCGAGCTGCCACTTATTTGGCCAATTTTTTTTTATACCAACGACCAGGTGGCTTACTCGTGGCAGAAATTTGCGTAGCTCTGCTGGGCTGGCGAGTGTTGCAAGGGAACGATACAATTTGAACCACAGACCAAAAGTTGCGAGGAAGAAGACACACCGAGAATTGGCCAAATTTCACATCAAAAAAAGGTTTTAATGGCTTTGCAAGAATGTTAAAGTCACTTCGGCATCGTTGCATGACAATTTTCAAGCTTTATAAAGCAAAACAACATGCAACAATTTCACAGGTATAAGCGAGATAACTTTATTAATAGTTAGTTTAGTTCATTTATTATGCACCCCATACCCATGTTGTGGGCGGTAGTGGAAAGGGTTACAGAGGTACATAATGAGCTCAGGGACTGAACCCCTCAGGGACTGTCTCTTTATTAATAGCATCGTTTTTGAGGAATATTATTATACAGTTTTTGCCAAATCTGAGTAATTCAATTGTGTGTTATCCCAGCGAGGTGCTGCTCTAAGTCCTCCCACACACCATCACACATAAGACTGTATTTATAAATTGTAGAGTTAAACACATATATTTCACGAGGTAATAATCAGACTACATCTGATATTATACACTGTTTAATTCACGAATTTGTAAATGCAACTTTCTATTGCTCACTGATACACAGGGCAAGGATGGATTCATAAGAGATGCTACTTAAAAAAATAATAATTTTCTCCTTCCTGGGAGCCGGTCGGCCGAGCGGACAGCACGCTGGACTTGTGATCCTGTGGTCCCGGGTTTGATCCCGGGCGCCGGCGAGAAACAACGGGCAGAGTTTCTTTCACCCTATGCCCCTGTTACCTAGCAGTAAAATAGGTACCTGGGTGTTAGTCAGCTGTCACGGGCTGCTTCCTAGGGGTGGAGGCCTGGTCGAGGACCGGGCCGCGGGGACACTAAAAGCCCCGAAATCATCTCAAGATAACCTCAAGAAGATTCCCTCTTTTATTCTTGTCCATTTTCTTCATTTCTCCTTTCCCCCGTTCTTCCTTCTATGAACAAGCCAAGTTAGGATAAATGGTGAGGGTAGATTGTAACTTGCTTAGCTAAATGAATTGTGGGGTTCAGTCCCTCAGCCCATTATGTGTCTCTGTAACCCTATCCCCTACCGCCCACAGGTTGGGTATTGGGTGCATAATAAATGACCTAAACAAACGTGTCTTCCAGTATATCAAGAATCCGTGAATAATTACACCGTTGGTTGTACAACAGGCCAGATTGTCTGAAAACTTTTACAGTTTCACATTCAGTAATGTGTTCAAGCCAAGGTTTTAACACTTTGTTACAGATAACTGGTACAGTCAGTGGCAGGATAAGGATCTCTGATGCAATCAGAGGCACGAGACCGATCTTTGATACAATCAGAGACAGGAGACCGATCTTTGATACAATCAGAGACAGGAGAACTATCTCTTGATATAATCAGTGGCAGGAGAAGGATCTCTGATACAATCAGAGGCAAAAAGGAGGACCTCTGATACAATGAGAGGCAAAAAGGAGGATCTCTGATACAATCAGACGCAAAAGGAGGATCCCTGATACAATCAGAGGCAGGAGCACGATACCTGATACTATTAGAAGCAGGAGAACGATATCTAATTATTACAGAGGCAGACGGATGATGATACTCTCAGCTGCAGTAGAACGATAACTAATGCTATCAAAGGGAGGACGATACCTGATGCAATTAGAGATAGGCGGACGATACATAAACGTGTATCTAAGTTATCCATAGTGTCACCCTGTTTTTTTGTAAACAAACGACAAATATTGTGCATATACACACAGAGATCACACTAACGTGATGCATCAAATGAACAAATCCACAAGGGGCCGTGACGAGGATTCGAACCTGCGTCCGGGAGCATCCCAGACACTGCCTTAATCGACTGAGCTACGACAGGGTAAAAAAAGTTGAAACCGAAGTTCTACTGAACTTACTTTACGAGGCGATGAGTCACAATAACGTGGCTGAAGTATGTTGACCAGACCACACACAGACAATCGACTTGAGAATGGTCCAGGACGGACCGAAACGTCGTCGTCCCTTCAATTTCTAGTGTGTGGTCTGGTCAACTTTCTTTACGAGATCCAGTAAGTTCAGTAGAACTTCGGTTTCAACTCTTTTACCCTGTCGTAGCTCAGTCGATTAAGGCAGTGTCTGGGATGCTCCCGGACGCAGGTTCGAATCCTCGTCACGGCCCTTGTGGATTTGTTCATTTTATTGTGTATATATTTACTGGATTTACCTCTGAAGTAAATAAGTGAACAGTAGAGCGCTCCGGCTACAAGAATGCCTAGCGGGAATTTGTTTGGGAAAAGCGTGAATAAAAAATTGTTTGGGAAAACACTTACCGAATTAGAGGAAGAGGAACCTTGAAGACGTCGTTAGTAACGCCTTGAAGGGCACAAAGTCTCCTCTAGCCAGAGACACTGCCAAGACA
>NC_091237.1:13717440-13719940 GCF_040958095.1 Procambarus clarkii | reverse complement strand
GACATAGCGCTCGCGGAACGCCAGGCGAGTGTCTTACCACTAAGTGTCTTGCTAAGTAAATAGTACTTATAGTGACTATTAGGACCACAATACATATATCGACGGTCAACACAAGTAGAAAGTTGAAATCTGACATATTGACTTTGGACAGACTGGAAAAAAAAAAGAGTTCATATTTATGTTGCAAAGACAAATGAAACTAACCAAACCTTCCTAGGCCTAATGCACGCTATCTGAGGCCTAATGCAGTAGATATCTGTGCTAGACTAGGCCTAGGGCCTATTCAGCCGCGCCTCCACAGATCTCCAGTATCATCTCTTGATACTGGTAATGGCTCAAAAGGGCCACCACTTACGGGCTATTCATGCCCGTGCCACCTTTTGGGTGGCTTAATCTTTATCAATCAATCACTGACCTAACACTCCGCATCCTCCCTCAATATTTAGTGTCTTTGTTATAGTGCTGACATTTGTAGCTGCTGCTCCTTCATGTGTTGCCCAACACTTGGGGTAGACGGTAGAGCGACGGTCTCGCATCATGCAGGTCGGCGTTCAATCCTCGACCGCCCTACTGGTTGGGCACCATTCCTTCCCCCTCCCGTCTCATCCCTAATCCTTATCCTGACCCCTTCCCAGTGCTATATAGTCGTAACCCTGGAAACACAAACCGAAACTGTCTCTATTTTCCGCTTGTTACAACTTGTAATAAAGTTGTTACATCTTGGCTTAACGTGTTTATAACGTATTAGAACGTTGTTACAACTTGCTATATTGGTTGTTATAACTGGTTAGGAGGCGTTAAAACTTGTTCGAACGTTGTAGTTTCGGTGTGTGTTTGGCGGGTAATAGCTTGGCACTTTTCCCCTGATAGTTCCCTTCCCTCCCTTCATTTGTTAGGCCTCTCATGATGTTAACATGTTCCACGCTGCCTTGTTAATGTTACTTTTGTTTACCGTTAATCGCTCCCTCTTGGTCTCTATAGTTAGTAGGTGTGTATATTTACTGTCTGTATTTACTCTTTGTGCCTCCGCTCCTGTGCCAGGTAAGTCCACTACGGGCTCACCATAGCCCGTGCTACTTGCCCCGCTCCTGTGCCAGGTAAGTCCACTACGGGATCACCATAGCCCGTGCTACTTGTCCCGCTCCTGTGCCAGTAAGTCCACTACGGGATCACCATAGCCCGTGCTACTTGCCCCGCTCCTGTGCCAGGTAAGTCCACTACGGGCTCACCATAGCCCGTGCTACTTGCCCCGCTCCTGTGCCAGGTAAGTTACGGGATCACCATAGCCCGTGCTACTTGCCCCGCTCCTGTGCCAGTAAGTCCACTACGGGATCACCATAGCCCGTGCTACTTGCCCCGCTCCTGTGCCAGGTAAGTCCACTACGGGCTCACCATAGCCCGTGCTACTTGCCCCGCTCCTGTGCCAGGTAAGTTACGGGATCACCATAGCCCGTGCTACTCGGAACTTGTTCCGAGTTGCTAAATCTATAACAACAACATACTCTTTGTGCCAGCAGGATCCAGCTGTTAGCTCTTGGACTCCGCCTTTCCAATTGTTGGTCGTCAAATGTACAGACTCCCGACCTTTTTCTTCTCTATCTTTATCTCTTATCTTCTCTGTCTCTACTACATGTATTTCTCTCTCACTCACTCAAACATCTGATGGGTGCAGCCCTCAGCAGCTGTCTAAATCCTAGATTGCTATTAATTGTTAGGTGAACAGAGATATCAGGTGAAAAAACTCTGCCTATTTGTTTCTGTATTGACTGGGAATCGAACCCGGGCTCATAGGTTTAGACCCCAGAGCGCTGTCCGCTCGGCAGCGAAAAACCGCGTGCGTGCGCGCATATGTGTGTGTGTACTCACCTAGTTGTGCTTGTGGGGGTTGAGCTCTGGCTCTTTGGTCTCGCCGCCTCAACTGTGTGTGTGTGTGTGTGTGTGTGTGTGTGTGTGTGTGTGTGTGTGTGTGTGTGTGTGTGTGTGTGTGTGTGTGTGTGTGTGTGTGTGTGTGTGCGTACGCGTACGTGCGAGCATGTGTGTGCATAGATGTCGCCACTTGTCACATGAAAAAAAAGTTACAACTTCTCCTTTTAATTCCAATACCATTTTACTGGAAAAACAGTGAAATAAAGTTAGATTTACTGTCATTATAACTTCCTATTCGACCTTGTGGCACCTGGCGAAGGCATCAAAGTGGCACTCGGGTATTTGGCCGGCCCAAGGTAAGGCACAGCGGCACTCACCAAGAGCAAGGTGCCATTACTCACCCACCGTGTACACTGACTCATCGCTGCATCTATTAATACAGCAATAATGCATTAATTACTGCATCTATTAATACAGCAATAATACATTAATTATTGCATCATAGGCTGCAGTACTTTAAACATTATTTGATCGACCTTATGTTATCTGGTTGTAGGGGGGGGGGTCGGGGTAGTATTTGGTTATCTTTTTGAGGTTATCTTAAGATGATTTCGGGGCTTATCGTCCCTGCGGC
>NC_091237.1:13522440-13707440 GCF_040958095.1 Procambarus clarkii | reverse complement strand
AATTACGACTTATTAATGCCTTTACTAATTTTATTACTGTGAGCATTATTTTTACTATTATTGATACTAATTTTATTGCCTATTGTTAATGGCTAAACAACTTTTATGTGAATCAAACGCGTGATAATGTGTGTGTGTGTGTGTGTGTATGTGTGTGTGTGTGTGTGTGTGTGTGTGTGTGTGTGTGTGTGTGTGTGAGAGAGAGAGAGAGAGAGAGAGAGAGAGAGAGAGAGAGAGAGAGAGAGAGAGAGAGAGAGAGAGAGAGAGAGAGAGAGAGAGAGAGAGAGAGAGAGAGAGGGAGAGGAGAAAGACAGAGAGAGGAGAGAGACAGAGAGAGCAGAGACAGAGAGAGGAGAAAGACAGAGAGAGGAGAAAGACAGAGAGAGGAGAGAGACAGAGAGAGGAGAAAGACAGAGAGAGGAGAGAGACAGAGAGAGGAGAGAGACAGAGAGAGACAGAGAGAGAAGAGAGACAGAGAGAGGAGAGAGACAGAGAGAGGAGAGAGACAGAGAGAGGAGAGAGACAGAGAGAGGAGAGAGACAGAGAGAGAGAGACAGAGAGAGAGAAGGGGGGGGGGCAGGCTGCTGACCTTGAGAGACTCTGTAGAGACTGAGAGACAGAGCAGGGCTCGCTCGAGCGCTGTGAACCTCTGCGGGGTGATGTCCTGCGCATTACGCAGTTCCTTCTCAGGGAACCACGCGGGCTCCTCCTCCGTCAGTAGCGGGAACCCGAAGGCGCTGTGGGAATGCCAGAGTCATTTAATACTTTCACACGCCATGGAGGTGGACAATGGCTGCAGGTGGGGTGGACAGTGGCTGCAGGTGGGGTAGACAATGGCTGCAGGTGGGGGGTGGACAGTGGCTGCAGGTGGGGGGTAGACAGTTGGTGCAGGTGGGGTGGACAGAGGGGGCAAGATGGTAGACGACAAACTTCACAATAAAGAGAAAGTTACGACGTAAGTTGGGACTCACTTAGCGATGGGGACAATGGGTATCCAGATGAGCGGGATGAACACCAGCAGGATGGCGACCACCCACGCCCACGGCGGCCACTGGCGGTTCACGCTCTCCCCCAGCACCGAGTCCCACGCCTGACGGACCCACCACAACATATGAGGGGTAAGCCTTTCCAGGGCCTCATACTTCTCAATAACCATGTGAGTCACATGAGGAGGTAGGCTAACACTTAAGGGGGTGGATATATATAATATATAGTCAGCCATATTGTCACTTAGACAGTCAATTTGAAACCATTGAAAACTCTCAACGATATCTTAATAAGAATCGTCTACACTTATAGTGAACTGCTTCAACTGTTTTGGTAAACATATGGGAGAGAAGAGAGTCTAGAGAGGAGAGGAGGGGAGTGAGAGGGAAGGAGGGAACGTCTCACCAAGTATGTACTTCCTTCGACGACCATCTTGACGACGAAGGCGGTAAGGAGGATGAGCATGAGGAGCGGGGACACCACCTTCCAGCACACCAGCCAGAAGAGGGAGGGACGGCTCCCAGTCATCAACTCCACGTCACTAGCGAACCTGTGGGGGTGACACAGGGGGAACTCTCTCACTTTCCCTCTCTTGTACCCGTTCCGTGCGTCTGGCGGACACGTTACACAGTCTGGCAGTGGGTGTGGACGTCGGGCAGTGATAGTGGGTGTGGCAGTCAAGCAGTGGGTGACAGTGAGGCAGTAGGTGTGGCAGTCAAGCAGTGGGTGACAGTGAGGCAGTAGGTGTGGCAGTCAAGCAGTGGGTGACAGTGAGGCAGTAGGTGTGGCAGTCAAGCAGTGGGTGACAGTGAGGCAGTAGGTGTGGCAGTCAAGCAGTGGGTGACAGTGAGGCAGTAGGTGTGGCAGTCAAGCAGTGGGTGACAGTGAGGCAGTAGGTGTGGCAGTCAAGCAGTGGGTGACAGTGAGGCAGTAGGTGTGGCAGTCAAGCAGTGGGTGACAGTGAGGCAGTAGGTGTGGCAGTCAAGCAGTGGGTGACAGTGAGGCAGTAGGTGTGGCAGTCAAGCAGTGGGTGACAGTGAGGCAGTAGGTGTGGCAGTCAAGCAGTGGGTGACAGTGAGGCAGTAGGTGTGGCAGTCAAGCAGTGGGTGACAGTGAGGCAGTAGGTGTGGCAGTCAAACATCTGGTGCTCAAGGCGGCCTGGTGTTGATATGCACAGTTTCCTCACCAAACTGCAATTTCCAACTCAGCAAATCACCGTCCGTCTGCCTCTTGCAACGTTTATTGCTATGTTTTGTGTCAATATGAGTTGATCAACACCTGTTTAATATCTCCTAGCTAGCAGACTGCGTCTCGTTGTCATATCTACTAATAACAACCTTGCAAACAGCTGTGATCACGTCTACCAGCAAGTAATCTATCACTATTGATATGCCTACCCCCCTGGCAGCTAATCACACTGGTAGATGTGGCTATTTCCACATTTACCAGTCTACCAGCAGCCACACCATTATTGGTATGCTTACCAGTCTACCTGTAGTCATTCCACTATTGACATGTCTACCAGTCTACCAGCAGGCACACTATCAAAGAGCGTAAGCTCAAGCACAGTTAGGTGAGTGTCCAGTTCTACAAATTTCAACCCTTTTCGCCATTCATTCAGCAACATTCACCAAGAACCAACCCTCCCCCCCCACCCCACGTCCAGCAACATTCACCAAGAACCAACCCTCCCCCCCCCACCCCACGTCCAGCAACATTCACCAAGAACCAACCCTCCCCCCCCACCCCACGTCCAGCAACATTCACCAAGAACCAACCCTCCCCCCCACCCCACGTCCAGCAACATTCACCAAGAACCAACCCTCCCCCCACCCCACGTCCAGCAACATTCACCAAGAACCAACCCTCTCCCCCACCCCACGTCCAGCAACATTCACCAAGAACCAACCCTCCCCCCCACCCCACGTCCAGCAACATTCACCAAGAACCAACCCTCCCCCCCCACCCCACGTCCAGCAACATTCACCAAGAACCAACCCTCCCCCCCCCACCCCACGTCCAGCAACATTCACCAAGAACCAACCCTCCCCCCCACCCCACGTCCAGCAACATTCACCAAGAACCAACCCTCCCCCCACCCCACGTCCAGCAACATTCACCAAGAACCAACCCTCCCCCCACCCCACGTTCAGCAACATTCACCAAGAACCAACCCTCCCCCCCCCCCCACCCCACGTCCAGCACAACCCGTTCTTGCACTTGCTTAAAGTCAATATTGGCTTATTTAATAAGTGCATATGTGACATACTAATTTATTGTGAATATTTTAGTTTACCTTGAAAAGCTTCATAGAAAACATCGACCTCACCTAACCTTCTTAGTAGGCTAAGATAAGCATCTTATTGCTTCTTAATTACAATTATTACTTAACCTATCAACGGTATAGGTTGCACCACCACCGACCTCTTGATGCCGTAGATGAAGCTGATCCCCAGACACTCGAAGAGGCCGATGATGAGGAGCGGAATATTGCCGGCGAAGGAGTCGAAGAGCTGGAAGACATAGTTGCCGGCGCCGTGGGTGAAGATGAGGGAGATGAGGAAGCACAACGCGCACACCACACCTGCGGCAGGTAGTTGTGTTAGGCATCGCCTGCTCATCCTGGGAGTGATGGTGCCAAAGGTTACACAGGGGGGCATAATGGGCTCAACAACTGATACCTTTGCTCACCTGCAGGAGGTGGCAACCCTCTCGCAAGCCAAGGTGGGACCGCGTCGTCGTTTCATTATATATTTATATCATCACTAATTCATTTTCATATCATTGTACATTATGTAGCTTTATTTTGTACGAGAAAGGCAATGAGTATTAATAATTATCTAGAACAGACGGGAACATTATATTCAGCAGGCACCAGTATTTATGTTGCTTATTTTTGTCATGACCTTAGAACTAAGGGTCACACTTCGCCAAACTGCCATCACAAGCTTTCGAGACCCAGTGTACACTGTACCTATTTTAACACTGATATGAGGCAACGTTCAGTCTCCCACGACTCTTAATTACGGTCACGAACCTCAGCATATGTATAACCTTAGGGACTCACCTGAGTGTGTCTCTCCGGAGCTGGCGCAGGGCCTTAGGGACTCACCTGAGTGTGTCTCTCCGGAGCTGGTGCAGGACCTTAGGGACTCACCTGAGTGTGTCTCTCCGGAGCTGGTGCAGGACCTTAGGGACTCACCTAAAGTGTAAGCTGGTGCAGGACCTTAGGGACTCACCTAAGTCTCTCTCTCCGTAGCTGGCACCTCAGGGACTCACCTGAGAGTACCTCCTTCCGTAACTGGGGAAAGACCTTGAGGTCGATGAGCGAGGAGATGACGCCCTCGAGGGTGCCGAACTGGGAGTCAGCGCCCAGGGTGAAGAGCATCAGGAAGAAAAGGACGGCCCAGAGCGGCGGGAAGGGAAACTGGTTGATGGCTTCCGTGAAGATAATGAAGGCAAGACCCGTGCCCGCGGCCGACTGCGGTGAGGTAGAAGGGAGGTAGTGAGAGATCCTGGTGGGGAACTAGTCACGGATGACAGTTGACGGGGCGGCATCTACTCTTCAACAGTCAAGAGTATAGTCATGTATTACCCCGTCATGATCACGAGGAATACAGCCACGGTCATACGGTCCTGCTTCTGCGTTGGCATTATTATTTACCGAAATAATTGATAGATACAATGACAATAGAAGATTAGACATTAATGAGGCGCTTCATACCAAGAAATCTAGACCAGCAATCAACAACCAGCTAATTCACATTTACACTCTACCCACTTCAAGACCCCGGGCCAAGGCAGAAGCAGGACCAGGACTCTGCCACAGGAACGGAAGTAACCAGAAGAACAAATCTATCAACATGTTACACTATGTTAATATATTTAATAGCTTATCAGTATCCCCCATGTAATGCCATTCATCCATATGTTACCTAACCACCTCACCATAAGAGGATATAACCTTGTGCTTAGCACAGTAGAATTTGTCTTTGAGAATGTGAGGAGTGTATTGACTCAGTTATGATGAAAGATATTGACTAATTCAGATTCTGTAGCCTTAGAGGTTACAAATACAGTATTTAACATTCATAATAACAGCAAATACTGTTAATGATGCAGTGTTTGATGTAGCTGGGTATATACCCTTGGGCATGTCTGCCTTCGTCTGTATACCCTGACACATCAATCCCCTGAACCACACAGTTGAGTGGGGTTGGTACTACCACCACCACCACACACTAGGTGAAAGGCAGTTGTTTACATATAATACTTCACGAGGAATGGGGAAGATATCTGACCTTCTGGAGCTCTTGCTGGATGTCACACACGGGGAGGCTGATGTTGCGCTTGGCCAGCAGGTCAGACACGTCGCCGCCAGGGGCCTCCATCCGCAGTAGTTCCACGGTGGAGGCCGTCTCCGCCAGGCAGCGGTCGTGGGTCTCATGCGCCTTGAACCCTGTAACCACAAAACTGATCACGCCTCGCCAGGGTAGGTGAAGCTTGCTTCGCCAGGGGTACGTGAAGCTTGTAAACACCATTTTAAGTTTCGATCTTATCCAGGAAGGTTAACCACGCCCGTACTTTGATCATTTGATTACAATAGATTTATATTCTCATGTGTCTAAACATTTGATTGATTTTTATATTTAATTTATTCGAAGGTAAATTAGACAGTGGGCCTGGTGCTGGTCTGGTGTTTGGCCTATCAAGGGTTATTAAATACCGTCGCAATTAATAATTTAATATATTAACCCGCTAGCAAGTAAACTATATATACAAAATCACAGTGATACAGTATATCACTTGGGGGACTCTGTAGTACAATCTGGTTCGTTATTGTCTCGCAATCTAGAATTATGGGTTCAGATCCCGTGCGGAACAACAATGGTTGGGCACATTTCCTATCACCTAATGCAGCTGTTCACCCAGCAGCAGGTTGATACCCCGTGCAGAACAACAGTGGTTGGGCACATTTCCTATCACCTAATGCAGCTGTTCACCCAGCAGGAGGTTGGTACCCCATGAGTTAGTCAGCTTATTGTGTGGTTGCAGCCTGGTGGGAGGTGTGCAATACTACCTCAGGGGGAGGAAGGGAGGGGGAGAATGATATAAGTCTACCATGTATCAATACACTCTGGCTTCCTGTCCCCCGACACAGTGAATTAATGAATATAGGCATGGAATCGACTTGAGAATGGTCCAGGACGGACCGAAACGTCGTCGTCCCTTCACCTTCTAGTGTGTGGTCTGGTCAACATACTTTAGCCCCGTTATTGTGACTCATCGCCTGCACCTGAATATAGGCATGGAACGAGTTTGGATTTTTCTTGATATTTTGGGGAAGTTTTCTTTCGTAGTCTTTTTTTGAGATATAAACAAGAGTTGTTACTTGAGATATATACAAGAGTTGTTACTTGAGATATATACAAGAGTTGTTACTTGAGATATATACAAGAGTTGTTACTTGAGATATATACAAGAGTTGTTACTTGAGATATATACAAGAGTTGTTACTTGAGATATATACAAGAGTTGTTACTTGAGATATATACAAGAGTTGTTACTTGAGATATATACAAGAGTTGTTACTTGAGATATATACAAGAGTTGTTACTTGAGATATATACAAGAGTTGTTACTTGAGATATATACAAGAGTTGTTACTTGAGATATATACAAGAGTTGTTACATTCTTGTAGAGCCACTAGTACGCGTAGCGTTTCGGGCAGGTCCCTAGAATACGATCGCCGCCGCGAAGAATCGTTGTTACAACCAAGTACACATTTTACTGTTCAGTTAAACAGAGGCTACAGTTAAGGGAATTGCGCCCAGTAAATCCTTCCCGGCCAGGATACGAACCCATGACAAAGCGCTCGCGGAACGCCAGGCGAGTGTCTTACCACTACACCACGGAGACTAAACTGATATGATTTCCACAGAGACTTTTTTGGCTGATATGATTTCCTGGGTGGCTGAGTTTAGTGCCATTTTATAGCTCACAATCAATGATCCATCTTGGATTTATAACTTCTGCAGAGGTTCGACTTGGTTATCAACGCTCGGTTTACTACCTGTGTTATCCATCTAGTTCCCTTTCTTTTCTTTCTCATATTTTTAAACGAGTTTCATAATTTTAATCTCTGTGGTGTAGTGGTAAGACACTCGCCTGGCGTTCCGCGAACACTTTGTCATGGGTTCGTATCCTGGCCGGGGAGGATTTACTGGGCGCAAATCCTTAACTGTAGCCTCTGTTTAACTCAACAGTAAAATGTGTACTTGGTTGTAACAACGATTCTTCGCGGCGGGGATCGTATTCCAGGGACCTGCCCGAAACGCTACGCGTACTAGTGGCTGTACAAGAATGTAACAACTCTTGTATATATTTCTCTCAAAAAAAATAATAGTTCCCCCATTAGATAGGTTCCCGCGAATGTATGTAAACAAACTCTGGCTGCCTGTCCCTAAACAAAATGAATTATTAATGTATTAACTTTGTTTCTTAGTTAAATATATTTTGTAATGTGTTTCCTAACATATTGTATTTTGACGCGTACATTGTGATTGAAGAGATTATTTCATATTTATGTAAGTTTCTCATTAATTTCTCACCCTTTTATGTTATTTTATCCCGTTTTCTTTAATGTTCGCACGACCCCTATAACATTAACTATTGTACTTTAATTAAATTATGTTTTAAGTTGATTATTCATTTTCATAGCCAACGAACACGAATGATTTTGCCCGAGTCCATTGTGTGACAGTATATATAAATGACTTCCAGTACATTTAATATACATAGACGTCGCTAAAGCTTTTGAAAGGGTACCGCATGAAAATTAAAAAAAGAATAGGCGTACAAAAGAAAAAGCATCTGTTTTCTGCAGGCGATGAGTCACAATAACGTGGCTAAATTATGTTGACCTGGACCATTCTCAAGTCGATTGGACAATCGACTTGAGAATGGTCCAGGACGGACCGAAACGTCGTCGTCCCTTCACCTTCTAGTGTGTGGTCTGGTCAACATCCTGTTTTCTGTCTTGCATTGTGACTTGTTGAGCTGGGAACCATTGCTCCTTGTTCGTGTTACATCTGACCTTTAGAAGAAGTGGTCTGAATCAACATCCTCCAAATTGTTCAATATAGGAAAAGTTTCAATGAGATCCGCCGTGTCATGTCTGGCTTGCAGTGTTGTTAGTCCCGTGGGCCCTCAACCGGTCCTCGTATTAGAGCCGACTTAGTTCTGGATAAATGGAAGAGAGTGAGCGGGAGGGAAGAAAGAGGGGATATAAGGAGAGGGAAAGAGAAAAGGAGGGAAGGAGAGACAGGGATGGGGGGGGGGGGGAGACAGACTATCTTGGGCACCTCCGGAGATCCCTCCTAGTGTGGGATGGATATATATATATATATATATATATATATATATATATATATATATATATATATATATATATATATATATATATATATATATATTATATATATATTATATATATATTATATATATATTATATATATATTATATATATATATTATATATATATTATATATATATTATATATATTATATATTATATATATATATATATATATATATATATATATATATATATATTTTCCGTGGTGTAGAGCTCAGGTCTTAACATTTCGTCTCTGTTGTGCTATGTAATCATAGTGGCTTAGCACTCTCTTCTCCATATTATTTCCCTTCTTTCTGTCCTCCTTATCAGATCTCTGGAGAGCCTTGTGTGTCTCCACATTATTGTTTCCCTCCTTCCTCCTTCCCAGCGTTGTGAGGCTCTTTTTTGTAATGTCTCCAGCTTGTCTCTATTCTTCTTAAAACGAGCGGTCCATGCCTAGGCTACATATTCCTGTATTGGTCTCCTGTGTACTGTACGTATGTGTGTGTGTGTGTGTGTGTGTGTGTGTGTGTGTGTGTGTGTGTGTGTGTGTGTGTGTGTGTGTGTGTGTGTGTGTGTGTGTGTATTCACCTAGTTGTGTTTGCGGGGGTTGAGCTTTGCTCTTTCGGCCCGCCTCTCAACTGTCAATCAACTGTGTGTGTGTGTGTGTGTGTGTGTGTGTGTGTGTGTGTGTGTGTGTGTGTGTGTGTGTGTGTGTGTGTGTGTATATGTGTGTGTGTGTGTGTGTGTGTGTGTGTGTGTGTGTGTGTGTGTGTGTGTGTGTGTGTGTGTGTGTGTGTGTGTGTGTGTGTGTATCTACTATTTGTGTCTACAGAATGGAACTATTAGCTCTAGGACCCCGCCTTTCAAACTAATCTACTTTTCCTCTATTATGTCCTGTACATATATGTCTCTCTAACACACACACGCACATCCCCAGAAAGCAGCTCGTAGCAGCTGTCTAACTACCAGGTACCTATTTACTGCTAGGTGAACAGGTGGATCAGTGTGGTAGAAACTTTGCCTATTTGTTTCTACCAAGGCCCGGAATCGAACCCGGGCCCTTTGGACAACGATCCCTGAGCGCTGTCTACTCAGTCGCGAGGCCCCCCTCGTGTGTATGCGGCAGTAGATTCATTTGTATAATGGTTCAAAGGGATAAAATCTGGAGAGTAATATGCCAGAAAGGTGACCTTTGGTATGATTGGCAGGGAGGTGTGAGCCTTACCGAGGATTGCGAAGACCACTACGCCAGCGAGCATAGAGGTGAAGCAGTTGGTGATGGAGACGAGGACGGCGTCCCTCAGGCAGTTGTTGTTGACAGGGTTGTAGGAGCCGAAGGCAATCAGGCCGCCAAAGGCCAGACCCAGGGAGAAGAAGATCTGGGTGCCGGCCTCCAGCCACACAACCGGGTCTTGCAGCTTCTCCCACTGTTAGAAGAGCAAGGGGAGGGGGTGCTATTGTAGTGGATGGAGTTTGTGTGTAGGCGGGAAGCGAGAACGTGTTCATATAGGCACAAGAGGGGGTACTTAAGACTAGCTGGGAGGTGGGTGAGGAAGAGCGAAGCTAAGAAGATGGCGCCGTACCCTGGGTGTGAAGAGATGGGAGATGCCGTCAGACATGCCCCGGAGGGTGACGCCGCGGCAGAAGAAGGCCATCAACACCACGTACGGGAACACGGCCGTCACGTACACCACCTGAGGGACGGGACATGGTCAGCCACTTCCAGCGTCTACACTTTACACGGACGGGTAGTGTTTGACGACACGGAGTGTATCTTTATGTCTCCATGAAAACCTCTTCCATCCCTCTGTGCCCTCAACGTTAAAACGCATTTGTAAATGTTTTGTCAACTAACATTATCAAGCATATATGTATTATTTTCACTCATCTTTTCGAAAGTGTGACCAAGACTGGAGTCACACGAGAGAAGCGTGAGAAACACTTACATAAATAAGGGGACACTACCTCCACGGGCACGTTTGACCTGACCTGACCCAGCACCGAGGGCTAGGACAGAGGAGACGCAGCCATCTGTCTAGAATCAACCTCGTTGGATAAAACAGCGCTTCTTCCTAACCTTTCCTGAAGCGACGATTCCCTTCATGATGCAGATGTAGATGAGGAGCCAGGCGATGGCCATGCAGCCGGCGATCTTCCAGTTGAAGTCACCGATCTGGGACAAGTCGTCGGTGATGTCAAGGGTGTCACGGTACCAGAAGTACTGTGTGGGGCCGGCTCTCTCGCACTCTTGGGCCAGGCTCGACTCGTTGCTTTCCACGACGCCGATAGCGTGTGGGCAGTCCGACCATGGCAGCGGCGACTGGAAGCTCTGGGGACGCGGGGAGTCAGTATCTTGTGGTCGTGTGACAAGAGGGTGTGGGTGTACGAGTCCACTCTGGCTTTTATGGGTGGAATTAGGGTTCGTGAGAGTGTAACTGTGGCTGACATGGGTGGGAGATGAATGCGTGTGGTTGGAATTGGGGTTTCTTTAGTTTGGGGATGTGGGTTGCTGTTAGTAAGAGACGGGTTCGTGTGACTTGTACTAATGGGACAAAGGTGCACAGCATGGATGGCCTCTGGGTTTGTGTGGAAGGGAGTTAATTTCACATGGGTGGGACATAATATTCATGTGGGTGATACAATCTATGAACCTAAGCTCTTTGGCGCTTTTTGTTTTAGTTGAAGGATCGTCTCTAAAGTGTCTATTGACGCAGGGTGTTGGGAATTGAGAAGATGGACCCTTGACATATTCATCATCTGCTATACATGCCCAAGAGAACAGCCGCCATGTTGACAACCCGTGGAGTCTGTTAGGCCGGGCAGTGTATGGGGAATGTTTATCTGCCTTTCCTATCATTTGTCTAGTATATAGATTGATTGATTGATGAAGATTAAGCCACCCAAAAGGTGGCACGGGCATGAATAGCCCGTAACTGGAATATAGTGGTCATCTTTACTGTATATTCATTGGTATAGCTGTTTGTGCTGGTGTGGTGAAGGCGAACTTGCCTGAGGCTGGCCCCTTGAGCCTACAGCTTGTGGTTTGCTCAGGAAACCTTACAAAATAACAAAAAAAAAACTGTTTAATATTCAATACACGTTTTGAATAAGATTAATTTATGTATAACTTTCTGTATATTTGTTTATTGATTCGTTTCTCCTCCCATGTTAACTTGCATGTGGCTGTCTAACCTCGCCCATATACTTAGTTAATAATATGACAGTACTAAGGCCTCACTTCTGCTTGTAGCGAGGGAGACAATCGTACCGAGGAACACATAACAACAGGTTCATTCATAACACATTACAACAGGTTCATTCTTAACACATAACAACAGGTTCATTCTTAACACATAACAACAGGTTCATTCATAACACATAACAACAG
The DNA here is from genome assembly GCF_040958095.1 of Procambarus clarkii. Taxonomy (NCBI): domain Eukaryota; kingdom Metazoa; phylum Arthropoda; class Malacostraca; order Decapoda; family Cambaridae; genus Procambarus; species Procambarus clarkii. Next base: position 13,695,663 of record NC_091237.1, on the reverse strand, counting down.
GTTCATTCATAACACATAACAACAGGTTCATTCTTAACACATAACAACAGGTTCATTCATAACACATAACAACAGGTTCATTCATAACACATAACAACAGGTTCATTCTTAACACATAACAACAGGTTCATTCATAACACATAACAACAGGTTCATTCATAACACATAACAACAGGTTCATTCTTAACACATAACAACAGGTTCATTCTTAACACATAACAACAGGTTCATTCTTAACACATAACAACAGGTTCATTCATAACACATTACAACAGGTTCATTCATAACACATAACAACAGGTTCATTCATAACACATAACAACAGGTTCATTCTTAACACATAACAACAGGTTCATTCATAACACATAACAACAGGTTCATTCATAACACATAACAACAGGTTCATTCTTAACACATAACAACAGGTTCATTCTTAACACATAACAACAGGTTCATTCTTAACACATAACAACAGGTTCATTCATAACACATTACAACAGGTTCATTCATAACACATAACAACAGGTTCATTCATAACACATAACAACAGGTTCATTCATAACACATTACAACAGGTTCATTCATAACACATAACAACAGGTTCATTCATAACACATAACAACAGGTTCATTCTTAACACATAACAACAGGTTCATTCATAACACATAACAACAGGTTCATTCATAACACATAACAACAGGTTCATTCTTAACACATAACAACAGGTTCATTCATAACACATAACAACAGGTTCATTCATAACACATAACAACAGGTTCATTCATAACACATAACAACAGGTTCATTCTTAACACATAACAACAGGTTCATTCATAACACATAACAACAGGTTCATTCTTAACACATAACAACAGGTTCATTCATAACACATAACAACAGGTTCATTCATAACACATTACAACAGGTTCACTCATAACACATAACAACAGGTTCATTCATAACACATAACAACAGGTTCATTCATAACACATTACAACAGGTTCATTCTTAACACATAACAACAGGTTCATTCATAACACATAACAACAGGTTCATTCATAACACATAACAACAGGTTCATTCTTAACACATAACAACAGGTTCATTCATAACACATAACAACAGGTTCATTCTTAACACATAACAACAGGTTCATTCATAACACATAACAACAGGTTCATTCATAACACATTACAACAGGTTCACTCATAACACATAACAACAGGTTCATTCATAACACATTACAACAGGTTCATTCTTAACACATAACAACAGGTTCATTCATAACACATTACAACAGGTTCATTCATAACACATTACAACAGGTTCATTCATAACACATTACAACAGGTTCATTCATAACACATTACAACAGGTTCATTCATAACACATTACAACAGGTTCATTCATAACACATAACAACAGGTTCATTCATAACACATTACAACAGGTTCATTCATAACACATTACAACAGGTTCATTCATAACACATTACAACAGGTTCATTCATAATACATTACAACAGGTTCATTCATAACACATTACAACAGGTTCATTCATAATACATTACAACAGGTTCATTCATAACACATTACAACAGGTTCATTCATAACACATTACAACAGGTTCATTCATAATACATTACAACAGGTTCATTCAGAAGACATAACAATGATCATTCACACACACAGGTCCACTTACACACAGGAGCCAGGAGACCGAAAACTCAATACACGATGAAGGTAAACTACCTCTCTATAACGACTAGAGGAAAGGATCTGGGAGTGGACATAACGCCGGACCTAACTCCAGAGGCTCATATAAATAGAATAACGTCAGCCACGTACTCTTCTCTGGCAAAAGTCAGAACATCCTTCAGAAACTTGAATAAGGAGGCTTTAAGATCATTATATACCTCCTATGTGAGGCCAGTCTTAGACTATGTCGCCCCATCTTGGAACACCAATCTTAAAAACACATAAGGAAGCTCGAAAAGGTGCAACAGTTTGTAACGAGACTTGTCCCAGAGCTGCGAGGGGCGAGGTACGAAGACCGACTGAAGGAACTAAACCTGACGACGTTAAAAAGGAGGAGGGAGAGGTGGAGGGACATAATTCAGATGTATAAAATACTTAGATGGATTGACAAAGTGGAAACAGAGGATATATTTACAGTGAATAGCAACAGAACAAGGGGGCACGGATGAAAGCCTTAGAGATGTGTCAAGAGATGTTAGAAAGTTTTCTTTTACCGTAAAGGGTAGTGAGTAAGTGGAGTGACTTAAAGGAACAGGTTTATGATAGGGCAATAGGCCAGGAGTGATTGCATTAGACAACCAACGGCTAGAAAAGCAGGGTCTAAGAGCTAGAGCTCGATCCTGCAGGAGGAACTAGGTGAGTACACACCATTACACACACACACACTGACCTGGAAGAGGTAGTAGAGGCACCAGGCGATGACGGTGTTGTAGTAGAGGGCGACGGCGAAGGAGACGACGGCGGAGGCGATGCCGACTCCCCCCAGGAAGGGGGAGACCTGGTGCCAGGCCCCCAGGGCACCCTTGCGGATCCGCTGCCCCACCGCCAGCTCCAGGTAGAAGAGCGGCAGCCCCAGGAACGTCAGCATCACGAAGTACGGGATCAAGAATGCCCCTTTAAAGAGGAGACCCGTGGGTGTAAGGTGTGGGTATTGAGATTGGGTCAAGAAGGAGAGTATTCTCAGTCTCCGTCTGTCTGTCTGTCTGTCTGTCTGTCTGTCTGTCTGTCTGTCTGTCTGTCTCTCTCTCTCTCTCTCTCTCTCTCTCTCTCTCTCTCTCTCTCTCTCTCTCTCTCTCTCTCTCTCTCTCTCTCTCTCTCTCTCTCTCTCTCTCTCTCTCTCTCTCAAACACATTTCTTAATTTTATTTCAGACTGAAAAATCGTAGGGTTCTCAATAGATGCCGATATTTCTTTAAGTGTGGCACTGGGGCCGACCCCAACCCGCCTTTAGCACACGAATACCCAACATGAATCATGTTGCAAAGTTGGGTGAGGCTAGCGCCAATGCGTCTTGTCGCCAACATGGACAGATATTCTCTTTTGTAGATATAGATTATATTTAATTAATGTTATTTATCTTTGAGATTAATGTGGGTATTGATTTTATGCTTTCATTCAAGCTATTTAATATTTATGTTGCATTTTATTATGTGTATCTTAATGTCAGTAAATTGTAGTCATTTCTTTTCTTATTTTTTTTCGGCTAGGGGAGCAACATGTCTTGCCCTTTTGTATAGTATATAACAATTTTAATTATTATTATTATTTTAATTATTAAATAATTAATTATTTTAATTATTAAGTAATAATAATTAATTATTATTACAATATTTAATTATTATTTTAATTATTATTAATTATTATATTTAATTATTATTAATTATTATATTTAATTATTAATTATTAATTTTAATTATTATTAATATAATTATTATATTTAGCCTATTAATATAAACAATTTTGGTATAAATTAATATTGTTCAATCTGGTACTTGAAATTTGTGTAAACTAAGTCACTTATAAATACAAATCCATTTGTTTAAATACAGTTTTATAATTTGAATATGTGTAATACACTTTTTTTGTACATTTATGACTTAAGATTTACAATTACGATTTGGTATGCCTGACCTCCTCCGTTCTTCTGTGCGAGGTAGGGGAACCTCCAGACGTTGCCCAGGCCGACGGCGTATCCCACAGTGGCCAGCAGGAACTGTAGCTTGCTGTCCCACGACTCCCTCTCCTCTCCCTCGCACAACACCGCCGCCAGCGCCTCCTTCGTCGTCTCATGCGGTACCTGCAGATGAGAGAGGTCACGTCGAGCGAGTGAAGGCTAATGTCTCCCTGACTATGCAGGCGATGAGGGCACAATAACGTGGCTAAGGTATGTTGACCCGACCACACACTTGAAGGTGAAAGGACGACGACGTTTCGGTCCGTCCTGGACCATTCTCAAGTCGATTGTGAGAATTCGAATGGTCCAGGGCGGACCGAAACGATGTCGTCCCTTCACCTTCTAGTGCGTAGTCTGGTCTCCCTGACTAGCTGTTTATTGTGTAGCCATTATAGCCATTATTGTGCCATTATAGCCATTATTGTGTAGCTACGTTGTGTCGTGAGCTAGACCTTTGACGGCAGAAAGACGGTCTCCGGTTATCAATCAAGTTACGGGCTCACCATAGCCCGTGCTACATGGAACTTTGTTCCAGGTAGCGAATCTTTAACAACAACAACAACGTCTCCGATAGTTAAAGGGCGGCGTGCAGGATAAACATATCAATTGTGACATTAGCTCTCCACATATGTCAGTTGCTTAGTTTAGAACTGTACTTGTGGTCGATCTCGAACCCATTGATGATGTGACGACTTATACTGAGTTTTGTAACTAGCTCATCAAGACTGTAACTTGTTTAGCTGCATGAATTATGGGGTTCAGTCCCTGAGCCCATTATGTGCCTCTGTAACCCTTTCCACTACCACCCACACGATGGGTATGGGGTGCATAATAAATGAACTAAACTGTGATTAACTGCAGCGTAAAATATTAAGAACACTCTGAGTATATAAGGTATATAGAAATATAGAAATATACTATATAGTATATATATATTTTGATAGTATATAGGGGTAGGCTGCTCTACCACCCTCAGTATCATTACTATTGTCATCATTAGTAGTAGTAATGTTATCAGGAACAGCAGTAGTAATATGAGTTCCCTGTTCCAGGAAGCTGTGTTGGAGAGCAAGGAACAGTGCAAGGATTTACCGGCTTCCACAGGTAAGCCCGGCCATGTTGCGTGCTCCTGTTGTGTCAGCTTATGGTGTTGTGGGCTCTGTTGTTGTCACTATACAACCACAACCTCCACAACCACAACCTCCACAACCCCAACCTCCACAACCCCAACCTCCACAACCCCAACCTCCACAACCCCAACCTCCACAACCCCAACCTCCACAACCCCAACCTCCACAACCCCAACCTCCACAACCTCCACAACCACAACCTCCACAATCACAACCTCCACAACCACAACCTCCACAACCACAACCTCCACAACCACAACCTCCACAACCCCAACCTCCACAACCCCAACCTCCACAACCTCCACAACCACAACCTCCACAACCCCAACCTCCACAACCCCAACCTCCACAACCTCCACAACCACAACCTCCACAACCTCCACAACCACAACCTCCACAACCACAACCTCCACAACCACAACCTCCACAACCTCCACAACCACAACCTCCACAACCACAACCTCCACAACCACAACCTCCACAACCCCAACCTCCACAACCCCAACCTCCACAACCTCCACAACCACAACCTCCACAACCACAACCTCCACAACCACAACCTCCACAACCACAACCTCCACAACCACAACCTCCACAACCCCAACCTCCACAACCCCAACCTCCACAACCTCCACAACCACAACCTCCACAACCCCAACCTCCACAACCCCAACCTCCACAACCTCCACAACCACAACCTCCACAACCCCAACCTCCACAACCCCAACCTCCACAACCTCCACAACCACAACCTCCAGAACCACAACCTCCACAACCACAACCTCCACAACCACAACCTCCACAACCACAACCTCCACAACCACAACCTCCACAACCCCAACCTCCACAACCCCAACCTCCACAACCTCCACAACCACAACCTCCACAACCACAACCTCCACAACCACAACCTCCACAACCACAACCTCCACAACCACAACCTCCACAACCCCAATCTCCACAACCCCAACCTCCACAACCTCCACAACCACAACTTCCACAATCACAAGCTCCAGTCGCTACTCCTTCCTACTTTATCAATTCAATTTTTGTAATGTATTTGCTATGAGTATTGGTATTATTATCGTTGAAGTTATTATGGGTGTTAGTATTATGGATTTTATTATGTGTCTGAATTCAGTGTGAGAGACTTGGTTCACTTGTGTAACTGCTTCGTCTGGACTATTCCCACCAATCACAGCCACGGTAATGCCAACTAAACTCTTTCTGCCAATAACAGCCAAGTTTACCCGGAATAAACCCTTCCACCAATCACAGCTATTCGCACACCGACTGCACCCTTCGAATCGGTCATTATCGTTCCTCTCTTGACACAGGAGAATGTATTAAGGAACTCCTCTCCCATAATATAATAAATATTTACCCTCAGAAATAAGTTGTATATGCGAGCTCTCATAAATTTGAAGACTGATGTGACTCACAACAGTTGAGTAGCTCTCAGGTATTTACTTACTGCTAGGCGAACAGAAGCATCGGGTGTAAAGCAAATTGCCCCAACGTTTCTTCCTGTCCGGGCATCGAACCCAGGACTAAGCGATCTGACTGTGCTACCGGTCACCCACCCTCAAGCTGAAGTTCGACCGTTGTCCTGCAGTTTTGATGGACAATGTCACGTCTTCATAGGATAGGTAATTCATATTATTTTTTACTTTCGCCTTGACGTCGACTTTGAGGTATAGCAATGATAAATTAAATCTTTGAGTTGCAAAGTTTGCAATGTTCTGGTGAAGGCGGGTGACCCGCTTAAGCTAGCGGTCACAACCCACGTGTCTTGTTGCACCCGAGCTGGACTGGTGATCCTGTGGTCCTGGGTTCGATCCCAGGCGCCGGCGAGAAACAATGGGCAGAGTCTCTTTCACCCTATGCCCCTGTTACCTAGCAGTAAAATAGGTACCTGGGTGTTAGTCAGCTGTCACGGGCTGCTTCCTGGGGGTGGAGGCCTGGTCGAGGACCGGGCCGCGGGGACACTAAAAAGCCCCGAAATCATCTCAAGATACCTTATTGGGTATGCTGGCAGTGGGACTCGACCCGCCATCGTAGCCATGGTTGGTGTTTGTGTCTTACCTTACTGGGTATGCTGGCAGTGGGACTCGACCCGCCATCGTAGCCATGGTTGGTGTTTGTGTCTTACCTTACTGGGTATGCTGGCAGTGGGACTCGACCCGCCATGGTAGCCATGGTTGGTGTTTGTGTCTTACCTTACTGGGTATGCTGGCAGTGGGACTCGACCCGCCATCGTAGCCATGGTTGGTGGCACCGTAGTCGGGCACCTCCTCGGCGGTAGGCACCAGACGCGCTTCCAGTTCCAGGTCGAGACGGTCGATGGACTTCTGCGCCGACAGCTCTCTGGAACTCTGGCGGCGGATCAGCTGCGTTACGTTGGCCATCTTGGGTAACTTTGGTCACAACTTGTGCTTAGCAACTTTGTAGGAATTGTTTAGTTCCTTTCTTTCGCGCGATGATTTACACTTCTACAATTATAATCTCTTTTATAATTTCTGTCTCTGTTAGGTCACCTTTTTTCCTTTCGTCACTTTTATAATTTTTTGTTTCACAATTATTGCTATACTATATTCGTCATTATTTATCATTCAGGTGCGTCCTATGCCCTCTTCAACTCCGCCAGACGCTCCATGATTAGACAAATTTCACTGCTAACAACATGACTTGTAGGGTCAGTGTCTCTTGCTCTCAGACCTCAGACTTGTAGGTGGGGGGGGTCAGTGTCTCTGGCTCTCAGACCTCAGACTTGAAGGTGGGGGGGTCAGTGTCTCTGGCTCTCAGACCTCAGACTTGTAGGTGGGGGTCAGTGTCTCTTGCTCTCGGACCTCAGACTTGTAGGTGGGGGGGGGGGGGGGGTCAGTGTCTCTGGCTCTCAGACCTCAGACTTGTAGGTGGAGGTCAGTGTCCCTGGCTCTCAGACCTCAGACTTGTAGGTGGGGGTCAGTGTCTCTTGCTCTCGGACCTCAGACTTGTAGGTGGGGGGGGGGTCAGTGTCTCTGGCTCTCAGACCTCAGACTTGTAGGTGGAGGTCAGTGTCCCTGGCTCTCAGACCTCAGACTTGTAGGTGGAGGTCAGTGTCCCTGGCTCTGGGAAGGTGAAAAGGGGGAGACGGTGTCATCCTGTGATTGTCTTCCTAACACCATCTGAAGGAGGAAAAAAGATAATTTTAAGAAATAGTTTATTTATATGTTGAGAATTATGTTTAAGTAAATGAGAATACACATTCCAAAGGGTTTTCGACAATTACTTATACAAATTAAATGAAGTACAAGGCAGTACTTGTTCAAAATGTACAAATGTACTTGTTCAAGTACAAGTACAGGCTGAGACACACTCAGACACAAACGTACAGGCAGAGACACAGAGGCACAAGCAGACAAAGGTACAAAGCAAAGACACTAAGGTACAGACAAAGACACAACGAAAACAAAGAAATAATTTCTTTTTTCTTAAAATAGAGAAAACAACGAGTCATCCAAAACGGAGATGAATCTGACTCCACTGGCACTCTTAAAGAAATATTAGCATCTGTAACGACTCTGCAATTGTCATGAAGTCTGGAATCGGAGATTTGACTTCCGTGGAGTTTTTGCAAATTTTCAGTGCTGGGTAATATTAAACTTTCTGAGAGAGAGAGAGAGAGAGAGAGAGAGAGAGAGAGAGAGAGAGAGAGCGAGAGCGAGAGCGAGAGAGAGAGAGAGAGAGAGAGAGAGAGAGAGAGCGAGTGGGGGGGAGAGGAGAGATCTTAGGGAAAATTGTGGAGAGAATGGGAGAGGTGAGAGAATGTGAAAATGGAAGGAAAGGGGGTGAGGGGGATGTTGGAGGAACAAAAGGGGAGATGGGACAAAAGTTGAAAGAGGTGGGGAGACTGAGAGAATAGGGGGAAGAGGGGAATTGAGAGAGAGAGGGGAAAGACAGAGGGGAGAGGGAGAGAGACGGATACCTCATGGTGTAACTTTATAAACCTGAGCGCGAGCAAGATCGACATTAACTATTCCATATATCATCACACTACTCAACAATAGTCACTAATCTATTATTTCCCCCCCCCCCCTGACGTCTAGTATCTCCCAGGATCTTTAAAAGTTTACACCATCTGCTTCTGTAGACCTGAACACTTGTAAACTCTGTCACCAGACCAGTTCTTACTCCATGTCATTAGACCATCAATGGGTAAACTTAGAATTTAGTGTAAATCTTGCCACATAGGTTGTGTAAATATAAACAACGTCATCCATTATAACGGTTACATAAAATCTTTGCAACATTGAGTATTGTAAATAGTGCGGGACCGCAGTAGCTTGTTGCTAAGGGAGTGTCAAGCTGGAGTTTGGAACCTATTTTATACCTTAATATATATAAAGGCTAGCCCACAGGTGGTGGTGTTTCCTCAGCCACCTGCTGGGAGAGGAACTCTCTCTCCTCAGCCACCTGCTGGGAGAGGAACTCTTTCTCCTCAGCCACCTGCTGGGAGAGGAACTCTCTCTCCTCAGCCACCTGCTGGGAGAGGAACTCTCTACTCAGTCACCTCCTGGGAGAGGAGCTCTCTTCTCAGCCACCTGCTGGGAGAGGAACTCTCTCTCCTCAGCCACCTGCTGGGAGAGGAACTCTCCTCAGCCACCTCCTGGGAGAGTAGCTCTCTACTCAGCCACCCCCTGGGAGAGAGGGAAGGGAGGGGAATCCTCCCTTCCCTCCTCCCTACTCCCTACTGTAGAGATCCCTCCTCCCTGGAGCTGTAGAGATCCGAGCAAGGTTTCCTCTAACGTAAAACTAGTAGGGAAAGGATATGAACAAGATGAGCAGGTGGTAATAGTCAACTTGATCCAAATTGCAGGCACGGACACATAAACAAAGGGGGCACAAACGCTTTGACCAACTCACAGCCCCCCACCTTCCCCCACCACTCCCACACACACCGGTCCATGATTTTAAACATGTAACTATCGCTTCCAGAGATTGACGCTACAATGTTCCACTGCCGAGTGCTCTGGAAGGGCTATACGACCATCCCCCATCCACCCATTCACCCATTCACCCTCACCCCAGATTTGGGGTTATAGTTTGGGGGGGGGATAGGAGGGGGTGCGGGGAGGAGTTCGTAGGCGGCCGGAGGGTGGGAGACTGTTGGGGGGGAAGGGGGGGGGACGTTCGGGGCAAAACATGGAGTGAGCCAGAATCGATAGTTTAAGGGCTGTTGGAGAGGGAGGGAGGGAGTGTTGTTGGGAAGGGGGGTGATGACGTCAGGGGTAGCAGGAGTGACGGTGGCACTCGGGGGGATGGCGATGGTGGTGATGGTGGTGGTGATGATAGTGTCAGCGATGATGATGGAAAAGGTTGTGGTGATGGTGGAAGCTGAGGTGGTGTGACCAACCCGTCCTCTTACAGTAGTGATGGCCCTGCTAGTGATCGGTAGTGATTACTGTGGTGGTATATTTACCTATCAGTACTTGTTAGTGTCAATGGCGTAGTGAGGTCTACCTATTTATGCCCCGTCTACTGGCTTCGTTTAATTTAATAATTCTAAAGTTCAAGTTCGTTATGGAATCTGGCTAAAGTTGTGGATGGCGGCGGTATCCAAAACTAATTCTTTTAGAGCAATCCACTTGTTGACTATCCGTACAGGGTATGAGTACTGCCTTACATTCCTTCCGATCATATGTCCCGCTTGTCCTGCTTTCTTTCAAGTTGACGAGGCTATCCTTGTCCACCTTATCTATTCCCCCTCAGTATCGTGTATGTTGTGATCATATCCCCGCTTGTTTCTTCTATCCTCCAGGGTTGTGAGATTTAGTTCCATTAGCTTATCTTCGCAGCATAAACTCTGGCACCAATTTGTTGTAAACATTTTTATTTTTTTCAGTTTTGGCATAAATTTATGCTTCACTAGGTGCAAATTCCATGCCAGTGCTGCGTATTCCAGTATTGGTCGAACATATGTTCTAATTTAGGTTTCTAAACGAAGTTCTTGTATTTACCAGGATCCCACATGCTGCCAATGTTATCCAGTTTGTGTGTGCCCCAGTGCTAATGTTGGAATTATATCCTCTCTGAAATCTTTCTTTCCGATTCCTGTAGTTGCCTTCCCCTTATGGTATAGATGGCTTCTGGTCTCCTCTCTCACTATCCCAACATTGCCGTACATTTGTTGGAATTGAATTCCAGCAACCATTTGTTTGGGCACTCTTGGAGGCTGTCAAGGTCCTGTTGTAACTTCCTGCAAATCCTCTGTTTTCACGTTGCTCATCAGCTTTGGATCATCTGCAGACATTAACATGTCCACGCTCACTCCCTCGGGCAGGTCACTCCCATAAGTTGTGAACAACAGCAGTCCCAGGACAGAACCTGTTGGGACCAAATTTGTTACATTCCTCCGGTTTGAAACCTCCTCTCTGACTGTGACTCTTTGCTTTCTGTCCTTCAGGTACTCCCTTACCCAGTTCAGCATTCCCCCTCCCCAACCTGCAGTCTACCAAACCTTCTTTTTCCTGTCTTTTATTTGAGTAACTTTTTCATAAAACTCAAGTCATGCTTGTCAGGCACGACTTTTCATTTCTAAATCCATGTTATCCTTTTGTCACATATATAATATACACATATATATGTGCGTAATAGTGGCTTTAGGTATTGTATGTACTAGCTCTACCTATAAGTCAACCAATCTTTGTAAAAATTTATTGTATGTATGTACCTTACCTAAATAAACATTTTATTTTATTTATTTTTTTTACATAGTTGGTGCTCCTCCAGATGCTCCACCATTCTCCACCTGACTACTTTCTCCAGCACTTTACACGTGATGTTTGTCAGTGACAAACGTGTAAAGTGTCACTGACAATTACGTGTACGTGTAAAGTGACAAATGTTTGTCACTTTACACGTAATGTTTGTCAGTGCCCTATAATGTAGTGCCTCCTCCCTTTTTTTTTAACATTGGGCCTACAATTACCTTTTTTTCCCCCAGACTTGTGTGAGGTTCCTTGTCTCAAGCATTTTATTACAAAGTTTAGATAACTGGTGATAAGGTGCTTCTGCGGCCCCTTTCAGCACCCATGGTGAGATTAAGTCTGGTCCCATTGATTTTTTGTTATATCTAGTTCCTTCAGGGGTTTTCTCACATCTTTTACAGTGACTACAGTGCCATCCAGTATTTCCTCCGGCCTTTCATCTTGCAACCATGGTCTTGCTCGGTTATGTTCACTAAATGTCAGGTCGTCAGACATCATAATTTCCAGATCTTTTACATGTTGCTTTCCTTCTATGATTGTTCCTGATTGTGTCCTGTACCCTGTGTTTCGTTTAACTTTCTCGTTTCCACTATATCTAAGTACCTGGAACTTGTCTCCATTCAACATCATATTAATTTCAGTTGTCTAATCGAAGACCTTATTAATATCTGCCTGGAGTTTTTCAGTATATTCTACAGAGAAAAATTTCATGCTGATTTTTGTATCATCTGCAAATGATGACACGAAGCTGTGACTAGTATTTTTGTCTATATCCGAGTTCAAAATGAGAAATAGCAGCGATGCAAGGACTGTGCCCTGGGGTACAGAGCTTTTCACTGCACTTCGGCTGGATGTTATTTGATTGATCGTCACTCTGCATTCTATTTGACAGAAACTCTTCATTTCTATTTGACCCCCTTGTTTAACTCCCTAAACATGCTAAACATAATCTCACTCCACACATTCTCTTGTGTCAACTACATTTACAAAACCCTGTTCTTAAATGCAAATCCTGCTCTGAAACTCCCCCTGGACAGATGTAATAGGACTCATTATCACCACACCAGAAATAAATATCTCTTTGGTATCCCCAGAGTCAAACTTAATCTATGCAAACACTCTATGCAAATAAAGGGACCCAGTCTATGGAACTCACTCCCTAATGAATTGAAAAGCTGTCCAACTTTGCATCATTCAAAAACAAAACTAAAAAGTACCTAATTTCATCTTCATAGTTTTCTACCTTGTTGCTTTAAAATTGCACTGTATCTAGTGCTACCCAATCTCCCAATCTTCATGTACCCAATCCAAACAACTTTACCATTGTGATCATTGCTGTCTTCTTATATGCACTTACAATTTGCTGTATGATGCCTATTAATCTTCGTTTAAATTACCAATCAAGCTGTCAATGCAATCAATCAGAGCTTTAATATACAAATGTGCTTTAATATACTTACTAATCTCTCTCATCTCATTTTTTTTCTTTTTTTTTGCAATGTATCTGTTATCATTTTATTAATTCCGCTAGAATTTACCTACTTAAAATTATCTGTTAGATTAAGGACCTGCCCGAAACGCTGCGCGTACTAGTGACTTTACAAGATTGTAAATTACCATGCTACGTATTCTCACAAACCCAATGTACCTTCTTGTATATAAATAAATAAATAAATAAATAAATAAATAAATAAATAAATAATAAATAAAGTTGAAAATCAACGCCCCACTTTACCCGTTATTCCTATTGATCTCTTTTTATGGGCTATCACTCCATGGTCACATTTGTCGAATGCCATTGCAAAGTCTGTGTATACAACATCAGCATTTTGCTTTTCTTCTAAAGTTTCTGTGATTTTGTCATAGTGGTTGAGTAACTGTGACAGAAAGAATCTTCCCGCTCTAAATCCATGTTGTCCTGGGTTGTGTAGCTCATTATTTTTCATAAAACTAGAAATTTTATTCCTAATCACTTTAAAAAACTTGAATTATGTGTGATGTTAGTGCAACTGGTCTATAATTTTTTTGCCAAAGCTTTACTACCTCCCTTGTGCAGAGGAGCTATAGTTGCAGATATAAGTGCAGCTGGTATCTCCCCTATAGCCAGGCTCTTTCTCCATATTACGCTGCAACCCGTTCTCGCAAATTCGTAAAGTCAATATTGACTTAATAACTACGTGCATAGGTGATATACTAAACATAATAGATACTCTTAAAAAGATTCATAGAAAACACCGACCTTACCTAACCTTGGGCCAGATTCACGAAAGCACTTACGCAAGCACTTACGAACCTTTACATCTTTTCTCAATCTTTGGCGGCTTTGTTTACAATTAAAGAGTTAATGAGCTCCGAAGCACCAGGAGGCTGTTTATAACAATAACAACAGTTGATTGGCAAGTTTTCATGCTTGTAAACTGTTTAATAAATGTAACCAAAGCCGTCAAAGATTGAGGAAAGATGTACACGTTCGTAAGTGTTTGCGTAAGTTCTTTCGTGAATCTGGCCCCTTGTTCGTATCTTAAGATAAGCATCTTATTGCTTCGTAATTACAATTATTACTTAACCTATACCTATTATAGGTTAGGTAATAATTGTAATTACGAAGCAATAAGATGCTTATCTTAACATACTAAGTAGGTTAGGTAAGGTCGGTGTTTTCTATGAATCTTTTTAAGGGTATCTATTATGTTAAGTATGTCACCTATGCACATATTTAATAAGTCAATATTGACTTATTAAATTTGCGAGAACGGGTTGCACGCTGAGCGCTCGCGCTACTGGTACTTTACATTTCTTTATGAATATTGAATTCCACGAGTCAGACCCAGGAGCTGAGTGCATGGGCATATTGTCAATTTCTCTTTCAAATTCTTCCTGGTGGTGATAGTGGTAATGGTGGTGGTGATGGTGGTGGTGATAGTGATAGTGGTGGTGGTGGTGGTAGAGATAGTAGTGGTGGTGGTGGTAGTGATAGTGGTGGTGGTGGTGGTAGAGATAGTGGTGGTGGTGGTAGTGATAGTGGTGGTGGTGATGGTGGTGGTGGTAGTGATAGTGGTGGTGGTGGTGGTGATGGTGGTGGTGGTAGAGATAGTGGTGGTGATGGTGGTGGTAGTGGTGGTGATAGTGATAGTGGTGGTGGTGGTGGTGATGGTGGTGATGCTGGAAGTACTGGTCCTCGTGGTTGTCATATGGCACTATGCAGCCGCTCCAGGCTCCAAACAGTGGGCACTGTTTGGGGCCCATTCTTCCGTTGTACCGTCCAGAGTTCCGTTGTACTGTCCAGAGTTCCGTTGTACCGTCCAGAGTTCCGTTGTACCGTCCAGAGGTCCGTTGTACCGTCCAGAGGTCCGTTGTACCGTCCAGAGGTCCGTTGTACCGTCCAGAGGTCCGTTGTACCGTCCAGAGTTCCGTTGTACCGTCCAGAGGTCCGTTGTACCGTCCAGAGTTCCGTTGTACCGTCCAGAGGTCCGTTGTACCGTCCAGAGGTCCGTTGTACCGTCCAGAGGTCCGTTGTACCGTCCAGAGGTCCGTTGTACCGTCCAGAGTTCCGTTGTACCGTCCAGAGGTCCGTTGTACCATCCAGAGCGAGAACAAGACTGGTCTGGTCTCTACTGGACCTTTTCTGCCCAATTACGGCCTTATTTTTTGTCTTATATAACTAAAAACTACAAACACACACACACACACACACACACACACACACACACACACACACACACACACACACACACACACACACACACACACACACACACACACATACACATACACACACACACACACACACACACACACACACACACACACACACACACACACACACACACATACACATACACATACACACACACACACACACACACATACACACACACACACACACACACACACATACACACACACACACACACACACACACACACACATACACACACACACACACACACACACACACACACACACACACACACACACACACACACACACACACACACACACACACACATACACACACATACACACACACACACATACACACACACACACATACACACACACACACACACACACACACACACACACACACACACACACACACACACACACACACACACACACACACACACACACACGCACACTAAAGAAATTGTTCACGACTTTTGTTAGCCAAAGCTAGAATATGCAGCGGTTGTGTGGTGCCCATATCTTAAGAAGCACATCAACAAACTGGAAAAGGTGCAAAGACATGCTACTAAGTGGCTCCCAGAACTGAAGGGCAAGAGCTACGAGGAGAGGTTAGAGGCATTAGAGGTTAGAGGCATTAAATATGCCAAAACTTGAAGACAGAAGAAAAAGAGGCGATATGATCACTACATACAAAATAGTAACAGGAATTGATAAAATCGACAGGGAAGATTTCCTGAGACCTGGAACTTCAAAGAAAAGAGGTCATATATTTGAACTAATTAAACAAAGATGCCGAAGAAATATAAGAAAATTCACTTTCGGAAACAGAGTGGTAGACGGTTGGAACAAGTTAGGTGAGAAGGTGGTGGAGGCCAAGACCTAAACCTGGGAATCTCATCTCTCTATAGCCTTTGTCACATCCAACTTTAGCAGATGCTTCCTCACCTCCCCACTGGTAATAACAAACTCATCTAGTGGTGTTTGGTTAGATATTCCCTCTCTTATCTCTGGACTTTCCACATAACCCAGCAGTCCCCAACGCAGAGTTTACCTATAGGTATAGGCAAGATCTCATACGGCATCAACTAAACACGAAGAAGGAAGCCCTCCAAACCCTTACAGAGCAGCCTGAACAGTAGTTAAACCAATGGACCCAGTACGACATCCCCAACCACCTCAACAAAACCATCAACAGTGAACTATCAAGCCTAAAATAACAACACAAAACTCATGTAGAAACGAAGACACTCCGAAAGCTGACAGCCCTCGATGTGGGACAGTTAAAGATCCCTCGTCCAAAAGATGGCTACATAAACCCAACTACACATGATCTTAACCAGGACCAAAGAGACCTCTTGAATCTTGGCCTAAACTGCCAATTCATATCAAGACCAAAGAAGCATCAAAAACGCCTTGAAATCGAAATGCTTCTGGACGACATCCATAAGTTAGAAGACAACAATAAAGTCCTCACTACTGACACACTTCAGACTGAACTACTAACAGAAGCCGGGAAAAATGAGGAACATACTCATCAACAATCTTAATCCCACGACTCAAAGAAGCAGCAAAACAACTAAAAAATCTGGAAGATGTAACAATAAGAAAAGCCGACAAGACAGCAGCATATGTGTTGATTCCTACCCAAGAATACTTGAACAAAATGAGCGACATCCTTAGTGATGACACCAAATTTCAACGAATCACGAGGAACCCCGTGGAAGACCTTAAACGCAAAGTGAACAAAACCATCACTGCAAATCAACACAAAGAAAGGTAGTGTTCATTTCACTAAACTCCAAGGCGACTATGGCTTAGGATATGCCTATGGCAATGTTAAGACACACAAACCAGGTAACCCACTACGCCCAATAATCAGCCAAATACCAACTCCAATCTATCACCTGGCACAAAGACTTAACGAACTCCTAACCCCATACACTCCAAGCAACTATAGTCTACAATCATCAGCAGATTTCCTAGAATTAATCAAAACTACACAGCCCGGTGGAATCATTGCTTCCCTGGACGTCGAATCCCTATTTACCAACGTCCCGGTCGACACCACCATAGGAATGATACTGGACAGAGTATACAGAGACGAGAGCACCCCCAAATTAGACATACCGGAGCCACACTTGAAGAGCCTTCTCGAGGCATGTACAAAGAAAGCTTCTTTCATCAGTCCGCAAAGGGACATGTATCTACCAATAGACGGAGTAGCAATGGGGGCTCCCCCTTAGGAATGTTATTCGCTAATTTTTACATGGGGACCATCGAAGAGTCTTCAGTAGCAGACAAAAACCAACCGTATACTGCCGTTATGTAGATGACATATTCGTCGTAGTAAAAGACTCAGTCGAACTAAATGATTTAAAAAGCCATCTAGAGAGAGAGAGAGAGAGAGAGTCATTACTCCGGTGTCAGTACACATGAAAATAGTGAAAATAACAGTCTGCCATTCTTGGATGTACTAATAACAAAAACAGGAACCTCTTTCAGCACCAGCGTATATACTAAGCCTACCAACATAGGATTATGCCTGAACGGCAGAAGTGAGTGCCAAAGATACAAAGCCAGTGTTCTCAATGCTTATATTCGTCGAGCGCTTACCCACTGCTCCGAATGGAGCAACGTGAGACGTGAATAGAGAGTTTGAAAGAATAGCTCAGGTATTGGTGAACAATGGATATAGCAACACGGAAATAAACGCCGCTATAAGAAGACACCTGGACCGATGGTACAATCCTGAACCAAGAACAGAAACCACAACACCTCCAATAAAATTATATTACAAATCAACTATGCACAGTGAACATAAAAAAGAAGAAAGAATAATGAAAGAAATAATCCGTAAAGGAGTAAAAAGCATTTCTCCTAACCAAAACATAGACCTGATCATATTCTATAAAACAAAGAAGACTGCCGACCTCCTTATCAAAAACAGGCCGAAGCCGACGGAGAACCCTCTACAGCAGTCAAGCGTTGTATACATGTACACTTGCCCCCACGAAGGATGTAACCTTCAATCTAAGTACATAGGTATGACGTCGACCAAGCTGACGAGGCGTTTGACATGCCATCTTCAATCCGGTGCCCACAGAAATTACATGAAGCACCGTTAGGGTGATGCCCATGACATCACCCTAACAAGAGAAATGTTGAATAAAAACACTTGCATAATAGACAAACCCCAAGTTGCAAGAAGATTACAAATTCTTGAAGCAATCCACATAAAAATAGAACAACCTACCATAAATACCCAAATAACGGAACTATTCACTCTACCCACCATGAGAGTAAGAACAAGACGGGAACGTGAAGATGCCAACATAGAAGACACTCCTCGACAAATAGCGCCCACTACACCTGATTAATCTTTGTATGTGTTTTGTACCCTATTTATCCTTATTCTACTCTTTTGAA
Organism: Procambarus clarkii; assembly: GCF_040958095.1. NCBI lineage: Eukaryota > Metazoa > Arthropoda > Malacostraca > Decapoda > Cambaridae > Procambarus > Procambarus clarkii. Next base: position 13,676,958 of record NC_091237.1, on the reverse strand, counting down.
TTACGGAATGAATTACGAGGAAAGGCTGCATGAACTGCACCTCGCGACACTGGAAGACAGAAGAGTAAGGGTAGACATGATCACTACCTACAAAATTCTCAGAGGAATTGACAGATTACATAAAGATAAATTGTTTAACACGTTTGGAATACGCACAAGGGGACACAGGTGAAATCTGAGTACCAAAATGAGCCACAGGGACATTAAAAATAATTTGTTTAGTGTCAGACTAGTTAACAAATGGAATGCATTAGGCATTGATGTGATGGAGGCTGATTCCATACACAGTTTCAAATGTAGATATGATAGAACCCAATAGGCTCAGGAACCTGTACACCAGTTGATTGACAGTTGAGAGGCGGGACCAAAGAGCCAGAGCTTAGCCCCCGCAAGCACAACTAGGTGAGTACCCACAAACACACACCTATTATACCGTGGTGCAGTTTATGATGTGTGTATATGTGCCCGTCACTCTGTCAGTCAGGTTAAACACCAGGGCCAGCAACTGAGTGGGTGACCGTACAGGCAGCACCTAAGCAGACCTCAGGTAACCTAACAAACCACAGCTCCTGATAAGGTCAAACTAGGAAACTAATCACCAACTTCATTCAAAACAAAAAAACTTTAGAAACACTGAAAACTTCCTTTGGTGAGTGTTTTATCTGCGATTATTACAAGAGTTCTCTTCCCGTTATCTGCTTCTTCCCACTTCAATGTTTTTTCCTGTTATTCTTGCTAATTGCAGGTGATATTTGTTTAGTCTAATCGATTCCATTTTGTTCAATAAAATGTTGTTGTATTTTGTTTTTCTGAAAGACAAGGCACTGGGGAGGTAACTATAGTGTTTACCAAGCACTGTTGTTGAGTGTCAGTGCCTTGGAAGAGAGGTGAGTGTGTGAGGAGAGTGAGTGAGGAAGTAGGTCAGTGAGCCGGTGAGTTAATGAGAGCCAGCGGATAGTGGACGAGTTTCGGCGTGATTGGTAATATGGCGGTGGTTGTGAGTGAGAGGGTGTAATGAGTGCTTGTGTGAGGGAATGAATGAGTGATAGCGACCTACCGGCAGAGCGTGAGTAGTGAGGAAGGGGGGAGGAGGGGGAGATCGCCAGCACCTCCACCGTCACCAGACCAACAACGTTCCGTTCCTCTCACTGTTCTGATCTGCGTCTCAGCCTCCAACCTCCCCGGCCGCGTTAAAGCTGCCTTGTTCCACCACCACTACCACCATCACCACCTCCACCTCCGCCACCACCACCACCACCACCACCACCTCCACCACTACCACCACCACTACCTCCACCACCACCACTACCTCCACCTGTGACGTTTGCACTATAACCCAATTCGTCCGACACGTCTTGTAAGAAACTGAAAAAAATGTGTATTCTTTTGTTTCCTTAGTATTTCTTATGGTAGCTGGGAGGATACTGAACAACTGTGGATCTCTGACGTTTATACGGTGTTCTCTGAGTGTGGCTATGGCTCGCTACTCTTCACTGGCGTTATTCTGCATGTCCTTCTATATCGTTAGCTCCAGTATGCTATTATAATTGCAAATTCTAGACCTGGCCTTACAGTATTTTTTCATGTATATGTTGCAATACCTCTCGCGTCATCTCTCCAGAGAGTACATTTTAAGAGCTTTGACACAATGGTAGTAGTTGAGGTGCTTTATCGTGTCTATGTATGCCGTATATAAATAAATATATAAATAAATAAATGTTTATTCAGGAAGGGTACATACATACAAGTAATGTTACATTAATGGATCGATATATAGATAGAGCTAGTACATACAATGCTTAAATGTTCTCTGTACTCCCTCGGTTTCAACAATCTCTCCTGCTCTGAAAGGGGGAAGTGAGTACTGAGCAGTACTTGTACTGCTGTACCTTGAGTACTGAGCAGTACTCAAGGCGGGACAACACCAGTGATTTGACAGCACCATAGTTCATTTTACAATTTTATTTGGGCTGACGCTAAGAGATACGTCTCGTTCACTCTTGTTAACATTATCAAGGGCAGAGTTTGAATGGTTACAAACTGATTGATTGATTGATTGACGAAGATTAAGCCATCCAAAAGGTGGCACGGGCATGAATAGCCCGTAAGTGGTGGCCCTTTTGAGCCATTACCAGTATCAAGAGCTGATACTGGAGATCTGTGGAGGTGTGACTGCACCCTGCGTGACGGGAGATGTCTCCCGTCACAAACTGATTGATTGATTGACGAAGATTAAGCCACCCAAGATGTGGCACGGGCATGAATAGCCCGTAAAAATCATTGATCTGACCCTTTCTTAGTATAAGAATACCGCAAAATCATCTTGTTTACTCGTTAAATATGTTTTGATACATAAGTTTAATATTACATGCAAACAGGTGTATATCTGTGGTCTTAACCTCATCTTTCCGCCTCTCAACAAACACTGAAATAAAAATTGACCCTGAATATCAAATTGAAAATAGCATCATAAAACCCGTTGTGGGCCGACTCTCTTGACATTTTTCACCCATTTTACTTGATAGATGAAAATTTTCCACCCTGAAATTTGCCTGAGTGAGGGCGTGTGGGCGTGACGCAGGAGTTGGTGCCTGACGGGTAGGGGAGTGAGAGAGAGGTAATAGGAGAGAGAGTAAGAAAGATTTACAGAGATAGTAGGAGAGAGAGTAAGAGAGATAGTAGGAGAGGGAGTAAGAGAGGTATAGAGATAGTAGGAGAGTAAGAGAGAGAGGGATAGTAGTAGGAAAGTAGGAGAGGTAGAAGGAGAGAAAGTAAGGCTAGGCTCTCAACCTTCAACAGTCTCATGCTGGAAGTGCCTTTCTCATGAACATCACTCCATGAGCGATCATTCACTCCGAGGCTGACTCCCATCTGGAACTTGTTCCCTCAACAGGTTGATACACGGGAGATGAGGTCAACTGTTCACGTGAAGGCTCTGGCACACAGTTGGCTACAGGCTCATCCTCTTCCTTATATGACTGTTACCTAATGTTGTTAATGAATAAATTGTATTCCCAATGATGCATATAACAGGCTCATGAAATAAATGGGCCTTTGGGAGAAGGTTTCAAGTAAGATGAGGAAGGATTACAGCTCTTGCTTGCAGTTTCACCAGGTTCCTTATATGATAGTTCCTTTATGATAGTTCCCTATGTGATAGTTTCAAAGTACATTCTCGTGAAATAAATGAGTCTCTAGAAGCAGGCTTCAGATGAGCTGAGGTAGGATAACAGCTTATGCTTGCAGTTTCACCTGGTACGTCACTTGACTGCCCATATGAATCCTAGTATTAGTTAAAAAGAGAGAGAGGGAGAGAAATACTGAACAAACCAAGACCTTGTTATCCAGACTTTATGTTCCAGCCAGAGACTCTTAAGAGGTATTAAACGTCTGTGTCCGTGTGTGGTGGTGGTGGGGAACTCTTGTTGTTAATAATAATAATAATAATAATAATAATAATATTATTATTATTATTATTATTATCCAGCATTAATTTGTCCTAACTAAAATATGAAAAAATATGAAAATAAATATTCAACTATATTTTTGAAAAATAATTGGAATCCATAATCGTAACGGAATCAAGACTTTTTAGTGGAATCGCCACCAGTAACGGAATCGTTTAGACATTTTAGCATCGTGCCATCACTAGCTTCTAATGGGGTGAGAATAGCTTGAGCTACCTCATCCCTTTGTGTGTATTTTACCTCAATAAACTTATTTCAATTTCAATTTCAATTTCAATCACTAGCTTCTAGTTTTCTTCCCTGTTACACTTCACTCAAAAAGTTGGTCATGTTGATGCTGTCGTCCCGTGTGTGATCTCTCATCTTGCTCAAGGGGGTTGTTTGGTCTCAGCGGCGCCTTTGGTGCCTTTATGTACTCTGGGGTGATGGTACAGTGGTCGCTGGCACCAAGGGGTACTGTGGGGTGGTGGTACAGTGGTCGCTGGCACCAAGGGGTACTGTGGGGTGGTGGTACAGTGGTCGCTGGCACCAAGGGGTACTGTGGGGTGGTGGTACAGTGGTCGCTGGCACCAAGGGGTACTGTGGGGTGGTGGTACAGTGGTCGCTGGCACCAAGGGGTACTCTGGGGTGATGGTACAGTGGTCGCTGGCTCCAAGGGGTACTCTGGGGTGATGGTACAGTGGTCGCTGGCTCCAAGGGGTACTCTGGGGTGATGGTACAGTGGTCGCTGGCTGCAAGGGAGTAACTCATACTCCGTCTTCTCCACATCTGCCTCAGTGTGGGTAAACAGCAGCAAAAGTGTTGATGGTGGTGGGTCCCCTCCTCTTACTCTTGTTGGTTCTGGGGTATAATGCTGTGAGAATGGTGGTAGGGTGAGGGTCGTGCTGGGGTAAGGGAGGTTCTTGGGTGAGGGTGGTGGTAGGGTGAGGGTGGTAGTGGGATGACGATGGTGGTAGGGTGAGGGTGCTTCTAGTGTGAGGGTCGTGCTGGGGTTGTAATGACGGAAGCCGCTATCACCCAGTCTTGTAATAATCCAGGCTCCTTGCTATAGTACAATATTAACACTGTCCGTCATACCAGGACCTAAATAATTACTCACCATGGACCGAGCTCTGCATAGACAAGGGAGTAGATAGCGAGAGTGAGAGAGAGATAGGTAGATAGAAATATTAGCTGCTCCGGTCTTCGTATGACTTACCAAATAAGAAATAACGCTGCCACTACCCTTAGTTACCAGACAGAGGACCGGAGAGTGAGAACCGTAGGACTTGTATAATGACCTCCCGGGACAGGTGTAAGGAACACCTGAATGGTAAAAAGGGTCCTGTGCTGTCACTCGAGTAATCCAGCACCCACTTGGGGTGTACTGTAGAGTACGCGGGAGCAAGGCTGGACGCTCTAGTACTCACACACCTCAACAAGGGACTGGCGGGAAAAGGGATTGATTGATTGATGAAGATTAAGCCACCCAAAAGGTGGCACGGGCATGAATAGCCCGTAAGTGGTGGCCCTTTTGAGCCATTACCAGTATCAATAGATGATACTGGAGATCTGTGGAGGTGCGACTGCACCCTGCGTGACGGGAGATGTCTCCCGGACCAAATGGTGACCAAATGGCCGGGAGAAGGGAAGGGAACTTTCAGAAGGCGCCAAGCCATTGAGACTATATAGCACTGGGAAGTGGTCGGGATAAGGATTTGCGATGGGACGGGAGGAAAGGAATGGTGCCCAATCACTTGGACGGTCGGGGATTAAACGCTGACCTGCATGAAGCGAGACCGGGAGGAGTACCGGATAATTAAGGGCACTAGAACACCATAGGGGTCAAAGGGGACGGTAAGCCCAATGTCACTAAAATAAGTACCACTAATGCACACGGGAATGACACTTCGAAAACAGGACTTTATTTAACCCATTAAAAAAGACTCTTCCTAACTGTGTTCCCTACCAGAGGCAAAGATGATGGATGTCCTGGTGCTGGGTACAAGAGAGCCGGACTTACTATACCAGTTGATCCACATGACCTTGAGACGCTGTTCTATCCGGAACAACAAACATACTCCACTTCTACTGTTGTGTCTCTGGGCGTGATCGCTTGCTCTCCAGCTGAAGGAGGCGTGTGAGGTCTTCGACTTACTCCTGACGGATTAGCTCTCTATCGTATCTGACAACATCATGACCTCGTCACCGTTGACCCGAGTTGACCTGTCACCTAGTTAACTTCTCTGAGGTGTGACCTTTTTTCCGTTGTGTTACGTGACTGGAGCCGAGCCGATGTGGCTGTTATGTCTTCTACTGTGTACTGCTCTCTTGATACAGGGTGAGGGTGGTGGTAGGGTGAGGGTGGTGGTAGGGTGAGGGTGGTGGTAGGGTGAGGGTGGTGATAGGGTGAGGATGGTGGTAGGGTGAGGGTGGTGGTAGGGTGAGGGTGGTGGTAGGGTGAGGATGGTGGTAGGGTGAGGGTGGTGGTAGGGTGAGGGTGGTGGTAGGGTGAGGGTGGTGGTAGGGTGAGGATGGTGGTAGGGTGAGGGTGGTGGTAGGGTGAGGGTGGTGGTAGGGTGAGGATGGTGGTAGGGTGAGGATGGTGGTAGGGTGAGGGTGGAGCTGGGAGAGGTGGCTATCAACTTCAATGTGGTGGGCGGGGTTCTGCGTGCCGCCCACGCCTGTCTTCACTCGAGAGGTGATAGGGATAATCCTTCACCGCAATCCCCATGGAAATTAGGTAATTAACAAGTGGATTACATTTGGGGAGAGTTCTGTTTGTTATTATTGTACCTCAGGAGTACTCATGTGTATTGTTATTTACACACACACACACATCTTAGTTTTCCTAGGAAAACTAGGAAGCGGGGAGGAGTGGCTGTGCTGGTGAAAGAACACCTGAAGGTAAGAGAGTTAATATTTGAAAACCCTCGAGATATTGACATAATGGCACTGCAGCTCTGGAATCAAGATGATAAACTGATAATTTTAAATGCCTACAGCCCACCAGCAAGCAACACATGGGACAAAGGAAGAACTGGATGACAAACGAGAGGACCTCATAATGGTCATGAGAGAGATTATGGTAAGAGCTGACAAAGATAAATCCCGATTGTTGGTACTGAGGGACTTCAACTTTAAGGCAATAGACTGGGAGGCCTACGAGGCAAGAACAGAGGACATTTGGGCAGGCAGATTTGTAAACCTCATCTTGGAGACACTGATGCATCAACACGTCAAGCAGGCCACAAGAATGAGGGAAGGGGATGTTCCAGCAGTACTGGATCTAGTATTCACCAGGAAAGAAGAAGAGGTATGTGACATCCAGTACCTTCCTCCCTTGGGAAAGAGTGATCACGTCCTCTTGGACATTAAATACGCTATGCAATATATTCTAGTAGAGAATGGGGACATTGAAACAGTCGTTAAACTCGATTTTAAGAGATGACGCTAGGGGGAACGTAGAAATTTTTTCATGGGTATAATTGGACAGACTTGTTGCTAGGCAAGGAAGTAAATGAGATGTATGCCAAATTTTTTGAAATATATGATGAAGGCACACAAACATTCATACCAAAACTGAGATGCAGACCTAGGAAACAGGGTTGGTTCAACATAAATGCGAGAGGGCCAGAGATCAAAGGACACAAGCATAGAATCATTATAGAAAGAGGTCAAACCCCCAAACATACCAGCGATAAAGATGCAAGAAACAACTACACGTCTTAAGGAGAGAGGCAGAGAGGAAATTTGAGAACGGTATAGCAGACAAATGTAAATCAGATCCAGGCCTTTTCTATAAATTCATTAAAAGCAAGGTGCAGGTAAAGGATAATATTCAGAGGTTGAAAATGGGGGACATATACACGGAAAATGAAAAGGAAATGTGTGAAACATTAAACGAAAAGTTCCAAAGTGTGTTTGTACAAAATGATATCTTCAGGGAACCAGACACAATAAGAATTCCAGAGAACAACATAGAGCACATAGAGGTGTCTAGAGATGAAGTGAAACAAATGCTCTTGGAGTTAAGTAAGAACAAAGCAGTTGGCGCAGATGGAGTTTCACTATGGGTTCTGAGAGAATGTGCACCTGAGCTCAGTATTCCACTTCAGCTGATTTTTCAGACATCCCTGTGTACAGGAGTCGTAGCAGATGTGTGGAAAAAGGCTAACACAGTTCCAATCTACATAAGTGATTGTGATTCAAATCAGTGATTTTGTGTGTGTGTGTGTGTGTGTGTGTGTGTGTGTGTGTGTGTGTGTGTGTGTGTGTGTGTGTGTGTGTGTGTGTGTGTGTGTGTGTGTGTGTGTGTGGAAAAAAATTAGTAGTTAATAACAGTTGATTAATTAACAGTTGAGAGGCGGGCCGAAAGAGCAGAGCTCAACCCCAGCAACCACAACTAGGTGAGTATACACGCACACACGCGCGCGCGGCTGACGGCTGAGTGGACAGCACTCGGGATTCGTAGTCATAGGGTCCCGGTGGAGGCAGAAACAATGGGGCAGAAATTCTTTCACCCTGATGCCCCAGTTCACCTAGCAGTAATTAGGTACATGGGAGTTAGACAGCTGCTACGGGCTGCTTCCTGGATGTGTGTGTGTGTGTTTGTGTGGTGGGGAAAAAAATATGTTGATTGATTGACAGTTACGAGGCGGGCCCAAAGAGCCAGAGCTCTACCCCGCAAGCACAACTAGGTGAGTACACAACAGAACAAGGGGGCACGGATGGAAGCTTGAGACTCAGATGTGTCACAGAGATATTAGGAAGTTTTCCTTTAGCGTAAAGGTAGTTAGTAAATGGTATGACCTAAAGGACCAGGTTGTAGAGGCTAACTACATTCATTACTTTAAAAACAGGTATGATAGGAAAATAGGTCAAAAGTCATTACATTAACCAACCAACGGCTAGAAAGGCGGGGTCCAAGAGCTAAAGCTCCGTAGGGCACATCTGTGTCAGGTGAGTACGACGGGCTCACCATAGCCCGTGCTACTTGCTCCCAGTAACTGAATCTAAAACAACAACAGCTGGAGCTGTATCCTGCAGGCACAAATAGATGAGTACACACAGTAATCAGAGACAATGTATCTGACTGGAGGAGTGTTACTAGCGGAGTACCACAGGGTCCTGTCCTTGCACCAGTAATGTTCATCGTCTACATAAACGATGTACCAGAAGGAATACAGAATTATATGAACGTGTTTGCTGATGATGCTAAGATTCTGCGGAAGATATGAGACTCAGACGATTGTAATGCCCTTCAAATGGATTTAGATAAAATAATTGCTTGGAGCGACATGTGACAACTGGAATTCAGTTTGAATAAATGTCATGTTATAGAATGTGGAATCGGAGGAAATAGCCAACTCACAACATAAAAATTATGCGGAAAGGAATTAAAGAAATCTAATAAAGAACGAGATCTAGGGGTGGTTTTTGATAGCAATCTACCACCAGAAGAACACATATAATAATAATAACTCATCGTGTTGGGGGACAGGAAGCCATAGTGTATTAATCGTTAATTATGGGGGTTTGGGCAAATTATAACTCATCGCCGTTTTCAGTAATTAGCATATTTTCTGTATAAAAGGTCGTAATTTGAAAATGAAAATAGGTGCAGAGAGTCAGAATTCGGCTCAAAAATCACGCGTAGGAGTCAATTCTCCGACATTTCAGATATTTTGAAAACTGCAGGGGGGTTTGGGCAAAATATAACCCATCGCCGTTTTAAGTAGTTAGCATATTTTCTGTATAAAAGGTCGTAATTTAAAAATGAAAATAGGTGCAGAGAGTCAGAATTCGGCTCAAAAATCACGATCAAGAGTCAAATTTCCGACATATCAAATATTTTGAAAACTTCAGGGGGGGTTTGGGAAAATTATGATCCATCGCCATTTTCAGTAATTAGCACATTTTCAGTGTAAAAGGTCGTAATTTGAAATTGAAAATAGGTGCAGAGTCAAAATTCACGCTTAGGAGTCAATTTTCCTACATTTCAGATATTTTGAAAACTGCTGGGGGGTTTGGGCAAAATATTACATATTGCCTTGTCAGTAATTAGCATATTTTCGGTATAAAGGTCGTAATTTAAAAATGAAAATAGGTGCAGAGAGTCAGAATTTGGCTCAAAAGTCACGATCAGAAGTCAAATTTCCGACATTTCAGATATTTTGAAAACTGCATTGCGGTTTGGGCAAAATATGACCTATCGCCGTTTTCAGTAATTAGGATATTTTCGGTATAAAAGGTCGTAATTTGAAAATGAAAATAGGTGCCGAGAGTCAGAATTCGGCTCAAAAATCACGCTTAGGAGTCAAATTTTCGACATATCAGATATTTTGAAAACTGCATGGGGGGGGGGGGCAAATTATGATCCATCTCCGTTTTCAGTAATTAGCATATTTTCAGTATAAATGGTCGTAATTTGAAAATGAAAATAGGGGCAGAGAGTCAGAATTCGGCTCAAAAATCATGCTTAGGAGTCAATTTTTCGACATTTCAGATATTTTGAAAGCTGCAGGGGGGTTTGGGCAAAATATGACCCATTGCTGTTTTTAGTAATTAGCATTTTTTCGGTATAAAAGGTCGTAATTTGAAAATATAAATAGGTGCAGAGAGTCAGAATTCGGCTCAAAAATCACGATCAAAAGTCAAATTTCCGACATATCAGATATTTTGAAAACTGCAGGGGGGTTTGGGCAAAAACCCCCCTGCATATCACCTTTAGAAGAGGTGATATGATCACCACATACAAGGTTCTAACAGGAATCGAACAAATTGACAAGGAAGAATTTCTTAAACCAACAACATCACGAACAAGAGGACACAGATTCAAGCTAAGGAAACAAAGGTGCTGAAAAAAACATTAGAAAATGTTCTTTTGCAAACAGAGTGGTAGACGGAGTGGTAGACGGTTGGACCGTCCAAAACCGTCAGTAGTTTCAAAGCATTATACTACAAGGAGTACTGGGAAGACGGGACAACACGAGCGTAGCTCTCATCCTGTAATTACACTTAGGTAATTACTTTGGTAATTACACACTCACACACACTGTGGTCGTGGTCCTAAGGGTACCGGTTGAATTCCTGATCGAGGCAGAAACGAATGGGCATAGTTTCTTTCCCCTGATGCCTCTGTTCCCCCTAACAGTAAACAGGTACATGGGAGTTAGACAGCTGCTACGGGTTTCACCCCAGGAGATGTGTATGCGTGAAATATAATAGCGATAGAGAAAAATAGGTTGAGAGTCAGTACATTAGATAGCCGATGGTTAGAAAGCGGAGTCCAAGAGCTAAAGCCCGATCCTGCACCCACGTACACGCCCACATTACCCCCCCCTCCCCCTTGCCTCTTGAAGTTTAGCAACCAGCCAGGAATACAGATGTTGCCATGGCAACATCCTGGCCCAGGCTGGAGGCTGGCATTTATATAGTGTGGGTGTCTGGGTGTTGGGCCACAGGTGTCTCTCCCCGCTGACGGTGGGGGTGTGGTGGGGGTGGTGGGGGGTGGTGGATGGGGGGGTTCTCGTGGTGGGGGTCGTGGGGTGAGGTGGTTGGGGGGGTTCTCGTGGTGGGGGTCGTGGGGTGAGGTGGTTGGTTGGGGGGGGGGGTTCTCATGGTGTTTTACGGCAGGCAGTGGTGGTGGTGGTGGTATTACTGGTAGTGTTAGTATTGTTAATGGCCGTGGTAGTGGTAGTGTTAGTTGTGGTATTAGTGGTGCTAATTGTGGTGTTTGTTACTAGTGATACTAGTTGTGGTGTTACTGGAGGTCATGCTGTTATTAGCGGTGTTAATGGTGGTGGTGCTAGGGTTCTTGTTAGTGGTGGTAGTGGTGGTGGTGCTAGGGTTCTTGTTAGTGGTGGTGGTGCTAGGGTTCTTGTTAGTGGTGGTGGTGCTAGGGTTCTTGTTAGTGGTGGTAGTGGTGGTGGTGCTAGGGTTCTTGTTAGTGGTGGTAGTGGTGGTGGTGCTAGGGTTCTTGTTAGTGGTGTTAATGGTGGTGGTGCTAGGGTTCTTGGTAGTGGTGGTGGTGCTAGGGTTCTTGTTAGTGGTGTTAGTGGTGGTGGTGCTAGGGTTCTTGGTAGTGGTGGTGGTGCTAGGGTTCTTGTTAGTGGTGTTAGTGGTGGTGGTGCTAGGGTTCTTGTTAGTGGTGGTAGTGGTGGTGGTGCTAGGGTTCTTGTTAGTGGTGGTGGTGGTGCTAGGGTTCTTGTTAGTGGTGTTAGTGGTGGTGGTGCTAGGGTTCTTGTTAGTGGTGGTGGTGGTGCTAGGGTTCTTGTTAGTGGTGTTAATGGTGGTGGTGCTAGGGTTCTTGGTAGTGGTGGTGGTGCTAGGGTTCTTGTTAGTGGTGGTGGTGGTGCTAGGGTTCTTGTTAGTGGTGTTAATGGTGGTGGTGCTAGGGTTCTTGGTAGTGGTGGTGGTGCTAGGGTTCTTGTTAGTGGTGGTGGTGGTGCTAGGGTTCTTGTTAGTGGTGTTAGTGGTGGTGGTGCTAGGGTTCTTGTTAGTGGTGTTAGTGGTGGTGGTGCTAGGGTTCTTGTTAGTGGTGGTAGTGGTGGTGGTGCTAGGGTTCTTGTTAGTGGTGGTGGTGGTGCTAGGGTTCTTGTTAGTGGTGTTAGTGGTGGTGGTGCTAGGGTTCTTGTTAGTGGTGTTAGTGGTGGTGTTAGTAATGGTTGTTTACCTATGAGTGACGATGGAGAAATGAGGTTTAGCTCTTTATGCCCCGCTTACTAGCTTTATTATACTTGCTGTGTAACTATTCTGACGTTCAATTCTTTGTCGAATCTTGCCTTAAAAGTTGTGGATGGAGGTGGCTTCTAGAACTTCTTTCACTGTATTGCACTTGTCGACCACCCGTACATTGTACGAGTATTTACTTAGTGACTCAATTATGCGTCTACCTTCCACTTGTGTCTTCTTGTCCTACTTTCTCTCACTTTAAAGAACCTGTCTTCGTCCATTCCTCTCAGTATCTTGTATGTTGTGACCATATCCCTGTTTCTCCGGTCCTCCAGGACCTATCCTCTTAGCTCATTGATTTTTAAATGAGGGCCACTCGGCTTCCAAAAGAGGAATTTCAAATCGAAGGGAAGCAAGTTTAGCCAGGGGAGGATTTTAGTAAGGGGAGGATTTTAGTAAGGGGAGGATTTTAATAAGGGGAGGATTTTAGTAAGGGAAGGATTTTAATATGGGGAGGATTTTAGTAAGGGGAGGATTTTAATAAGGGGAGGATTTTAGTAAGGGGAGGATTTTAATAAGGGGAGGATTTTAGTAAGGGGAGGATTTTAATAAGGGGAGGATTTTAGTAAGGGGAGGATTTTAATAAAGGAAGGATTTTAGCCAGGGGAGGATTTTAGTAAGGAGAGGAATGCCAAACTGGAAAAGACTATTCTGTCTTCATAAGTTTACAATGAGAGAAGGTACATTAACCACAACCTGAGTAAATAAAGGTGTACCGTACCGTGTAACTTTATTACTTCTATTCTTGTAATGATGATAGTGGACCTGGTAATACCTTGGTCACGCGACTAGTTTTGCGTCACAACCTCCAAGGAATTTCATATACCCTCTACCCGTCCCTCATAAAAAAAAGGAATTTGCATTTAATTCTACACTCTGAACCACGTGAAAGTGCTTGCACTTTCCGTATATGTTAACTAACTTACCAGTACTAATTATATCCTAGTAAATATATAATAATTTATTTAGGAAAAGTACATACATAGTTGCAGAGTTACAGTACAAACATTCTGTTTGATTTAAAGATAGAGGTAGTACATACAATTCGTAAAGCCACTAGTACGTATAGCGTTTCGGGCAATATTTACTAGGGGGGGAAGGGGGGATATTCGACAAGCCGCCGGCTTCTTTTCCTCGTCGAGGCTACTAGTGTTAGTAGCTCTCAGGTAAATTCAGGTATGAGGACTTAAACTAACGACGTGCCGGTAGAGGTTGACTTTTATGGACTAAAATCCAATCTCACTAAATGAAATTACTCCCTCACATTAAAACAAATTCCATGAATAATTTGAACCATCTACTGCTAATGTCTGAGTGGTGGTGGTGGTGGTGGTGGTGGTGGTGGTGGTGGTGGTGGTGATGCTGGTGGTGGTGGTGATGGTGGTGGTGGTGGTGGTGGTGGTGGTGGTGGTGGTGGTGGTGGTGGTGGTGATGGTGGTGGTGGTGGTGGTGGTGGTGGTGGTGATGCTGGTGGTGGTGGTGGTGGTGATGCTCCTACTGCTAGTAGTGGTGTTAGTGGTGGTGGTGCTCCTACTGCTAGTAGTGGTGGTGGTGGTGATACTGGTGGTGGTGGTGGTGGTGATGCTCCTACTGCTAGTAGTGGTGTTAGTGGTGGTGGTGCTCCTACTGCTAGTAGTGGTGTTAGTGGTGGTGGTGCTCCTACTGCTAGTAGTGGTGGTGGTGGTGATACTGGTGGTGGTGGTGGTGGTGATGCTCCTACTGCTAGTAGTGGTGTTAGTGGTGGTGGTGCTCCTACTGCTAGTAGTGGTGGTGGTGGTGGTAGTGGCGGTGGTGCTCCTACTGCTAGTAGTGGTGTTAGTGGTGGTGGTGCTCCTACTGCTAGTAGTGGTGGTGGTGGTGGTAGTGGCGGTGGTGCTCCTACTGCTAGTAGTGGTGTTAGTGGTGGTGGTGCTCCTACTGCTAGTAGTGGTGGTGGTGGTGGTAGTGGCGGTGGTGGTGGTAGTGGTGGTGGTGCTCCTACTGCTAGTAGTGGTGGTGTTAGTGGTGGTGGCGAGGGTGATGGTGGTGGTGGTGATGTGGATGGTGGTGGTGATGTGGATGGTGGTGGTGATGTTGCCGATGCATAGAAAACGTCAATTTTACGCTGCTTTAAATCTCTGCGAATTAGTCAATTTTGCACAAAAAAATACTAAATTTGCAAAAAAATATACTGCATGTATAATGAAAGAACAAGTTACTGTAATATATTGAATTATCAGAAGATGACACAACCTTCTGTTGAGCACACAATGTGTTTAAAACTGTAAATCAAATTACAATTAACTTAAGTTGTCATTGTGAATGATATTATTAGTTGATATGGTAAATATAATATTTACCTGAAATTACCTGAGGGCCACTAAGACTCTTAGTGGCCTCGACGAGGACAGGAAGCCGGTGGCTTGTCAAACGTCCCCCCCATTTGTCCTTACGATTTTTTCGAACTGGATTTTAACATTTAACGGAGTTTTGGCAATTACGGCTTCGGCGGGTAGGAGGTTCCATGAGTTTATAACCGTGTGGGTGAAAAAGCATCTCCTGTCCTCAGCCCAACATTTGTGGCTTGAAACCGTTTTTCCTTGTTTGTGTTACATCTGACCTTTTGAAGAAGTGCAAAACCAGTTACCAGTCTCCGTGGTGTAGTGGTAAGACACTCGCCTGGCGTTCCGCGAGCGCTATGTCATGGGTTCGTATCCTGGCCGGGGAGGATTTACTGGGCGCAATTCCTTAACTGTAGCCTCTGTTTAACGCAACAGTAAAATGTGTACCTGGATGAAAAAACGATTCTTCGCGGCAGGGGATCGTATTCCAGGGACCATAGGATTAAGGACTTGCCCGAAACGCTACGCGTACTAGTGGCTGTACAAGAATGTAACAACTCTTGTATATATCTCAAAAAAAAAAAAAAAAAAAAAAAAGTTTTCTGAACGAATATGTGACGATGAGTAGTGGCGGTGGAAGCTGGTTAGTGGTGTGTGCTAGTAGTGCTAGTAGTGACAGCAGCTAGTGGTGGACGCTAGTAAGGGCCGCTAGTGGTAGCAGCTAGTGGTGGACGCTAGTGGCAGCAGCTAGTGGTATCAGCTAGCGTCGAAGCCTAGTAGTATCACCTAGTGTCAGAGGCTAGTGCCATAGACTAGTGGTGTCAGCTAGTGTGTGTGTGATGCTAGCCAGAACGGCTAGCAGCGCTCCTCAGGTTCCCATGGCAGCCAATACACTCAACTTTATATTCAAAGCTTAGTGGTGATGGCGGCCGTCCTGTGGCCGGCCGAGCCAATGGTGTCCAGCAGGCAGCTGGTGGAGCGGAGGCGCGAACTGGGGACGCGTACATCAGGCTACAACACTGAAACTAATATAATATGCTAACACACAATATGCTAATATATTATAATATTAATTTATATTTGAGAAAATTCCTGTTTTGGATGAACAGCATGTTAGAATTTATGAATGCGTCTGTGGGGGTCGACCGCTGGATGTAATGGACTTGAGTCGAGGACGGGTTGGCGAGTCGTGTGTAAACTGTTTTTCATTCAGAACAGGTGGTTTGGTGGGTGCATGGAATGACTTCTGGGTCTTTGTTTGGAGGACGGAGTGAAGCAAGAGCTGTTATCCTACCTCATCTCATCTGAAGCCAGCTTCTAGAGACTCATTTATTTCACGAGAATGTACTTTGAAACTATCGTTTGAATGGAAACCATCCATTCAAACGACCAAGTGCCAATCAACCTTGTTTACCTAGTTTGTTGCCATAGCAACCAATCTGTGGCGGGGGGAGGGGGGGGGGGAAATGTTGGGACAGCCACTTATAAATTTTGTCTAATAGCCATAAAAACAATTATTAGCTAAATGGAGATTCTCTTTTTTATCTCAAACTTTTTTTTAAGTAAATTTCCTAAAGAAATCTTCTATTTCCCATTTCCGTTTATCATATATTTAAGAAATGAATTTTCTTCCAGGTGGATTATAAAATTTAACAGTTTTGTAATTTACGGCTTCGGCAGGGTGCAGATATATAAAGCCTTATGTATTTAGCTAATTTTATAGCTTAGCTTATTTAGCAAATTTAAATCAATTAAATATTTATTTAAGTACCTATATAATGCCAGTTTATCCTGCTGTTACATTTATCCGAGCTGCCGTGCGTATTATAAGCTATATAAGTGAACGTACATATATAGTAACAAGACGAGAACTATTGTACGTATTGTTGATATTGTAGATGAGAATATTGACTGAATGTAAGGAAGCCGGAGATGACAGGTGGAGCCCCGAGGGGCGGCCCCGCCACCCGGACACTAACCGACCCACGGCACAATTTAGTGTAAATAATGACAGACGATGGAGGACGAGAATGCCAAGTTCTCGTATTTATTACGAGACCGAAACGTGATAATTCTTTTCGCAATCGTGGTTTTAATTAGTCTCTTAATATCTACTACTATTAGGTACGTATGATTGGTTACTGGTGTGTCTGTGGAGGGATTAGAGACGGGCGGTGTTGCAAGAGCTGTGGACGGCGGACACATGACAATTGGCTTGTTACTTGTCGTAGTTAGTTAGAATTGGTTTATTATGCACCCCATACCACCCGTCATGTAGGCGGTGGTGGCAAGCGTCACACAGGCACGTAATGGGTACAGTAATTGCACCCTAAAAAAATTAAGTTAGTTTAAACAAATTACAGTCTTGATAAGCTATTAGGCCTTCCTAAACAATTTTGTATATACTGTATTTTTCTCCAGGATGTTATCAATGTCAATGAAATTTGAGTTAAGTGTTGCAAATCTGTTTAATAATCTACGTGTTCATATTTTGAACCATATAAGCCTAGGCATTAATGTAAAGGCAGTGATGCTGGGGGCGTGTTCTATGTATATTTGACTCTTGATTCAACCCCCCCAGTCCTGGGTGGACATTTTGCTTCCTGCTTGCTTGGGGGTTGCTGGAATTGTTGTAATTTAACCTGACGCATTATGACTGTCATAAAATACCATCCTTCAGGTGCCTGAATATTGATGGCTACGACATATCCACATGACAATCCCTGTGGTGCAGTGGTAAAACACTCGCCCTGCACTTCACAAGCAATTTGGCCTAGTTCATATACTAGTTCATATGGCTACTGTAGCTAGTGTGTCCAGGCGTCTGTGTGTCGATGCGCCTAGGCACCACACTGCAGTGCGCGGCTGTTGTTGCTCTATCACAGGTAGGCAGCCAGCTTTGAAAGAAATGATAACGCACTGACATAAGGGAGAGAAAGATTGCATAGTCTACCTCAGTGTAACCTATCACGTTTCTTTTTTTTTACACAATGAATCACAAAGTAATCCTGAAAGGAGGAGCCCGTCCTTTTCGACCTTGTATCGAAAAGGCAGAGGCAACACACCAGAAATACACTAAATTATGCCAAGTAGTGGTGTCCATTAGATGTCCATCATCCTAGTTTTGGTTCATATACTGGCCGGGGAGGATTGACTGGGTGCCAATCCTTAACTGTAGCCTGTTTACCCGGTAGTGAATGGGTACCTGGTTGTTAAACGATTTAGCGGGTCGTATTCCGAGGAATATTAGGATTAAGAACCTGCCCGAAATGCTATGTGTGCTAGTGGATTTACAAGAATGTAAGAACTCTTGTATATATAAATAAATATAAATAAATATCGTTTGGTGTCACGGGAATTCATATACGTTTTGACATTTTTTCGGTTTGATCTTGTAATGGGAAGGCTCAGATGGCTGCGTGGCAGTATTAATTTGTTTTCCCAACCTGGCTCAAATTTATTGGTATCAAGCAATGTTAATTATAGCTGGAAGGCTTAATGGTTTTCCCCAACAATGGAAAGGCAGGGTTCATGCTTCCTGGTACTATCATAGCCTCGTAATTCAATAACAGCAATGCATGTTTAGTTTTGTTTTTACATAATTTAATTTCAGATTCTTGAAATTGGCACTGTACATTTAATTGATATTCATGCTTTTCTTCACTTTGATATCATTCCTGGTACATTAAGCCATCTCACATTTCATAATTGTATTGTTATGATTGTTGCATTTGTGGTGCCACATTGGGTCAAGACGCTGGTCTTTGGACAGTTGCTAGTCTCAGGAGAACATTTACTCCCCCAAAATACCTATAGCGACTATCAGTGTATAGAGCAAAACCACAAAAATGGTAACAACTCTTCAAATATATTTAAAACTCATTGATATATGAAAGGTATCTAATAGAAACTAGTTGGAATAATTATTAAAACATTAGTTTTTCTATTTGGAGCATGTTTATTACAAAGATAAATAATAAATATATAAATAAATAAATGTTTATTTAGGTAAGGTACATACATAAAGAGATTTTACAAAGTTTGTTGGATTAATAGATAGAGCTAGTACATACAATGCCTAAAGCCACTATTACGCAGAGCGTTTCGGGCAGGAAAAACATTAATGACTAAAGCTTAATACTAATGGGTAAAAAGAATAGAATGTGTTGAACCTGAATGTGTTGTGACCTGAAATTTTGATGTCTGAATTCCGGACACCAAATTCAAGTACTGAGCAGTATCTGCAAATCAGTTGAAAATGCCACTTACTCATTCCAAACATAACATGAAAATTTTCCTAGGTCAATTTATTATATCCAATGTTACATTTCTTGTGTAATTATTTTCATCATAATCATTACCTATTTCCTACCCAAAGTTGGTGGGAAGGTATCAATCCAGAGAGGATTGGGAGAGCAGTACATATTTGAAAAGGTTAAAGAAGATGTAATCTAAATAATACTCTTTCATTCATAAAGTCTTCCACACTTAGCAACATAATAAAACCAGCACCATGGTACACCAGCAAGTTATCCACAGCAGTACTTTAGTTCATCAGACTTAGGGTATCTAAATGTATAGTATATCTAATATCCACTCCCTCTTAACAAAATTAAGATTCATTTCTTTTTTTATCAATTGGTTTAGCATTACTGAGTGGACAACTTTACATACCTTGTGATTTATTACATACTTTATGTGGATGCATTCTGTAATGAATATTTTCAATATTTTTGCTGCATATGGCATGCACCTCCTGAAAGCTGTTATTTTTTTTGCTCAAATTTTTGTTTCATTACATTTCTAGTATGAAAACTATTCAGTTATTATACCAGTAACCATTGCAATTCATAAAACAAATTTTAGACACTTTACAGCCAAACAGTTAAAAATGTTCTTTTTTTCCCATGGGCAAGAAGATAATGAGTGTTGTTGCAGGTTATTAAGTTAATATCAAATATGAGGTTGGGAAAATGGCTTAATGCTGTGAACATATCTTTGTCTTTACAGTGTGCTTGTGGGAGCTCTGCTGCTCTGTTCCCTCCTCAGTGGACTCGTCCTACCTTTTATCATATTTCGGTGAGCTAAGTAAAAGTTTCTAGAATGGTTGTCTTTTTAAGTAAAATTGGTTGATTTATATAAGCATCTGCATTAATTCTAACAATACTAATAATAATAACAGCTTTATTGCAGACTCTGGTTCATATGTTGCACAGGGATACAGGAGAGTGGAATACATGGCATTAATACTGTCATAATATTTGTATATGCATTTGTATAATTACACATAAATACTGAGACAAGATTATTTAACACATAAGCAACATTGATATGTAGCAGCAACACTGACTTATACACAGATGGTTATGCCCCATCTAGCTTACTCTGACATTTCATTTATATTGGGGGGAAGGTATTTATGCCTCACGCTTCTAACAACAAATATTACTATCTTTCAGAGATGGTAGACAAGTTCCTAATCTCTTGGCCTTATTTACTGGGCCAGAAAATAATGATTATAAAGGGGAAATGCCACGTTCCTGCTCAGTGTGTGGGGGAGAACGGTGTCAGCGTCAGCACCCAAATACTCCTCTCCAGATAACTGCACACACACATGTTAATTTTTTAGTACCACAAAGTGTGGATGAAGCACTTGAAGAGGTAAGTAATAAAACATTTTCCTTTTTGTTTTCTTATTTTACTTATACTGTATTGAAACACAATAATAATATACATACAAAGACTAAACCACACACCAAAAGATGAGGAGACAACGACGTTTCGTTCC
This sequence comes from Procambarus clarkii, assembly GCF_040958095.1. Classification (NCBI taxonomy): domain Eukaryota; kingdom Metazoa; phylum Arthropoda; class Malacostraca; order Decapoda; family Cambaridae; genus Procambarus; species Procambarus clarkii. Next base: position 13,656,667 of record NC_091237.1, on the reverse strand, counting down.
GTCCTGGACCATTATCAAGTCGATTGTCTTGACAGTCGACATTATCAAGTAGAGAATCAATTTGATAATGGTCCAGGACAGACCGAAACGACGGAGACGTCGTCATCTCATTTTCTGGTGTGCGATTTAGTCTTTGTATCTTCAGCCATGTTATTGTGACTCATCGTCTGCACAGTAATACATATAAATTTGTTTTAAATCCATTGTACTGTATTTAACAAGTTGTGGCCCAACAAATGATGCAAATGCATCCCGATTTTAGAAATTACAAAATTTCACTTATCACATATTATCACATACAAATTACTTTGCCTTACTTGTGGGTTGTAGCATGGAGAAGATCAGTAGTTGGCCTGTGGATGGACTGATCTCGATAATCCTAAAAGGCTTCCTGTCCCTGACAACAGGAATTATTGCATCCATATAAATTTGTATTATAACTAGATGATACTAAAATCAACATAAGATAACTGTTGCATTAGCCCAAAGAGCAGTGTATGATAAAAACTCATTAAGGGTTAAAATATACATTAAAGAGAGCAAAAAAATAAACATTTAATTAAAAGAATGATGATAATTTATATACAGCATGTAATGTTTCCCCAGCTGTTAAACCTGGCCCTGGATCACCATGTGTATAGCTGGTATCGGGAAATCTCCATCCATGAGCAGCTGGCAGATGAAATTCGATATATAATTAGATATGCTGTAGCAGTGGTGGCCAGCAAGCTTACAAAGGTATTTTGCATGCTAAAAAAGACATAGCAAATTATGTTGTGTGTTTTATGCTGCCCTGGAAATGAATGTGTGTGTGTGTGTTTGTGTGTAATTAACTGTGTGTAGTTACAGGATGAGAACTACACTTGTGGTGTCCCGTCTTCCCAGTATTCTTTGTCATAAAACTTTAAAACTATTGACAGTTTTGGCCTCCACTACTTTCTCACTTAACTTGTTCCAAACCGTCTACAGCTCTGTTTGGAAAAAGAAAAGAAATGTATGTATGTGTGTGTGTGAATATCACAGAATACAGTTATTTTTGCTGTAATTTGAGCTCACATTAATGTTATTTTGCATTGATTGTAAATTATTCTACTATACATTTTAGACTATGCTCATCTGTGTCAAATTGTGTATATTTTTAATTTTGTATGACGGCAACAGTTTGCGTGATCATTAGCATTGGTCAGTGATGCCATTTAATTATGTACTGAATGTCACTCTGCCAACTGGAGTGTAACATACCATATATTGTTTTGGGTGACAACAAAGAGGATGGTGGTTCTTTTATGTTGATTTAATATAAGTTAGGTTATAGGAGTCAGATGATGTGTAATGATAGGTTAAGATGAGGACGCTTGTTACGTGCTGCTGGCAGAGCCGGGTAGGACATAGCGCTGAAGGTGGCCAGATGCGGAGAACTTATGTGAGGCCTGGAGCAGAGAGCATGAGGGCCATGGATAGAGTGGTCGAAGTAGAAAGAGAGCGAAGAACTCAAATGAGGCCAGGATTGGCTGTCTGGTTTGTAGCGAGGCTTTTAGCATATTGTTTGAGAGCTAGAACTAGACTCGACGCATATTAAGTCGTATGCTGTCGAATATCGGTAGTGTTGGAGAAGATCCACAGTATATGCAGAGCATTTGTCACTGAATCACTAGTGGAATTAGACTGATGCTATAGCTTATATCCATGCTTCACCTAACCTGTTTCATGGCCCCGGTTGCTGTAAAACCAGCTGATGGGAAAGCTTGATGGTTACTGGAACTTTCTGGGAACTTTTATTCATGTAATTTCAGATATTATTAATGGTTAATGAATATGATTGCAGGTGTCAATATTGATTATGGGGATAAGTAGCAGACACAGAGATAATTTGGTGTGCTAAAGGGACATTCAATGATCTTGCCTTTGGGAGTCTATTATATCCACATTTTCATATTCAAACTTCATCTTTGTTAATAATATCTACTCTTATGGGGGAATATGTATTTTTTAGTGAACTATGTTTTATCATATTACATATTCATGTGGACCAGTGACTTCTGGTTGAACATTGACCATTTGAGCCAACTTGACTGAAACTTTCTTTTATTCCAGTGTCTCCCACGTCAGCCAATTTTTTCAAATTGGTTGATTCTGCTTTATTTGGGCTTCTGATCAAGCAGGTTTCATTTGAGGGGAATCTACAATATTTAATAACTTTTAAATGTACTGTAGCTGAAAATTTCACAGGCTTAGACTGCTTTACATCCTTCAGGTTGATCTGACAACAGTGATCATAGATCGTCTGCTTCCAGCACTCATAAATCACTTGGACGCATATGTTGAGGGCAGCAGAAGAGTTCGAGGTAACACTTCTTCAGAAGCAGCTGTGGTTCAGTACCTAAGAGCAGGAGGTGGGCTGCACCGGGCAGTGAAGTCACGTGAAGATGAAGCAGCTTATTTAAGAGGTGTTATTGGCACTGTTATACCCTCTCTTCTTCCAACAAAATATCAGTCAAGCAGGTTAGTTGGAACATAGAACAAATTTCTGTTAGGCATATAAGCTTTATGCATTCTCTTTAAATAGTACAAATGTTTTATTTGGAAATGCTGCATTAAGTAATTTTAATATATTATATACATTATTTATATTACCATTTTTTGGGAGCTCCCCTTGATAGCTCCATATAACTAAACTCTTAAAAAATATACAATTCTCCTGAGATCCACATTGACCTGCTGGGAGCCAGGACCAGAATCTGGCTCTGTCTGCAAGGCATCTTTTGTGGTGCCAGAGATTAATTCAAAACCAAGAAAAAAACACCACAAAGATAGGTAAAACAAATTAAATTGCTACTTGAATAAATAAGCAAATTTTGAGGCAAATGATCATTGTCATGGGCAAACAACACTAACCCTGATGAATCCAACTGCCAGTTTACTTAACGGTTCAGGCAGCTTTGATAGTTCCAGATTTGTATACCTCATCCTCACTGTCAGTTGGGTAATCATGGGTTTTCCAACTGATCAGAGTGGGACTTTGCTGCTTGCACCTAACAGGATGTAATTTTGTTTTGTTTTATTGTCAATGGGTCTAGGAGTATTTTCCTCCTTCAGTGTGTGTTGTCTGTAAGCAGTGGACTGCTTTGATGGTTAAATAGCCTTAATATTTACCCAATTTACTTGAGGGCCGCTAACCCTAGTGGCCTCGATGAGGACAGGAAGCCTGTAGTTTCCTTTATGTGGTTTATATATATAGTTTCAAATATATTGTAGCCTTTAAGACTACCACAGATTACTTCAGTCTTGTTGTATAATCAGAATGCACATTATGGGCTGCTGCTGCCAACACTGGTGGTGGTACTACTGACCTGCTCTTTTATGAGATCATTAGTACCTAATCATGGACATGTGTGGCAAGGTCCAGTCTGCCTTCTCTGCACCTTCTGTTATTCTGGAGAGGCCAGTGCATCCAGCTTGTGTGTGCCCAACTACCCAGCCTTCCTTGTTGGTTCCGGCTACTAGCCAGTCTTGGCTTGAGGACCCGCAGGTGCTGTTGAGAAAGCACTTGCAGAAGTGGTTTTGGGGACTGCTTCCTTTGAGGACTTCATGGAGGTCCTGGAGCCTAGTATCTCCTCTGTAACCCATTTATTCCTATGGGATGTGCCTAGGGGCTCATCATCAAGGAGGTTATGTTACAAGTTGACACTGTTCTTTCTTTCTTCCTTGTGTCAGGGTTCTAGGGGAGGTTTTATAGGCTCTGTCATACTTAGGAGGGAAGGGTCTCAAGGATTTCAAGTTGAAGTAGGCTCTTGCTTGACTTTTTTGACCTAATTTGGAATTTAATTCCTGACTCTTGAGGGTTTATTGTTCTGTTTGGATGGGTTCTCTATTGCCCTATCCCAATATGAGTTTACTCTTCTGTGCCATTGCAGTTGCAATTCTGTGTCCTGGTTTGTGGCTTGGATTTGTTCTCCCCTAGCACAAGTTTACCAAGATTTGGCAGACTGGGACTTGCTTTAGTTCCTGCTGCAAGACCAGGGTCCTGCTTCTGAAATTAACCCAAACTCTTTTGAGCACAGATTCTCTTCATTTCCTGGTTGCACTACGATGTTCCGGCCTCATTCTGAATGGCAGACAAACCCCTTATTTCCTTCAGGCATGTGGCAATTTCTTTGTTGGTAGCTGGTTCTTGAGTGGAAGAGTCCCATCCTGATCTTTCAGGTCTTTCTTGAGGTTTTTCCTTTGCAATTTTTGATGATGATGATGTTTAGCAGCTCATTTGGTGGTGGTGGACAACAAGGCCTGCATCCCTTTGGCAGTGGCTATCATGTGCAATTCAGGAGATACTCTTCATGCATTAACAGATTGATCTCAGTTGCCTGTGTCTTCTACAAATTATTAAGACATAACAATGCTTCTCATGATTTTGGGGTTTGAAAACAATGGTCTAGTAAATTAGTAGCACTTGATAATTATAATAATAATCGTCATAGCTCAACTATACATGCTAAAGCCACTAAATAAAACTGTGTTATATGGAATTCCCAGCATTGAATATATGGGTATGCCGCTGTATACATACATATTTACACATTTTTTATTTGTTGCCTTGCAGATTGGGGCGTACATTCTTAGAAGAGCTGTTGGGTCGAGTTTTATTACTTCAAGCATTGGACCTACTAGCCAATCCAGACACATTGAATCTACTTTTTCTTCTTCTGTTGAGTCGTGATTCTTCACCATGGTTACCTCATAAACCTGAGCCAGAGGTTCTTCTTCTCAAGAACTTTGCCTCGGTTAACACACACCCACGTAACTCGGTAAGACATTGACTAATATTGTTAAAATGCATTCCCTGATCATTGGAACTAAAAAAATATATTGTACGTGACTTTGGACATGATGGAGCAGAGAAGTTTAACAATTTTATGAGTATTAAGTGAGTACTCACCTAATTGTACTCGCCTAATTGTACTTGCGGGGGTTGAGCTTTGTCTCTTTGGTCCCGCCTCTCAACTGTCAATCAACTGGTGTACAGATTCCTGAGCCTACTGGGCTCTATCATATCTACATTTGAAACTGTATATGGAGTCAGCCTCCACCACATCACTGCTTAGTGCATTCCATTTATTAACTACTCTGACACTGAAAAAAAAAAAAAATGTCTGTGGCTCATCTGGGTACTAAGTTTCCACCTGTGTCCCCTTGTTCGTGTCCCACCCGTGCTGAAGAGTTTGTCTTTGACCACCCTTTGTCCACTCTGAGTAGGCACTCAGCGAAGCTTGCACCAGTGGGACGGGAGTTAATTCATAATTCATTGTGTCGTGGGACAGGAAACCAGAGTGTATTCATACACGTTAAGCTTATATTGAGGTCCCCTCCCAAGGTTGAATTACTGACCCTGCCCAGGATGCAATCCCACAACAAGCTGACTAACTCCTGAGTACCTGCTTACTGCTAGGTGAACGTATGTATGTAAATTGCGGTGAATATACTTTTACATAATTATTTCAATGTGGCTAAATGGTTTTTATCTAGTTTCTTGCAGTAATATTATTCGTAAGTGTATAACTTGAGGAATTTATATAGCTAAATGTGTGAAACCGCTATGGTAAAAAATATGGTGCTCATATTTAGTGAATTAAACACAGTGTTTTTCCTGTATTACAATATATATATTTATATACTCAGGTTATATATAACTATCAGTTACAGTAATTATTATAAATAAATGAAATGGAATAATTGTATTGATAATATTAATTAGATTGTTCATGAATTTTATACACTGCACTGTACACTGAAGTATGGAGTACACTGCAAGGCTAAAATAGAAGTGGGTGCAGCTTTAAATAATTATTATTTTTTCTATATTTGTGCTTATTTAAAATGCAATTTACATTCAAAGCTAGTTTAATTTTTTTAGTTTCAGTTGTAATTGTGTATCCCAAGGAAATTTTGCACAAAGCAGCTATTTTGTGTGTGTATTCCAAAAATGTTTACAGGCATTAGATTCAAGCTTTAAATTTATATTGATATATAATTGATACATGCCACATTGTATGTAAATTAACATCATAATAATCCTCATTAGTTAGTTTTGTATTATGTATATATTTGCTTTAAATTTGATAACATTAATATTAGACCAGGATCTTGGCTTGTTCCATGATTAGCTTTGTATGTCATCTGTCTATTTGTATTTCTAATGAAATTACTAAGATGGATTTGCATGATACAGTACGCTGGGTGTTGTGAAGACTTGCATCTGTGGGTGACTGGGTGTGATGATGATATGTCGAGCATAGTAGATGATGATTCACGCTATCACCACCACCAGCTAGTTCATAAAATTATCCTTGAATGTATTAGTGGGTTTTGCATGATAAACTTGGTATTAGTTCTTTATAATGAATTGAGAAAGATTTGTTTAATACAATAAGTACTGTGTATATGGGGGGGGCAACAACCGTCATGTCTTTGTGTGTACACTGTCTAGGATGTGTCTCCCATGCATACCCATCTTACATATCTAACTTACATATCATCTTACATGTTTCACCTTGTTAAATAAATTAAAAATACACTGATGCTTATTAACACTTACATTTATTTTTACCTTGTGTAACTTTTTCTTTTTTAATGAGTGGGTTTTTTTTTTTTTTGCAAGGTTCTGAGATGCAACTTGTCTTCTGTGTTGAAGGATCAGAGTCTTCTGTACCTGTTTCACACCTTTCTTAAGGAAGAAGGAGCTATTAACAATCTTCAGTTCTGCCTTGCTGTTGGTTAGTAGTACAGTATTGTGTGTATTAGTAAAGCATTTTGGCAATTCCTCTTGTATACTTTTATTGTCAAAATAGTTTGTATCTGTGTTTATTGACAGTTACCGGGTAAATATAGCTTAATTTGATTTTTTAGGAATATTTTTTGCACGGGATTAAATAAGTAATTGGTTACACTTGTAAATAAATGTAGAGTTTGATTAAGACTGTTTAAGTCTCACCTGCGTCTCTAACATCCTAACATCAACTAGGTCTGCGTAGGAATTATCCTTCAGTTAACTCCAGCCTGAAAATGAGATTGCTTCTGCTCCAAAGTTGATTCAGTCTTGCTTAAAAGGCTTCAAATAGGTAAAGGTTCAAAATTTCAGAGTACCAAATTTGAGCACCCTCACTCTCTAATGTTAAACAAGCAAGTTGTACCATGGTTCAACTACAGATGGCCTTGCTAAAACATGAGGTCATAGGTCTCCTTCCATTGGCTACACATTACTTTAGAGCATGGGTATGACATCAGAGCTCTAACAGGCACTATCTTGTTTGATCAAAATCATACACAAAATTACAGTGTAATAGGTACAACCTACAACCTACTATCAGCATAATTACATAAGTTTATATATATCTTAACATAAATAAAATACTCCATGGTAGACCTTAATTCTCATTTTGCATGAGAATGACTCCAAGAATGCTGAGTAATGAAATGATGGTCTGTGGTACCAAAACACCACACACTGTGTTCTATTGCGGTATCTCTTTCATAAACTGTACCCTCTGTGTTCTTGTCAAGGTACCACATGGTCAGCACATTACCTCTGAGTCACCCAGTGTCTTGCTCAGAGAGATCAGCAATTCCTCTGAGGATTGCCAGAACCACTAAATATTCCAAATTTCAAATGGTAGAGTGAAATGAAGAGAGTGTATAAACCTATGTAAACCTCTCACTGGGTTAGGTTACGCCACCAGCCTTGCGTCATTGGGGTGTAACATCACCTCACTCCAGTTCCAAGGAATGGATCCTCAGATCATTATCTGCTCTCCAAGTGGTAAACAATCAAATTTAGAGACTAAGATACCCCACTTTGTGCTTGCTGTCTTTCCCTGGCCAAAGCCTTCACTGGCAGCGTCGACAGCACCACTGCAGCGTTCCTGGTTTACCTATAGCCTACGTCCAGTATCAACACACGCTTTGCCAGGAACCAAATGCTGGTTCGACAGCCACCTCTACCTTCAGCCTAGTCCCTGTCTTCAATTCATATACCAAATTCCTTTGCAGTGTCACTTTTTATTTTTTTTTAGTACTGTACTTGGTCGACTCTTTAGTTTACCACAACCCGTACTCATAGCATGGCATATCAGTGAAATTACAGGGGATTTGGCAAACACCTCTTAAAATAACAACGAAGTTTACCAGTGAAAAAATTATATATGTAACCTCATCAATACAATATTAGAACTGTTGGAACTCCAACTTCAACTACTAATAATATACATTCAAATAATCACACTTGGTTCAGTTAACTCAGTTTACTTTAATGGGAAGTATTCCCTTGGCCTAACTTACGAAACCTTAGAGCTCAACTGACGTGACCTTTCCTCACGACATTTGATGTAACAGTGACGGCTCCTTAGCCAGTGAGTGATCCTGAAATATCGCTCACCTGTGACGTCATGTCAGGTCATCTGCTGATTGGCTATCATTCTTGCTCTGTACCATTCTCGTTTTCCATTCTGTCCCTTGTAGGAGTGTGTACCTTCCTCTGACAGGATTCTGTCTTCTACTTCCTGACACAGGTGCCATATTTGGAGGGGGGAAAATTCAGTTAGGTTATCCCTTCAAATTCAGTGAAACAAAAACTACCATAAAACGGTGCAGGTTGCTCCTCATCTACATTAACTAAAATGTTCTCCTGGCTGTTTAGCACATGTGTAGGGTGGAGCTAAATGACTCTTGAAGCAGAAATGGCTGTACTGTACTTAGATGGCAATCATAACAGTTTATAGTTTCCTTAGGTTGTGGTCATAGTTCCCATATACTGTGTTCATAATTCTCATATACGGTGTTCATAGTTCTCATATAGTGTGTTCATAATTCCCACATGAACACACATGAACTGTTCCTGAGAATGCTGATATGATCTACAGAGTGGTTTCACATTGAGGCATATTTTAAGAGATGTGATGCTTTCTTCTCTGGTGGGAAAATAGGGTTAGATCTGGAGTTTGTTACATGCTGTTGTGGAAGTTTGCCACCCTCAAGATGCTCTTCACCTGTTTTTGCTAACATCTTTGCTTGGGAATAAACTTTGTCTGCATCCCCCCTCGACCGGGTGAGCCGGTCGGCCAAGCGGACACCACACTGGACTTGTGATCCTGTGGTCCCGGGTTCGATCCCGGGCGCCGGCGAGAAACAATGGGCAGAGTTTCTTTCACCCTGTGCCCCTGTTACCTAGCAGTAAAATAGGTACCTGGGTGTTAGTCAGCTGTTACGGGCTGCTTCCTGGGGGTGGAGGCCTGGTCAAGGACCGGGCCACGGGGACACTAAAGCCCCGAAATCATCTCAAGATAACCTCAAGAAGATCCTATTATTAGTTTCACTGTGTACACCATTTTATCTTCTGGCAAAATAAAAGTTATTGCAGAAAATGTCACAATAATGTGGTTGGTAGTAAAAAAACAAACTGTCATGGCCTTGAGTGGTCTTTATAAATAGTCTATTAAAATGTGCAAATTAAAGCAAAATTCGTTGCACTGTATTTTCAATAATATATATCTGTGTTGAATTAAAAAATTAAGTCTTTTTCATTGAATATTTATATTGTGATCATGACAGAATGTCTGCACTTGTGCTTACCTTCATGTGATAAGTGAAGCTCAACTAGTGGGCCCCGGGCATCTCTGCAATTGGTTGTTAAACACAGAGTACTTTATAGCAGTCAACTGATAGACCCAAGAGTTGGAGCCCATTCTTTGAAAATACAAAAAGCTGATCAATGAAGCACTTGTATCCTTTATAACATAACTACCCACCATCATTGCAGGATTGGTACAACAAATGAATCTTCATCATTTGCTTATAAATATTTTAACAAGATATTTGTTCATTTGATGTATCACGTTAGTGTGATTTCTGTGTGTAATGATGTAAGGGCGAAGAGGGAAAACGGCCTATTGACATAGCTCGAGTGCAGGGGAGAGTTGTGTAAAATCCTGGTTTGTGCCTCGGAGAGGCTACGGGATCCAGTAAGTTCAGTAGAACTTCGGTTTCAACTCTTTTACCCTGTCGTAGCTCAGTCGATTAAGGCAATGTCTGGGATGCTCCCGGACGCAGGTTCGAATCCTCGTCACGGCCCTTGTGGATTTGTTTATCTTGACAAGTAACATCTTGTTTTCCAACAGAGGACTTCAATCGCCACATCCTAGACCCTGACCTTACATCAGAGCAGCTAGAGCAACTTCATCATGAAGCTTTGGAGCTTTACCATACCTACATGGTTACTTCTGCTGTAGACCGCATCAACTTTCCTTCACACATAGTCTCACATATTAGAGAGAGTAAATATGCAGTGTGTTTCTTATTAAAAAGCATCAGGTCAAACATAATTTCACACAGTAGTGTAAGTTTTTAAATTATAATAAACACAATTGTTATATTTAATCTTATGATATTGCAATAAGTTTAGCTTACATCTTGATTGTCATCCGTGTATAAAGTTGACAGACTTTTGAAGATAATTTAAATGAAGATAATTTTTTAAATGTTTGTAATTATTTATTGTTAAATTATAATTTTATTTCAGTTGTACATGGGGAGGTTAAAGACATCATTAAGCTGCGTACTACACGTCCCCTCTTCCAGGCATATGAACACGCATATAATCTACTAGAGAGAGAATACCTTCCACTCTTCATGCACAGTCATGCGGTGAGATATTCCTTAATGGCAGGTTCATTTCTGGAAGAGTAGTTCCATATCTACACAAATCAAACATCAATCACACCTCAGACAGCAGGTCTTCGTTCAATAACTTTTATCACCTGGTTTGCTTATGAAACTCCAGCCTGAAATGCAATTAATTTTTTAAAATTTGGTGGCATATACTAATTAATGGCTTGAGTAACAGATGATAATATCTTCTATTAATAAATATTAAGAATAATAAACTGTGTTCATTAATAAAAAATATATATTTTTATTATTATTTTTATTATTATTATTCTAAAATATATGCTTCAGTTAATTTTTCTTATTCATAGTAATAGTGCACATAAGGTGTGTCAGTACATACACAAACATGTACGTGTGTACATAGTACTGTAAAAGCATTCTTTAGCCACAACTTTGATTATATAGCAATCATTAATATTATCTTAATGTCATAGATTCAGTTATTTTTATATTTTTTGCAAAATTAATTGGAAAGTGGGGAGGTTTCCTTTTAAATTAGCACTTGAGGATCTCTGCATATAATTGATATTTTGTTTGATGAGAATATAGTCTAGGTCTAACTATTCTTAAACTAGGAAATTTTTTTTTATAAAAAATAAGTTAATATTTGTCACTTAATGAAGCCTTATCTCATTCTGTGCAAGGAATGTGGTCTAGAAAAAAATGTTAACAGAGTAAACTTTATTGTATGTCAAAAGATAAGGTTGTCATCCAAAACACTTCAAAAGTCCACTTTTATACACTTTTTCTCTTTTAAAAACACTTAACTGAACATTATCATTAAATTCTCTCTTTCTAGCCACATACAGTATACAATAGATAATGATATGCATAATACTTTGGAAGGAGCTGTGATGCTAAAATATATCCAAAAGCATATGAAAACAATGCTACTTATGAGAGTCTTGAGGTCAAGAGCATGGTACGGGGCCTCCTTATAAATCAGGACTTTATAAACAAATCCACAAGGGCCGTGACGAGGATTCGAACCTGCGTCCGGGAGCATCCCAGACACTGCCTTAATCAACTGAGCTACGACAGGGTTAAAAGGGTTGGTTCGCAGGTTCGAATCCTCGTCACGGCCCTTGTGGATTTGTTCATTTGATGCATCACGTTAGTGTGATCTCTGTGTGTGTCAGGATTATATAGTTCTAGACTACAGTATCTGGATTTTAAAAAATGCACTTTGACTATTTACCAACACATTTTCCATATTACTAATGTAAAGCTCGAAATGAACATTAACCATAGAATTTTGTTTCAAATATGCATGATGGCTTTCCAAAGTACCAACTATTTCTATAATGTTGCATTCATCTACAAAAAAATCATTAAAAATGTGATAATTTCAGTATTAGAGGTGTTACCGATCATACTCTAATATTTGTCACACACTATTGGCAAAATTCACTTGAAATTTTAATATCAACTTATCTTATAGACTCCTACAAGAGATTTTGTAATGTGATTTCACCTCATCTGGCTTTAATTATTTCCTTTGCCCCAGCCTCAAAATGTATTTCCAAAATTAGCCAGATCTATATCTGATTGGACGAAACACTGCACCAACTTAAAATGAAAACAAACCTTAAATTTTTTTTTAAAATACTCTTAATAACTTTACCAGAACACCAACTAATTTCTCATAATGCTTCACTCATCTATGAAAATCATTCAAAAAACAACTGGGGCAATATTAAAGAAGTAACACACAGATATCATAATGATGTGATATATCAAGGGAACAAATCCACAAGGGCCATGATGAGGGTTCAAACCTTCACACATGTTGTTCCCAGATGCGCCTTAGTCGACTGTACCATGACATGGTTAAAAGAATTGCAACCTGGAGTGCTACTGCCCCTCACTAGGATCCCGAAGCTTCTCCGAAGCTCAATCAGGGTTTCACACAATTGCCCCCATGCACTCCAAGTTACAATTCTTTTAACCATGTCGTGGCACAGTTGACTAAAGCGCATCTGCGAATATCTCGTGAATAGGTTCGAGCCCTCATCGCGGTCCTAGTGGATTTGTTCATTAAAGAAGTGACATTCATACCCCCCATTTTTCCCATAGAAGAATTTCACTGGGCAGAATTTTAATTTCTCATTATCATATAATGAACATCTAACAGGAGAACATGTCTAGAGAAGTTTCACCCTCATTCCCACTATTTCTCAGGATCCAGGCCCATCAATGTTTTTAACCTAATCATTAACCTCTTCTTTTGATAACAAAACACAAGAATATCAGAAATGATAAAAAATGTCTGAAATTTTGGCAAGAAATTAATTTATCTAATGAGCAATTTTTTTTCCCTTCAGTATTTCGGTCATCTGTGTGGGACAAGAAGTTCTCAAAGCTATCAGAAAAATGCAACCAAGTAAGCATTTCCACCCACTCTGGGTTATATTTGACCACTTCTTTACTGTATCTGCATACTTATTGGTCCCTTGATCTATAAAAGTTATGTAAATATCTTGTTGTGAAAGGTGTGTTGGGGTGTTTGTTTCTGCACAATATTCAGCAGCTGAGAAATTGAATACTTTCATTTAAAACAAAAAGTGCTGGGCATACTAAAGCGCATCTGGGAACATCTCGTGAATAGGTTCGAGCCCTTCAAGATACACTCATCATGTCATGTACCCTGGACTGTGTGCTTTAACACCAGTTTGAACTAAATGCAAGTTTGCTGACATGGACAGATATACAATGCAGAAGCTGTTCAATTATTATTAAAAGTATTAAATTCTTTGGTATTTACTGTTGTTGGGAAGGTAGCACATTTTGAACAGGATGTTTTGTAGGTTTTATTGTTGAGCTGCAGGTGATGACTTCTCACACACAGTTTTAAAAACAGTGTGTAAACATTTTACATGTGGTATTCAGCACAGTTTCTGGATCTTCAACAAAAGATGGCTTCAGGTAGTCTGTAATTTTAATGTTTATGGTGGAAAATTCATATTACTTAACTCTTGTATGGATTCAAATATGGCAAGCATGATATGAATAGAGATAAAAAAGGAAACTTAATACTAAATGATGAATGACAATTAATGTGTAATAATAGTTTGGAGATATTGGAGATATAAAAAGGAACAGGGAACTATGATTGAGAAAAGGAAAGAGAATAATCTCTGTTCATCTCTCTCTCTAATATGAATTGCCCCATTATCTTGCAGGGTGGCTTATGCAGTTTTCTCCATGTCCATTCGTCCTTGTAACACCATTAAATTCATCGTTACTAATATTTGTATTAGACATGTACAGTATTCTACTCCCTCACATGGCAGTTTTGAATTGCTCATCTCTCTGTTTGTCATATAAGTACACTCTCTGCAATTCATCATACCAACTTAGATTCCAGTTTGTAGCTTCCAACTCAGTCTCTTTTCTTACTTGGCAATTACATCTTAAGTAATCTCATTATTCTGTTCAGTTTAATAAAACCAAAGTAATTGTACTTAAGCTATATATACTCCTGAAAAGATTTTGCTTTAGCACATTGTTTCCCAACTTGGAACAAGAAAGTAAGACTACCAGTATATCCTTTGACTGACTGTTACATGTTCCATTATGCATTTGTAGGGGGTCAGGTTTTAGGTGAGCTGATGTAGAATAATGGCTCTTAGGTTGTAATTACATCCCTCTCCCTATCTCTCTCTCTTACGACTAACTCCTACCCCCCACCCCTCATCCTTACTCTGTCCCCTCTCATTTCCTTGTTTAGTATTTATTATTTTATAACTTCACACTGTTTTACATGCTCTGTTTACCCTGATATACTCAGTTTATTCATCATTTTTGGATATATTGAATTCTTTTTGTAGGTATAAAATGTTAATACTTATTCTCTTATCATTTAAACTATAGTTTTCATTGGTAATTTTTGCTTCTTAATATTTTAGAGATTTGCCAGTCTGTTATGTATTTCTTCTCTCACATTTGTATGAGCTAATCCCTCTAAGTAGGTATAATATTTTCAACTATACAAATCTCTGGTGTTCCCCCATTTAGACTTTGTATCCAAGCATAGTGACCTCATCTTCAGGACATACCTGCTTTGGACAAAGTTCAACACAGAGCAATAAGAATCATCATAGATTTAAGTTGACTCTCATACCAGGAATGGTTGAGGACCACAACACTAACAACACTGCAAACCAGACATGACAGGGTTGAGCTTATCCAAACTTTTAAAATACTGAACAGTTTGGAGAATATTAATGCAGACCACTGCTTCAAAAGGTCAGATGTAACACAAACAATGGGGCAAGAGCTTTAGGCTCAACAAGCTTGATAAAATGAGGACAAATGTAGGGGGGGGGACCTTTAGCAATCTGCCAGCTTCCTGTCCCCATTGAGGCCACTAGATAGATCCTCGGGTAAATTCAGGTAAATAATGAGAGCAGAGTCAGCTAAGTTTATTTTTCAGACAAGCTAAAGTATGGCATGTTAGAGCTGAATTTAATGATTAAATGAAGTGTATACATACTGTACATTTGCTAGAATGTGATATACTGTACAGTACCAATAAATAATAATAATAATAATAATATTAATAAAATTATTATTGAGAAAGTCAGTAGAAGCTATGATGAGGATTTAAACCTGCACATTGGGTAGTCCCAAGTATATGGCCTAACTATCTGCCACGACATGCTCAAAAGCAATGCAACCTGGGATTCAACTGAATCCTCTAGGGGGATCCTGAGGCTTCCAGTGAAGCCCATCCAGGGTTTTAGGCATTCCCTGCAAGCACTCTGGCTGTGGTGTAGAGTGCATGTGGGCAATTTGTGAAATCCTAGTTTGGCTTCAGTGAAAGCCTCAGGTTCTCTCAATGATTCAGTTGAATCCCAGGTTGCAATGCTTTTAAGCATGTCGGGGCCTGATGGCTGAATGGACAGCGCTAAGGGTTCATAGTTCTAAGGGTCTGGGTTTGATCCCCGGCAGAAGGCAGAAACAAATGGGCAGAGTTTCTTTCACCCTAAAGGCTTGTTCACCTAGCAGAAAATAGGTACCTGGGAATTAGACAGCTGCTATTGGCTGCTTCCTGAGGGGGGGGGGGGAGGTGAAAATTAGGATTAAGGACTTGCCCGAAACACTATGCATGCTAGTGGCTGTACAAGAATGTAATAACTCTTGAATATATGAATAAATAATAAA
Source organism: Procambarus clarkii (assembly GCF_040958095.1). Lineage (NCBI taxonomy): Eukaryota > Metazoa > Arthropoda > Malacostraca > Decapoda > Cambaridae > Procambarus > Procambarus clarkii. Next base: position 13,640,788 of record NC_091237.1, on the reverse strand, counting down.
TAAATAAATAAATGTCGTGGCTGAGTTGGTTAGGGTGTATACTTGGGACTACCCATTGTGCAGGTTCGAATCCTCCTCATGGCTTCTACTGATTTTCTCATTGATACATCACATTAATGTGATTTCTTTGGGCCAAATAATAATAATAATAAATGATGCAAAAATTGTTTGTCCTGCTTTTGATGATCTGAAAGAAGAAGAGAGATTGCCTTTGCTTCCAGTTATAATGTTTCGTTTGCCATTTTCCCAATACAGCCTCACTATGTAGATGTCTTTTTACATTTTTTAATTTTTTTCTTTTTTGAAGTTGAAAGATTTTCTTATATAAACTATACCATGGTGATTGCTCTCTCCATACTGGTATTCCTTCAGTGAATGTTGCTTGTGAAGACAAATGACACTAGGTTCAGTTACTGAGTAGCCATACAACATGAGGCCACTAGATAGATTCTCAGGTAAATTTTTACCTGAGGATCCTGAGGATTACCTGAGGATCAGGTATGCTTGATACCAGCATATCAAGCATGAGGTGAAACACCTAGTAAGGATAAGACTTCACAATGGCTACTGTAGTATAGTGGTCTACATACTTAACTCACAATCTAGGAACTCTGGTTCGATCCCCGGGCAGGACTGAAATGATTGGGCATGTTTCCTTTCACCTGATGCCTATGTTCATCTAGCAGTAAATAAGACCTAAGAGTTAGACAATTATTTTGGGTTGTATGCTAGGGAAGGTCAGTACAGTAGTTGGCCTATAGGAGCCTCGATAGCCCCAAGTACAGATTTCCTGTTCCCGACAATGGGAATTATTCATAGATAACATTTTGCTCAGAGGAGTCTTCACAAATATATAATTTGAAAAACTCTTCACAGAGATTAACATTATCTATAAATAAAGTTTTCATTTTGTCATTTAAACACGACATTGGCGTCATTATTGTCATTCGGTGCAGAACGTATCAACTTTTGTATTTAGTTTGTGTACGTGAAGGGCTGCAGTAAAGCCACTTCGTGAATGCACTTTTCTGCTGTGTAAGCTGGAACATCTGCACATGGTATAAGTAGCTACATAGTTGAGTTCCATGTTTATTTGATAGAATATGCATCGGTACATTTGATGATCATGATTCCACACTGCAGTTTTGGGAATTTAAGTTTGTTAGCATTCAGGTGACTTGTGATATTTGACATTAGTTTTTTCCAGTTTAAATTTGTTATAATCTACATAGTTTTTAATTTATCTATTTTGTTTTGTTATTTTATAGAAAGATACAAAACTTACATCTACATTAATCTGTTATAATAAAATGGTATTTTAAATTTTCTCTCTAATTGGCAGCTCACCAGGAATAAGCAGGTACATAATGCTCTTGCAAGAGAGTGTATTTATTATTCTAAGTACTGTATATTTGGTTTTCTTAGTTAAGTTACTAATTTTGACTTCAGATGTATATTATGTTGCGTCTAGTGTTTGTCAACTCATCTAGGTTGCCTCTTTTAAGAGTAGCACCCACTGAGAGTATTGGCAACTTAGCTATTTTATTGAGAAATATAACTTTAAGAACATTTGGGAGATAGTTTTTTGACTAATGTAGTATTTTAAAATACTGTACAGGCGAGTCTCCTTTAACAAACATTCTGTTCACAAAACTTCACCATAGTGAAGACCCTGAATAACAACAGTTTTTCATAAATTAAACAAATGTTGGCTGTAACGAATGAATCTAGTCACTTTGTTACATAGTGCATCGATGCCGATCACCTGCCTGCCCTGAGCTGTTTTTTACCAGCTGCCCTATATTGTGCTTAACCATGAATGCTATCATTTGTTTTCCCTATGTTAACATTTTCTTTGTATGTCCATTGATGTTCATTACAAAGGTTAAAGGTATGAACAGGACTGCTGTTCTTAGGATATGCATACCCTCAATGAGAGTATGGAGGACTGCTCTGCCACAGGTCCCAATTTCGGGGATCCCGGGGCTGGGGAGGAGTTGACCTGGGGAGCTTGGGCCCCCTTAGACCCTGCTTGGGTGTTGGTGCCCTCTTCACGGAGCTTGTTGTTGCAGGGGGGAGGAGTTTTCTTATCCCCTTCCATGTATGAGTATGATTTGGGATTGGCTCCTCCCTGGGTTTTGTTCCGAGTTCCCTTCGGTTCCTCGGCTCCTTCCTTCTCAGGAGGTGCTTGCTGCGTACCTCTTGCAAGACCAGGATTATGCCATAGTTATGGATCTGTTCTCCTTTGAGTTTGGTTCTTCCCTGTATTGGGTGCATTTGGAGGTTCCGGAGTCTTCCTGGCTGGCAAATTGCCCATTCTTTTTGTTGGGAGCATGGCATGGGTTTTGTCGGATCTGCTTGCTTGAAAGGCGAGAAACTTCCATTGTTCTACAGGTTTACCTGGGGGGGCCGAATTTGAGTACCTTAATGCATGCTTGTTCGCCCCTGAGCTTCCTCGTGATATTGGCCTTGTGCAGCTGTACGTGCAGGTTCCCTCCCTTTTGGCATCTTTGGTTGCTGAGGACTTGCGCGCTGTGGGCACTTGGCTTCAGTCTTGCACTTTTTTCCCTTCTCGAGCTGTCCTCGGACTGGCTTCAGGAGGATGTGGGGGCATTGTTTCACCTCCAGCCTACTCATGCACCACCTGAGCTGTCCTGGTCCTTGGACAGGGTGCTCTTCTATCTCTCTTCTCCTCAATTCGTGGAAGCCCCTTCGGTTCAAGATTGTTTTTCCAAAGCTCTCTTTCTGTTGGCATTGGCCTCTGGGGGTCGGGTTGGTGTGCTTCATGCTCTCCTCTGGTGCAGGGGTTTCTGCTCTTTCAGTCCTGGAAATCGGATTGTTTGGTTGCAGCCTTCTCCGTCTTTTCTGGCGAAGAATGAGACTGCTGCTTTCTGGAGGGGTCCTTGGGTTGATGCTTAGCTGGTTTGGCCTCTTCACCATTGGTTGTGACTCTTCACCATTACCTGCGCGCCTCAGCTTCTGTGGCCAGGGATGTGTTTATGGTTGATCAACAGGACCAGACCCCTGTTGATCTGGTCCTTGGAACAGGAGGTCCCTCTGTTCCAGGGCTCGGGTCTCCCTGGTTGTCCGCAGAGTTATTAAGTCTAGCCAGCCTGCAGTCTATTCTCATGCCCATGACGTTCGAAAGTTAGGTGCTTTGGCTGCCATCTTTGGCAACATGTTTTGGGCTGGTATTTGGGTGCGGGGATTTTGGAGGTCGAACAGGGTCCTGACCGCCCGTTATTTGGTCAACATTCCTGGTCCTGGGCGTTCGTGTGTGGCTTTGGGTCGCAGGTTGCAGCCAGTTGTCTTGTCTTTGAGTTGAGGAGCATGTGGTGGCTGCCTCCTGGGTAGGTCTCTCATTTCCTTATCTTTGGTTATGTAACCCCGGAGGCTCCCTGGCACCCTCCCTCCCTCCCTCTGGTCGGCAGTTTTTGTGTTGTTTTGATGTTGAGCCTCTAAACTTGAGTTACTGGGTCACTGGCATGGGGGGGGGGGGGTCTGGGGCTCCCCCTCCCCCTCCCGAGGAGGGGAGGGATGCGAGGATGAGCGGCACGGCGGCGATGTGTGACTTTGCTTGCTTGCTTGTTTCCCTGGGAATTGAAGGAGTTTTGCCTCTGGTCAGTTGTCTGTTGCAATTTTCCTACCATGTGGGGTCTGTTTTGTTATGCCTACCTTTCTGGGTGCCTAACTCTGGTCGATGGCAGATAAGGAAAAACCCCAACCATAGGGGGCTTTCCAGGGGGGCCATTGCTCCCTGTGCCTCTCTGAGGGGCCCAGTTCTGGCTCATGGTCCCTGGTAAGCTGAAATCCATTGACTAATGCCCTGGTCTAATGTATCGCATATTAGCCCGATAGCTCCAGGAAGCTTCCAGGGCTCGCCCAGAAAATGGCGTTTCATTACATTCAACGCTGGATTTTTGCTGAACGACAGCTACTGGGAAACTGATTCATTCATTACACGCGTTTGTGTTGAATGCTGAGCAAACAGTCGATTACTTTACACTTGGGTTGCTCTACACAAGGACAAAGGGAAAAGGAACATGTTCCTGAAAATTGAGTATACCAACATAGACTGAATGATATAAAAATTCTGGAGCTAAAAGATTTAATTCAGCTTAAGATATTCGGCTTAAGATAGTGGTGCACTAACAGATAGGAAACTTAAAAAAAAATATTTTAAATGAGATTGTATTCCCAAGGGGCTACTCAGTTTGGAGACATGACAGGAAAGCTAGGAAGGGGGGAAGAGTGGTGGTGCTGGTGAAAGAATACCTAAAGGTAAGTGTGTTAATAATCGAAGACTCTCGAAGTTGACATAATGGCATTGCAGGTCTGGAAATAGGATGATAAACTGATATATAATTGTAAATGCCTACAGCTTACCAGCAAGCAACACATGGACAAAGGAGGAACTAGATGACAAATGAAAGGGTCTTATAATGGTCATGAGAGATATTATAGTAAAAGCAGATAAAGATAAATCACTATCGTTGGTACTGGGGGACTTCAACTTGAAAATAATAGACTGGAAGGCCTACGAAGCAAGAACAGATGACATTTGAACAGGCAGATTTGTAAACCTCATACTGGAGACATTTATGTATCAACATGTCTAGCAGACCACAGAAACGAGGGAAGGGAAACGGAAACTCCTTCTGTCAATACTGGATCTAATATTCACCAGAAAAGGTGTGATATTTGTATTTCCAGTACACTCTTTCCTAAGGAAGGAAGGATCGTGTCCTGCTGGAAACTAAATACGCTTTGCAATATAATCTAGAAGATAATGGAGACATTGAAACAGTTGATAAACTCGATTTCAAGAGAGGACACTATGAGCTAACTTACAAAATTCTTTAATGAGTTTAATTGGACAGACTTGTTGCTAGGCAAGGAAGTAAATGAGATGAAAGCCAAAGTTTGCAAAATATACGATAAAAGCACACAAACATTCACATCAAAACAGAGATGCAGGATCCAAAAACAGGATTAGTTAAACAGAAATTATGAGAGGGCCAGAGAGGAAAAGACAGAAAAATGGGTTCAATATAGGAAGAGGCCTAACCTGCAAACATACCAGCACTACAAGCAAACAAAAAGCAATTACACAGCAGTGAGAAGAGAGAGATGAAAAATTTTCTGACAAATGAGGGCAGTAATCAGACAATGTATCTAACGGGAGGAGTGTTACTAGCGGAGTACCACAGGGTTCAGTTCTTGCATCAGTAATGTTCATTGTCTACATAAACCATCTACCAGAAGAAGTACAGAATTATATGAACATGTTTGCAGATGATGTTAAGATACTGGGGAAGATAGAACACACAGACCGTTGTAATGCCCTTCAAATTGATCTAGATAAAATAAGTGCTTGAAGCATCAAGTGGCAAATAGAATTCAATGTGAATAAATGCCATGTGAAATAGGAGAAAATAGACCACACACTTTCCAAATTATGTGGAAAGAAATGACAAAACTCTAATAAAGAACGAGACCTAGGGGTGGTTTTGGATAGTAAGCTGTCGCCAAAGGAACACGTAAAGGACATTGTTGGAGGTTCATATGCGTCACTTTCCAAATTCAGACTTTCTTTTAATTATATGGATGGTGAAATACTAAAGAAACTGTTCATGACTTTTGTGAGACCAAAACTGGAATATGCAGCAGTCGTATAGTGCCCAAATCTAAAGAATCGCGTAAATAAACTAGAGAGGTGCAACGGCATGCTATGAAATGACTTCCGAAGCTGAAAAACAAGAATTACGAGGAGAGACTAGAGGCGTTAAACATGCCAAAACTTGAAGATAGAAGAGAAAGAGGTGATATGATCACCACCTACAAAATACTAACAGGAATCGCCCAAATTGACAAAGAGGAATTCGTAAAAACAGCAACTTTACGAACAAGAGGACACAGATTGAAGCTAAGGAAACAAAAGTGCCAAAAAAGTGTTATACGACAAAGAGTACTGGGGAGACAGGACACAATGAGCGTAGTTCTCATCCTATAACTACACTTAGATAATTACAAGATATATTAAATCACACAGATGTTTGTAGCAAAAAGAACTCAACATACCTCACACAAGGCAAAAATCATAAACATTTGCCAGGCACCACTGAGACATCAACATGTAAACATAACACATCAAGAGAATCCCAATTCATAGTATATATTTGCACCACACTGCAGGAGTACTATATAAAATACCTAACGGCTTTGAGGAGTGGATGCCAACTCTGAGGTACTGTTTTCACATAACTTCGAGTGTGGTGAGAACTGCTGTGCCCAATATTATCTCTCACACAGTGGCCGACTTGCCCCTTGTATTTTGACCTTCCTGCCAACACTTTACAATGTTTTTGAATTTCAATTTATACAGTATTTCTAATAACTCCTTATTGAAGTTTGGACATGATTTCTACATTTAACACATTAATATTGTTTTCCAATCACAAAGTGTACTTGGGAATGCTTTTATAAGAACTGAAGCACTTGTTTACATTTACTTAGAGGAGACAGTGCATAAATCTAGTGCGTCTGTGCAGGCAAGCTGCTGCTTTGGCAGGAGTTTCAGATGCACTGTTTTGTAGTTTCATCATTAAAATGCATTAAAAATGGTTCCTTCCTTACAGCAGAATGCATCTTTGTGTATAATATGAAAGTCGATTGGAAAATAATGCTCACTTTATAGATTGCTTGTTTCAGAACAATATTCTATGAATATATCTTGTTCATTTAGTGAGACACACTTGTACAGTATTGAATGTAGAAGACAGATTCATGAGGAATTTAAAGAGCATGGAACTCAGTTGACTACTGTTATAGTTTTATATTGACATTTTCAAAAAGAATTCCCTTTGTATTGTAGGTAGTGTTTTTCTAATTCAGTATAGGGTAATGCTTGTAGAATCTCCACATCTATTTTGATGTCATCTTTAATTTAAATTACAGTACATTTCTCAAATAGGTATTAAGGAGATAATTTGTCGGTTCCATCTCCTGAAATTGACTTCCTTACTTAAATTTCTACCCTGTCAGTCACACCACAATCCACAACCATTGGAGTGATAGTGGGTCGAGTGTTAAAAATAACAAACTGCATAGTATTAAATGCGGCCTACTCTCGTGGCCTTCCTCCTACCACTGTAATAGAGGGGTGGGAAATGTGTCTGCTTAGTCTGTGTATTGGCCACATGCTCTTAACTCATTGACACTTAATGGAACAATGCCCTCATCCTTATTGTTCAGACTGCATTGTTCCACTTTTAACCATGCACCTCATAGAATGGCCCAATATTCAGGATGATTGCAAGTCTTGTTTTCTCAATGTCCTTCTTGAGTCAGTCATGCCAGTCTTCTTTGTGTTTTTGCACTTGTATTGGGAACCTGACTGATCTTCAGGATTGTTTGAATATCCTGTGACACCGATGATGCTAAATACTGTAATCATCCCAATTTGGTGCCTTCTTTAGATAATTACTTTACTTTAACACTGAACCCAGTGCACTCAAAATTGTCACATACTGTGTCACAGTGTCACATATTGTGTAAATTGCCCATTTGTGTGCACTCCAAAAGTGCACACAAATGGAATAGCATCAGCATTTACTAAGCTGGTGAACGTTAGGACATCCTTCAGAAACCAAAACAAAGGATGCTTTCAGAATGTTACATGCAGCATATGTGTAATCAGTGCTAGAACATACAGTACCAGCATTAAGCACAAACCTTGAAAAGCACAAAATGAAGAGTGAGAAAATAGAGGTTTACTACAAAACTAGTTTCAGACTTGAATGGATTAAGCTACAGGAATAACCTGAGGAACTAAATTTAGTGATGCTAGAAAAGTGGAACTAGAATAGGTATGATGCAGATTCAATAATCAGGGGAATCAAAGTAAAGAAAGGATGTGTAAGCTGAATAGTAACATAATGAGAGGAAATACGTACCTGGAGCATATCTGGAATGAGTTCTGAGAGGTGTTCTACTCCTCAAACCTGGCTTGAAGCCAGGCTTGACGTGATAACTTGGTCCAACAGGTTGTAACTTGGAGTGGCCCACAAACCCACATATCCACTACAGACCTGGTTGGTCTGGCACATCTTGTGAGAACATGCCTAATTTGTCTTGAATGCATCCACTTTTGTTCTGGCAATATTTCTTAAGACTACTAGGAGGATATTGAATTGGTGTAAACCTTCAATGTTCATACAGTGTTTTCTGATTGTGCCTATGGCATCTGGACTCGTCACTGGGTTTATTCTGGATTTCCTACTATATCATTCACCTTGTGTAGGGACAGTATGCAAGTTGAATAAACTAAAAGGGGCAAATCATAGATGTTAGCTCCATCCATCCTTCTAAAATTAGATGTGACAAAAACTAAAAGGCCTGGAGTCACTGCATTAAATGATTGACAGTTGAAAATATATTGGCCCCTTGTTGTCACTCTTGCCTCATATATAGTTGTCACTATAGGAATAGTTGTCACTCTTGCCTCATTCTTAGCAGTTTAGTCTGCATGTAGTACAAAGTTTGAGAGCTCCCAAGCATTATGAAGTCTTCTGAAATAATAACTTTGGGTTAAGGATAACCTCACAGTACTTTGGAATGCATAAACTTTGTAATGCAGACTAAACTGCCTTGATCGAGATAACAGGGACATCTCTCCTGAGTGTGCTTGATGAATCTTGGGCCGTGAGTTCAAGCTTTATCCTTCATAACTGTTAAGTCATATCTCAAGAAGCACATCAATAAATTACAAAGGGTGCAAAGACGTACTACTAAATGGCTTCCAGAATTTAAAAATGAGCTGTGAGTAGAGGCTAGAGGATTGTATGCCACCTTACCTGGAAGACAAATGGAAAAAAAGAGTTGATATGATCGCCATGTACAAAATAATGACAGAATCGATACATGTGGCTAGAAGAAAATAAGAGGCCATAGTTTCAAGCTAAGAAAATAAAGGTGCCAAAAAATATTGGAAAGTTACCTTTTTGCAAACACCTGTAGACATTTGGAGCAATTTAAGAAATAAGGTGGTGGACGGGAAAAACATCAGCAATGTCAAATCATTGTATGACAAAAATTATAGGAACTTTTGAACTCTACAAGTGTAGGGCGCATGCTCGTAGTCCACTTAAGTTATTACACACTGCCACATGGTTTGTTTCTTCCAGTGTAATTAAATTCAGTTGCTTCAGTCTCTCCCAGTGTTATTCAATTAACTAGGTGACAAATATCTAGCAAATCTCTGTAAATTTTCTGTTTTATGCTTGTTGAATTGGGTGGCACAATGCCATCCAGTACTGTATACTTTAGTACTGACCATACATGTGTTGTATGTAGGATGCTGAAGACATTCTTTGTCTAGGTTCCTGTTGTGTAGTAGTACTGTAATTCACTCATCCTGCATGCTTTCAGAGCTTGTTTATAAACAATAAAGGATGAAGTACAGTATTGTGAAATTTTATACACCCACTCTGTAATTTTCCCCCTTGGAAATGCACCAATAAAAAGTCTGAAGGTATTCAAAACTAAAAAAAAAAAAATGAATGAGCATGTTCTTGTTATAAAGTAGGGATTGATTCACCATTTTATGGCAGAAAAATCGGTTGAAATGAAAATAATGGGTGATTTTTATTTGGCTCATTCATACAAGAATTCAGAAAATATCAAATTTTAGGTACACTATCACTGCCACTCACGATTGTGTCACTTGTGTAATGATGACGATGATGGTGATGATGTTAATGTGCCATACCAGTGGTAGCCTACCAGTTTCTCAAGGCCATGTTCTTTAAAGACAAATTAATATTGTCTTAGTCATGGATTTATTCAGATTCTTTTAATTCTTCTTTTTCATGAAGTACTTCTTTTTCACAAGTACAGTACTTGTATACTTTTGTTTTTCTTTTAAACATCTCTTGATCATTTGTAAACTTGATTTCTTCTTGTAAACAGGTGGCCCTTCTTTACTGTGTGGTAGCCAAGCCAATGTGAAGATGCCTTAACCATATGTCCATGATGCCATGCTTACAGTTTTAACCCTCATGAGGTTGAAAAGCTTCAAAACAAATTTAACGTATTTTTGAAATTCATTTTTTTTTATTACGCCCAGTATATTTAGCCAGAAAATTACCAGTTCTCTTCAGCTGGGAATTTATTTTTATGATGAATTCTGTCATATAGTCTCCATTTTATAATATATGATAGTGTTCAGTCAAGTAATCTAAAGCCAGGAGTATGGTATACTTGTTCTTAAGACACTATAAATGCAACTATTAATCATAATCATCAAAGAATTTTTGTACTTAGAGGCTCTGTATTTTTTATGGCTTTCTCTTATTTCTATTCCATTTCTAACAAGAAAAAGATGTGCGCCATCCATATGTATCATGAAAATCATTAAAACATATTTTAGACAGTAAAGAACAAATACAAAAGTTTTTTAACCCTCAAAGTGATGTCATCATCATATGTTGATAATCTAGTGCATTGTCAAATTAGGATCTTTGTATTGTGTCAGTGTTTGAATACTAACGTTGCCCAAATGGCTCCAGTATCTTATTGGTGACTCTCAGCAGTCAGGAGAGGCAAGAAAATAATTTGAAGTCAAATGATCAAATGAATTGTATTTCCTAGTCCCCCATCAAAATACATTGTAATGATGACTGTAATATCTGGCCAATGTATAGTTCTTCAGTGTACTGTATATGCGGTATATATTCTTTTTAGGTTTCATACAGGTTCCTTACTTTTGAATATATTTCACATTAACAAAAAATTTATTTGCTCAAGTTAAATGTAATGCTAATAATGGAAAGTGTAATTTGATGACTGCCCATGCCAAAATAAAGTTTAATATATGATTTATAGGGTATTTTTCAGTCTTTTGAATACAGCTATACCATTTCATGAGAAAAGGTAGCAAAATAATGAAAATAAATCTGGACGCTCGGATTGGGGAAACAGCTTTGATGATAGCTGCACTTTGAGGGTTAATCACTACTGTATAATATAATATAAAAAGCAGCCTAAGTAACTCGATATTAGATCACACATACCCTTAACTGTATGGAATATCACAAATACAACAATTTGCTAATGATATTTATGTATTTTAGTTGCAAATTCCAACCAAAAAATATTACTGCCCTTATTTCTTTTATATTGATTGATTTGTTTTTCTAATTTATATATATATATATATATATATATATATATATATATATATATATATATATATATAGATATAGATATATATATATATATATATATATATATATATATATATATATATATATATATATATATATATATATATATATATATATATATATATATATTTTTGATTAGAAAAGCAAATGCTCTTCCTATATGCACAACATATGGTAGCAGTGCATACTGCTTGATTGTGTAAAGAAAATTGTAGAAAGAGTTGCGAGGTGTGAGATTTGAAGAAAGTATAATAGCCAAGTCCAGTTGTTTGTTTTGAAGGCTAGAGGACCTGGTCGATCATTACGTGTTCTGAAAACATTTTTCCTAGACACACGAGCTAAGGTCATTTATTGCACTGGGTCCATTTCTTGTGGTATCTAGTGTTTTTGCCTAGCATAGTCTAAAGGTCAAGCAAACAGTTGAATCCTCTCTATTTAGTCTTTAATTCTTGAGAATGCTAAGACTATTATCAGCTCTATTGTATGGAGAAATTTCTGCATATGCCATCCTGTGGTGAAGCATGGAAAATTAAATTCACAAGAATGTCATACAAATAGTGGTAAATAATATCTGGGTGCATGAGAGGCCTTTTTTTCCTATCTTTTTAAAATAACCATGAGCCATTTTGTGGAATCTTAACTCAGTGAAATACATAAACTCTGTTTCATTGCACTCCATCTTGAAGATGGAAAACCTTAGACCAGAAAGTTAGTGGGGAACCACCAGAATATGTACACACTAATGTACTCAGTGGCCACTGTTTCAGATTTTATGGAGGACCATGAAAGGTATGCATAACATAGAGGTAGAGTAAGAAGCAGATACACACACACAACTTGACTAATATGTAGTAAGGTAGATGACTGCAATGAAACAATTTTTTGTTTAGAAAAACAGTTCATGAAATTGCATCAAGTAGATAGTAATGGTTTGCTTAGTAAGCACATCTGTAAATAACCATAGATGCTAATGTAAATAATAAAATTTAATTGAATTATCTTTGTAGTTTCTAAGGGTTTTACATTAGAGGAGGCCGTTTAGTTTATGAAACATACAACAATGTGGATGTAATGAATGATCAGCACTTGGATTTTTCTGCTTAGAATTCAGTAATATATGCAGTATTTAACATGGTCTAATTATTCAGTAAAACATTGTCTGTGTTCAAATTTCTACTTCTACTTTGTGACAATGTTGAGATAAAATATTTTGAGAGAAAATCCTTCTTCTGCCAGTTATATAATTATTGAGCTAGCATTTTACACATATAGCAATTCTGATTACTACAACATATTTATTAAAATTTATCACAGTTTTCACATTTCACCAAAGCTTGCATCATGAGATAGTCATTAAAAATAATGCTTCAGAATTCAAACTATTATATAATAGTATATATATTTTAATTGCAGTATTATCTTCCTCACCAACACTAACTTCCTCAACAGACACCGCAGAACAGATTCCAGTTCGTCAGCCACTTTTTCCCCGTTCAAGAGTCGCATTAGCAAAGCACAGGTGCTTAGTCACTCCACATGCAGAGAAGGATGTGGAGGCTCGCTCTCTCTTTCTCTCTCTCTGGGTGTTGCTTTAGTAGTCTGACATTGTGAGATAGTTGTACGTGCTGAATACTCTGCTGGCAAGTTCACACTGTGCATCACTCATGCATATTTTATATTGCTCAAAATAATTTTTGAATTGAAAAATCATGCACTTCACATTTTATATGCATTCTATATACATAAATCTGAGGTCTCCAGCAAGGTACTCAGCTTTGTCATGAAGGCACAGTATTGTGTATGTTGGCTGTGCACTCGAGGAGGAACATACTCCACACTCCAGCACATACCTTGCCTGAGGGTTGAACCACTGCATGTTTGTAATGTTGGTTGTGTATTCCTTTTAAAGAGCTTGCTCTCCAAAATTATGTAGCATTTTCATCTATTGATGTTAATTTGTGTTTTGGGAAAATCCTTGTATTAATCAAAGGTGTTCTGTGCAAGTATTGTTTTGGAAATAAGAATTTATGAGATTTGTGACATCTCACATTTTTCATTTTGAATTATTTTTGTTATATCACTTTCAAGTTTTTGTGTAGTCTGCCTGACTTAGCTACATGTTGTTTCCCCATAGTCGTGTATTCACCTAACTTGGTTCTTGCCTAAGTGTGTTCTCTTGCACTATTCACCTACCCCCCCCCAGATCTTTCTCTAACCCACTACTTTAACAGCCATTCTTGTGCTCAGGCTGATTTTCCTTATCTCAATGGATAATATTTAATTTTCACAAAACTTTTAATGGTTTCTTAAAATAATATAACAAGTTCTTCTTTATGTTTTTGTGTAGTAAACATTGTATGATATCTGAACACCTTTGAACCTGGAGATGTTTGGGTAATAGAATTGTCCCTCATATATAAAGAACAAATATGATTTCATTACCGTTTTATCAAATGAAAGTAGTTAAATATTTTAGGTATGTGTATTCACAAGAACAAATTCTGCAGTATTATTTGAGGTCGTATTTACATGTGTGTGGAGCAGCTGCATTTGCACGGCCCAGGATTGTGTTAGGAGGGAGGAGGGGTTAATGTTTTATCCTCCTCCTCTTCACTTACATTTCATGTATGTTATTCACAATTTGAGCACACACATCCAAAAGTAATACAGTATGTAAGAATTCTCTCGAGATATGAGAGATGATGGCAAGACTATTTCCAATGGGATTCAAACAAACCACCAAGATGTTTATATTACATTTATTTAATAAATGGGATATAACACAATATGGAATCAATTTTCAACTCCAGCTAATCCTGCCATTCTCAAATGACAATGATAAAACTGAGACAAACACCTCAGGGGTGAGGTGGACATCTCACTAGCACCTCAGTTTGTTATTGGCTCCAGCACCCCTCTGAGGATGGTGGTACGGAGCTATGCTGAACAAAAAATATGCAGGAAATCTACTTTACAAACAAAAACATTCCTTCATTCACAACATACTTGCAACACAAGCAAGGTCAACATTGACAAAATAAAAAAACTAATATTTATATAAAATAAAACATTTTGATTAATAAAAATAAAACCTGGACATTACATACAAGTCATTACAATGGCACAATACTGATAACCTCTCCTTGTTGAGGTTGTAGTTGATACATCAAGATACATCAATATGAGCCAAAATTGATACTGAGGAGTACCTGTATATCATAAAATAATCTAGTCTTTTCACATATATTTCCGTCACCAGACAGATTATATTTGCTGATTATTAGCAAATTGGATCACATATGGCTTGGCATAAAATGCATCTGATAGTTTTCTCATTAGAAATTTTAAAGTTTCTGATAACTCGGTCTTTTTTCTGAGAGTAGCACCCTAAGACACAAACCAGGGTTTTACACAACTCTCCCATGCACTTGAGCTATGCCAATAGGTCGTTCTACCTCTTTGCCCTTACTTCGCCCAGCCTTACTACACCCTTGGAGAGGCTGCAGGATCCAAGTAAGTTCAGTAGAACTTCTGGTTTCAACTCTTTTTACCATGTCGTAGCTCAGTCGATTAAAGCAGCGTCTGGGATGCTCTCGGACGTAGGTTCAAATCCTCATCAAATGAACAAATCCATTTGATACATCACACTATTGTGATTTCTGTGTGTAATTCCATATGATGGCTAGCTCATAAACCTTCTCATTCAAGAACTTGGTGTTCTTTTTCATAAATGATTTTTTGTGAGTAAATTGAATAATTAATTTTGGTTAATAGGTGTTCAGATACTATGTAATTTCTATATTATTATATTGTAAATTTTTGTGTGCATTCAGTGTTCCTTTCTAGTATTCCAGTGTAACAAATACCCACCCACTATTGCTTCCCTCCTATATACATTACTCTCCTCTTTGCTTCTTTTAATATTCTTACGTCTATCCTACACGCTCCCTGTCCATTCCTTTATCTCTTCATACCTTTCCTCCCTCTTCCTCATCTTTACCCTCCTTCCTTTCTTTCCCTCATCTTCATTCGTTTGTCTTTACTTGTTCTCTCACATTACTTCTCTTTTACCGCTCCTTATTCACCCTTCCTCTTCTCTGTTTCTCTATCTAACCATATTTTCCATCATCATTTCCCTTCTCTTTTTCTCCCTTTTCTCTTCCCCATCTTCCCTTTTCTTTTCTGCATATTTCTGTTCTCCCTCTTACCCTCCCCACCCTCTTACACTAACCTCTTGGTATTTTCTGATATAACACACAAAATGCATCGCTAGAGAGCATGTTATTAGAATATAATTTGATGTTTTTGGAGGTTTCTTAAGCGAGTAGTAGATAGTCATGTTCACATAATTACGGAGCACTTCAGTGTTAAGACAACATGTGAACATTTGACCCGACTCTTAGTCACCTCATCATTTACTATACACGTGAGACATAAAGCATCATAAGTATCAAGTGTATTGGCTTCAGCGGCAGAAAGTGTGGGTAAGATTAATGTTGATTTATGTCCAGTTTGGGTAAGTTTCTCTTATGTGTAGTGAATACCCAGTATCAGATTTTGTGTATATTTAGTTGTTTTCTTGGATTACTGTTTTTCTTATCTTCATTCTTAGGTTGTTGAAAAGAAGCATTGAGGTTGCATCAAAGTATTATTAAGGTTGCTGCAAAGCATTATTATAATTTTTGGTGTTAGCAGGATACCCTTAGTACAGTATACTTAACCACATTATATCCAAAGTATCCAGCAGGGTATTATTGAATTCATATTTAATTAAAATTTGAGTGATATAAATGTATTGATGTGGATGGGTCATAATACATGAACAGATTTTAATAAAACTAGATTACGTTAGCACGTGAGATATCTTGTGGTTTATTGGTTGTCTGCCGGGAAGTGCATGTCTCGTCCTGGGGACATACATTAGGTGGCATGGCCCCTATGACACCCTAATGACTTGCGTGTTTCACTAAATATTTAAACTCCATCGACCACGTTATTTAAGTCTTACATAAAAATTAAAGAAATAGTTTATTAATGTGTAAATATTAAATGCTTTAAAAATTCTATGGGAAATATGATGTGGTATTTGTAATCCAACCTTTCATTATAAACTCGATAACGCCATTACACTAAATAATCTTCCTTAAACACTTCTAATACCACTTGCCACTTCAACAAATGTAGAACCCTAAGAAAACTACAACATTCATTTAGGTGAATATTGTGCAATCTCTTAAAACAAAAATTACAGCAGATGGCATATGAAAAATTCAATATTACTAAAAGGTAGTGGTGAGCAGCAAGTCCCGGTACCAGCCCTGTTGGATACACCATCGTGTGGTTGGGTGTATAGTGGATATTCCAGAATTTAAACGACCTTAGATATATTTTCAGTCTGACTCTGGATGTTGAACCCTGCTGTTTTTGCTCTGTGTCTGCTCTGGATGTTGAACCCTGCTGTTTTTGCTCTGTGTCTGCTCTGGATGTTGAACCCTGCAAAACTATACAAAAAATTGGTACAGTATAGTTCTGTGGTACAGCAGAGCATATCAGAATTGCTTATAGTTATGGACTATATTGTCCTATATATATTTCAACCTTTTAATTATAAAATAGCCAACTACGTTATATCTGGACATCCTGGGGCTGAGATTGTCTGAATAAACTATGTTGCCTGATGTAGGCAGTCACACAATAATGAGAATAAATTGCAGTGTTGTTGTGGGCTAGAAACTTTTATAGTGATGTTACTAGAGTTAAGAACAGATGTTTAAGTACTAAGGTCACTTGATGAAGCAGGAACAATGTAGATGCCTCAGTGTGAGCTTTCTTAGCCCTCTTAAATATCAATTGTTTCATATCTATTAATGTTCAAAACATGCTTACAGTATAAAATTTTTGTTAAATTTTCATCATCTCCGGAGTACTAAAATAAGTTCTGGACTCTTACAGAAATTAGTATGCAATTAAAGTTTGTGTTAAACTTCTACATGCTTTCTCTAAAACTATTTTTTAACTGCTACTGCTACTACTATGACGTCCAGTTTTCACTATGGGTTTGTTTAGAGCAGACCACACTGCTAGGGATGCCACTCTCGACCTTAATTACACACAGTTGCTCTGCTTTCTTCTTAGAAGCCTTCACTAAAAGTTTTCTCTCTTTATTTGGTCACTAATAGAAGCCTTGGTTGCCACATTACCTGTATTTTGAGCTTATATAATAGAAGGAATGTTTAATTTTTCTGAGCATTCAGTTGGTCACTGAGGTGAGAATCTGCTGTGTCGGATAGGATTAACGAACAGTCAAGTGGGTTGACGTCCAGGCTTCAGTGGTGCAGGGATTTTTTCAAACATCTTTACAGGGTCATATCAAATGACAAGAAGGAACAGGAGAAAAGCTCATTCCAGCCACCAGAATGACCATCATAGGTAAGTACTTGCATAAAGACCTGAAGCACTACTATGTTGTCACTTGATATCACAAATGAGTGCCAAGTGATACTTTTAAGCAGCACATTTTCCTACCTGGTTAAATCAGCCACTCACCAATAGGTGGCGGCACTTAATTTGATAAATAATGAATGAAATGTTAAAAGAAAATATTTGCAATTAAACTGTAACACAAAGCGAGATGGCGACTGCTAATTGCAAACAACTAAATTCACAAATAAAAATATCAAAATATCAAAGGTCTTTTACACCTTGATGGGCATTCTGGGGTGGATTGTGCTTTTCTCCTGCACCTCTCTTCCTCCTTAGTGGCCCTGCTGATATATTTTTCAAGATAGCTGTGGCACCAGTCCCTGGATATCATTCTTGTCACAGCAGATTTATTTTTCGGAGGGGGTCCACTCAATAGCTCTCCAAGGTATAGCAGTGGGCTGTCAAGACTTGGGGAATCACACCAGACTTCTGAAACCCAAAATCTGTCTGTCACTATGAGATGAAGGGGCTCTTTAGGATAAGACATCTATTCAAACCAAGAAAAATCTCACCAGAAAATTTAAATTCATAAAAACTACAAGGTGCATAAAAGGAAACTAGTAATGCTGAGGGAAACCAAATTAAACAAACATTGCTGAAGTGTAAACTCCACAGTCGTAATGTGCCTGACTAACACCTGACAGGAGTCCAGGTCACCTGGGGCCCGACAAACAGGCAGCCACCTCATTCACCTGCCAGGTGCAGCTAGGATTTCACCTTTCTGCTGGCCCCATATTGAGCTTTGCATTTTCAGACAAGCAGTGTTAGCTGTTCTTAGAACACTTCATTCTACACGAGGACATTGTTTTTTTTTTGTTCCATTTCCTGCTTGGTGTGTGTGTGTGTGTTTTCCTGCACCCTCCTTGCATGTGTCCTGTATTTCCATTTCACTTTAGTTGTGTGTGTGTTCACATTCCAGGTATAACTAGAGTTATTTTCTCTGCATGGTTTGGGTTGCCTCCTCTGGGAGTCGACTCCTTTTAAATGCTCTCGTTTCCAGGTAGGTCATAAGTTTATTCTAAACTGATGAACAGTGATTGTAGATAGTTGTGCACTTTGTGGTTATTGCACATAGGTATTCTCCTAATGGGGGGTAAGCCATTTTCAGTGGCTTAATATGCCTTTATTCGTCAAGTGGTTAAGGTTAGGAGTTGGTGTTTGTTTAACCTGTGCTTCTCCTGGGCCTAGCCTACCTTATCATTCTTGAGTTCAGGTGACAGGTGACCAGTATCTCTTGTTGTTTGTTGTTTTGTCATATATGCATGTTGGAGCAGGTTGTCATGGCATCCTCATTTGCCTCAATGCCTGACACTGCTCTGTACAGCTTCTCTGAGTGATTTGATGCTTTTGAGCCTTAGTAGTGTTACTGCCTCTGTCACTTCACCTGTTGGTTTCAGGAGTCCTTCCACTCTTATGTCTGCTGGGCTTGTGCTTTTGTTTGGCTGAGCCATCTTTGCTGGTGGCTATCAGACTGAGCTTTACTTTATTGGTGATCATTGTGATTCTGATCACTCATTATTCTATGAGGATGTTTACAAGCATTTAGTTTTGAACACTTGTGCCATCCTCTGCTGCTTCTGCCAAATGGGTAAATCAACTTGTTGGGACCAAACTTACTCATTCTCGGTCTCTCTCCTTCATTTCATGCCCCAAAGTGATTTCAAAGGGCACTGCGCCAATAATACAGAGCCAGATAGAAGGTTTGTGGATGCATCTTCATGAGCTTTCTCATGAATTCTTACTTTAATATCTCATGACCATTATGAGGCCCTCTCTTTTGTCAAAGCCCTTCTTTTGTCCATGTGTTCTTTGCTGGTGGACTGTAGTCATTTACGATTATTTGTTTACAGTATCATCCTGATTACAGAGAAAAACCTCTCTATGCAGGTGGGTGCCTCATGAGTTCAACCCAAGACACCACCTCTGTTACCTGAGACCAGCTTCCCTCTGGGTGGCACAGGGCAGAAAGTGACATGTTCACAGAAGTGCAGGAAACCTATTTTACAAAATATGAAAAACATTCACTCATACTCAACATATTTGCAAACATTGGCAACTGAAACATAAAAATTAACATTAACAAAAATAAAAGAAACTGACACTTAAATAATAAAACAAAATACCTGTATTTAATAAATACAAATAAAAGCTAGACATTATATACCCGTTATTACAGTCTGACACATTACATCTGAGGTGTTTACCCTGCAGCAACACCTGTTAGCTCTTGTTTTTCTCTGTTATTAATTCAGTTTCTAGCAGTTGCTTGTTATAATGCACTTATGCATTTTGGTGTTATTTCTCACTTTTGGGTTCATCTCTGATATCTAAACTCTCCTCTCCCCTTATCTCTTAAACAGAGCCAGATTCTGGTAGTGGCTCGTGGTAGGCTAAGGTGGGTTTCAGAGGCCTGGTGCAATTCCTTAAGACTTGGCAACTCCCAGTGCTATAGATCGAGGAGCTACTAAGTGAACCACCAAAAGGATGTTTCATTACATGCAATCCTTGATTTTTCTAGAGGGAGCCCCTATCAACTCCCTGAAGTACTGTATCTTGTTGAGATTGCTCCATTCTTCCCCCCTCACAGAGGTGCAGAGAGCAAGTGATAATTCATCATCCCACTGGGAAAGCATCCAGAAAGTCTGCCAAGCTGTACAGACAGCTGAAGGGATCTAAGAAAATGAAGCCTCAAAACCACCAAACATCTTTGCAAACGATTCACACAGAACATGTGGTTCACTCAGACTAGCTCGAAACTTGTTAGTACTGATCCCCCACCATCAGGCGGCCTGGTTCCTGGCTGTCTGGGTCCCCTTGTCAGTTTTGTCAGTAATATTCTGCTGGAAAGTTCTACCTGTAGTGCTCCAGGTCCATCATATGTGGCAAGCCCCTCTGCTTCAAGGTAAGTGCTGGTCTTCCTCTTGCAGGGACCATTTGCTTTGTGTGTTGTTCCTTTATTTTAGTATTCAGCTTCACGTGTGTGTTTTCTCCAGCTTTGTGCTTTTGTTTTCATATTGGCATCCTCAATGATATTTAGACCTTTTGAATATCCTGCATCACTGATGGTGCTACACAGTCTTCCCGGCTTGGTGTCTTCTTTTGATAATTACTTGTTTATTTTGTTGCACTTTGAGCTACATGTGCTCAGGGATTCCTTCCTTGTGTGCTCACTAGTGCTGCTCTTTCACTGACAGTTACGTTCTCTGCTGTGTCAGGAGTTCACCCAAGAAACCTGTGGAGAGCATTGCCTTGGGCTGTTCAAGGGTCTTTTGACTCCTCTGTTTGGCCTCTTAGCTGGGGGCATCATGTTGGCTGTACTAGGGTGCACTGAGTTCACATGCTTGTTCATATGGTGCACTGTGGTCTCCATTTATATCCTGGTTGTTTTGGCTGTATTTTGTGTCTGTTCTTCCAGTCAGTGGCCCCTGGTGCCTGGGTGTTTTTCTTGGTTAGCAGACTTCGGGCCTTGGTAATCCTCTCACGGGTCTTTGGCAGGTCTATTGTTAATCAATTTGTTGACCCCACACTCTCTGAGTGCAATCGTGAAGGGCGCTTATTATCTTTGCTACGTGAAGATGATCATGTTTTTTGTCTCCACCATACTGTCTGCTGGGTCAGTGACACCTACTATCCTGAGTCTCACGAGGTTTGCTCTCACTGGTTTTCTGCCTTGACTGATTCAACTTCGAGTTTGGAAGCTTTTCAGACAGCTGGCACTTTGTGAGTTAGATTTGCTCAACTTAGGCATTTACAACATTGTGATCATTTAGATGCCTCAGAATTGGCCCCTTTGGTGTTTAGGAACCCAGAATTGGAAGTGTTCAACCTCTGCCTGGACTAAGTCTGTACCACTTCTTCCTTTCCCTGTGGGTGTGGTTCGCTCTGCTTCTGTTCTTTTACCTGAAGCATCCAAGGGTTTCAGAGTTGGGTTAGGGTTTAGCTCAGGGTATAACTCAGCCTTCTCAGCTCCATCCTCTTTGTCAAGCCTGCCAGGGTTTTGGAGCATTCACCTTCACAACTGCACCCCCATTCTGGATCTTGTCCTTGGGAGAACACCTTTCTGTCACAGATGGTGGGCGAGGTCTGTGGCTCAGCCCTGGAGCATTTATGGCAGGCTTCTAGGGCTGGGTAGGAGTAGGGAGCCTGAGAAGGGTCCCATGAGTGTCCTTGGTTCACTCTGCAGAGTGTCTTTTGATTCAGTGGAGAATTTTTTCTCCCCCTTCTATATATGAATTTAATTGCATGATTGCTACCTTCGGATTCAGATTCTGGGTCCCATTTGGTGCCTCAGAGTCGCCATATTTCTGGAGGTTCCATCGATGTTTCATCTTCGGTAGTTTGTGCAAGCTTGTTTTGGTATCTGAGAAATTCAAACTTTTTTGTTGATGGACCCAGGTTCTTTTGAGTATGAGTCTGTCTTAGCTTATTGGCTGCAGAGTGAGGTTCAACCTGGCTGGCTGACAACCTTTTCTTTTGGAGAGAGCTTGGCTAGGGTTCTTTTGGACTCGCTTGATTAGCGGGAGGAGAGTTCCATCTTTAAGGTGTTTTTGAGCAGTACTTCTTTTGCTCCACTCGAGGACTGCCTGTTTGCTCTGGCACTTCCCAGGGACATGAACAAGTGGCAGCTGTATGTGCGTCTGTCAGGAGCTCTTAATATGGTCACCACAGAGTTCGTACATATTTGGCAGTAGTCTTGTGCTTGTGGGTTCTCATGGAGAAGCTCTCTAAGCAACTCAGTGAGGATGTGGCATCATTTGGTTTCACCCTGATTGTAGAGATCTTGGGGCTTGTGAATGCTGCCTTGGTGGCCTTGTCCAAGATGCTTGCCTTTATCTTTTCCTCCAGGTTTGCTGGTGGGTTGTTCATCAGCCTTAGAGCTGATCAGGGAAGCCGGCTAGGAGTAGCAGCCAGACCACCTGATGGTGCCAATTGGTGCTAATGAGTTTCAGGATACAGTGACACCTCGGCTTACGAATGCCCCTATTTACGAGCTTTTCGGGTTACAAGCCCAATTTCTTCAGAAAATTCTAATTGAGTTACGAGCTTTGCCTCGGGAACAAGTTTGTTGATACAAGTATGGCCGACCTAGTGCGTGGTGGCATAGCAATCTCGCCTCAGTTTAGCAGTACCTCCCGCCTAGTGACGATCGTGCCTGAATTCTTTGTAAAGAATTATAGTTTTTCAGATTTTTTGGTATTTGAACATTAAAGTTGTTGTTATATATCTCGACATGGGTCCCAAGAAAGCCAGTGGTAAGGTTCAAGCCAAGAAAACACATGTGAGAATGAACATAAAGGAAAAACAAGAGATCATTCTTTTGTTGGAACGACTCATCCAGAGCAAGCTGTAGTAGGTCGTTGCATTAACCCTTTTTAATGACAATGTGATGCCTCACTACAGACAAGTGTTACAGTGAAGGGAAAACAATCCTCTATGGATCGTTTTTAGTGAGAAAATCAAGAAGTGAGCCACAAGTAGGTCCTAGTGGACTGCAGGCAAAACGTGTCAAGAGTGTGTACCCCAGAGAAGTCATCACTGCCTGATGTTATAATGGAAGGGGACTTCCCTTCCAAACACTAACACCTCTCCTCCTCCCCCCTCCCCCTCCTCCTCCCCCCCTCCCCTCCTCATCATCTTCCATACGCCAACAAGAGTCATCAGTAAAGGTAAGTAATAACTTGTACATACTTTAGTACTGAAGATTTGGGTGAATTAGGTATAAAATTTACTTTGAAGTTAATTTTTTGGGGAGTCTGGAATGGATTGATTCAATTTCTGTTATTTCTTATTTGGAAATTCACTTCAGTTTACGCATATTCGGCTTACAAGCCGTCTCTGGGAATGGATTAAATTTGTAAGCTGAGGTACCATTGTTAGTTTGAGTAAATCTCTTTTTCTGTATGCATTGTTCACAAAGTTATTTGGCAGATTTAAGGCTTTGTTTTCTGTGAGCCCTCCAATTGTCTGTAAAGCTTCGCTGAATTTCTGGATGCTTTCCCAGTGGTAACGAATTGTCACTTGCTCTCTGCATTTCTGCGAGGGAAGTCAGGTTCTGGCTCTGGTTGGTTCAACAAAACTCCTGTGTCTGATATGATCCATTAGACTGGAGCCACCAGGACTTTACGAGAATGTGGTGGTTCATTACATTTAGTGCTGGATTTTTTTTAATAAATCCAGGATTAAATCTATCATCTGACAGCTTTATCTAGACAAATTACAAATGCGTAAGAAATCAGTAAAAAAAAAAAAAAAGTATCCAAAGACAATTTTGTTGACTGAAATTGCATTTTCAAACATTGAATGGTATGGTGTATCATTAAATTGTTTAAATCTCTAAAGAGAGTATTGATTAATGAATACAGTATTGTCGTATGTATTTTGAAATTAAAACATTGTTCCTAAGTTTACTCATTTTGTGTTTGTAAGACTGTCTTTATGGCTTATGCATCTCTGAAGCATACAAGTTTCATACAAATTTTCAATCTTTTTAGAACTATTTATCATAGAGAAATGGGAGCTGAATGACACACAGTCAGATTTATCATCTGAATGTGTGTCATCCAAACTGTGGTGGAAGAAATGACCAAATCCTTTTAAAAACGTTAGTTAATTTTTACATGAAGTAGTAAATCAAATTTGCACCCCCTTTTAGGGAGATTGATCCCCATCCCAGGAAGAACGTAGGTAAAGTAGTGGTGAAGAAGGTGGGTAGTGGCCTGAAACATATTGGGAAACAGATGGTTCTCAAGCCATCTGTTGTCATCGGGGGTGAAGACGACCATGCGCTCTATGATATTGATCAAGCTGATGATATATCCCTGCTAATGGTAAGTTTTAATTTCTAATGAGTCGGCTGCATTTTTTCTTTTCTGTGGAGAGCCCCTCTAGCTCCCTGGTGCTATACTGGGCTGATGTGTATATATTAAACCGTAGCAACAGTCAATCGATTGAGTTCTAGGCCTATCGGGGACAATGAGCCAGAACCTTAGCCCCCTTCAGAGAGGCACGAGGAGCAATGGCCTATAGGACACCCCCCCCCCCCCCCATGTGGTTGGAAACAGTCTATGTCTGCCATCTACCAGGTCAGGCACCCAGAAAGGTAGGAATCCCCAAACTACAGCGGATTAAACATTGCAAACCAAAAACTGAATGAGCAAGCAGAACTCCCGAATCAGAAAACAAACAAACAAGCATGACGTTACCACAGCTGCTGTGCTGCTGTCTGCACAACTTCCCCTTCCCGGGAGGGTGAAGGGAGGGGTCCAAGACCTCCTGCACCAGCTACCCAACTCCAGTTTTGAGGCTGTTGTGTTGGGTGGTGGTCATGGGTTTATCACCACTTGTATGGTGATCAGGTGGCTTCGTTAATGCGCATCGTTAATCTCAGCGACAATATGGAGGTTGCTGGTGGTTCTTTCGGCACTTCTTAACTCTTCGTAGGTTGTCTTCAATTTTTTATCGGGTTCTTTTGTCCTTTCTCTCTTAGTTGTTTCAGGACCATCATCTTATGCCGAAAACTGTTGCCTCATATCGTGCGGCGTTGGCAGAGCCGCTTCAGCTTCTGTTCGGGGTAGATGTCACTTATGCTCCATTCCACAAGCTTTCTAGGGTGTTGTTTCTTCTCCGGCCTGCTTGTGTGCCACCTGAGCCATCCTGGTCGTTGGACCAGGTGCTCTGTTCTCCTCGGTTTGTGGTGGCCCCTTTGGTTCAGGACTGTTTTTCTAAGGCGCTCTTCTTGTTGGCATTGGCCTCTGGGGGTTAGGTCGGGGAGCTTCATGCTCTCCTCCAGCACAGGGGTTTCTGTTCTTATGGTCCTGGTGGTCATTTTGTTCTTTTCTGGCGAAGAATGAGACTGCTGCTTTCTGGGGGGGGGGGAAGGGGTTTCCTTGGGTTGCTGATGTTTGATTGGTTTAGCCGGCGGTGCATCATGTTTTGTGTCCAGTTGCGGCTCTTCACCGATACTTGCGCACCACGGCTTCTGTGGCAGGTGACGTGCTTTGGGTTGACCTGGTTTCCTTTCTTCCCTGATCCCGGGTGCGGGTCTCCCTGGTCATCCGGAGAATTATTCGGTCCAGCCAGCCTGTGGTCTATCCCGGTGCCCATGACATTCATAAGTTCGTGGCTTTGGCTGTTGTTTTTGGTAATATGTCCTGGGGTAATATGAGGGTTATTCGGGCATGGGGCTTTTGGAGGTCGAACAGGGTCCTGGCTGCACAGTACCTCGTTAATGTTCTGGGCCCTTCTCGGGCATGTGTAGCCTTGGGGGCGCAGGTTGCAGCCAGTTGTCTCAACTTCGAGTGACGGCCACCTCCCGGGTAAGTCCCTCTTTTCCTTTATCTTTGGTTAGGTAGCTCCGGAGAGCTGGAGGGACTCTCCACAGAAAACCAGCGTTGAATGTAATGGAATGCTATTTTTTGGGTGAGACCCGGAGGCTTCCCGGCAACCCTCCTTCCCACCGGTCGGCAGTTATTCGCATTTTTTATATTCAGCCTCTGAACTGGGGTTGGGTAGCTGGCTTGGGAGGTTTGTGACCCCCCTTCCCCCTCCCAGGGAGGGGGGGAGCTGCACAGACAGCGGCGCGTCGGCTGTGGTAACGTCATGCTTGTTTTCTTATTTTCTGATTGGGGAGTTCTGCTTGCTCGTTCGGTTTTTGGTTTGCAATGTGTCACCAGCTGTAGTTTGTTTTGGGATTCCTACATTTCTGGGTGCCTGACCTGGTAGATGGCAGACATAGACTGCTTTCAACCACATGGGGTGTGTGTATTTGCCATTGCTCCTCGTGCCTCTCTGAAGGGGCCAGGTTCTGGCTCATGGTCCCCGGTAGGCCTAGAACTCCATCGATTGATTGTTGCCACGGTCTAGTATATACACATCAGCCCAGTATAGCTCCAGAAAGCCTCCGGGTCTCGCCCAGAAAATGGCGTTTCATTACATTCAACGCTGGTTTTTTAGTAAACCATATTCTCGCAGAAATGCTCTTGCATAAAGGTACAGTATGGTATATTATAGATAATATAAAAGTATTGTGTTGTGGTTTGTTGTTGCTAATCTAAACTGCTTCATTGTAGCTTCTTGTTTTAATGTGTGGGGCTGCTGTTTAAAAACAGCTTTTGCTTAATCCTCATATTTTTATTTCAGTACTTCTTGAAAAAGTTATATAAATTTATCAGTATCTGTTTATCATTGTGAAATGTAGTAAAATTTAATTGCTTAGTTTTGATATACATTTTAGTAAAATTAATTCAGTATATTAAATGAATATTAGAGACATACTGTAATGCATCATACTAAGTAAAGGATTGTTACGGCAGGCTGATGAAGTTAGTGGAATGTCGCAGTCAGTCAGTAGTCTAGAGGGACTCACGTCAAGTTTTCGTGACCTGAGTGCATGGAGAGTGAGCGTCCCTCGTGTGGAGCAGCACCTGGACCATGCCGCCAAACCTTATTATGCATTTATAGTGGAGGTTACCAGAATTGATGTGACTGGAGGTACACTAAATTACATTTTATAGTAAATTTTAATACAGCGTTACAGAGGTGAACAATTTATATGAGTACATATTATGAATTATCATTGTTACTAAATTGAATATACTGTCACTAATAAATTATAAGATTATGAATTATTTTTGTTATAAATTGAATATACTGTACAGTACTGCACTATCATAAATTATAATAATCATTTCTGGAATATTTTTAATTATTTATAAAGCGGAGCTGCCAGAGGAATTGCACTGGGAAGTGGAGAGAAGGTATAATGAGTTTTACATACTTGAAAATAAACTAACAGAATTTCATGGGGAGTTTCAAGACAATCAGTTGCCCCCACGTCGATCACTCTTCACAGCTAAGGATATTGGTTTTATGCAGACACGTCGGCAGGTAAGCTTTACTTATTACATTCCACACATTCAAAGTTTGCACTAGCCTCAGTAAATTCTTTGTTTTTTATGTGTAATCTTCAGCTGTCTCATTCAGTTGCTTCCTATGATAAGATTTGTTGTGTCCTTTGGACAGGAGCATGCAGTCAGGCAAGATGGCACTGCAGAGCACCACTGGCAACTTTTTACATTGTGCACAATTTACAAATGATTCCTAGCATTTGTGTGCTAGGAATCACCAGAGAATAAATTAATCCATCCCAAAATGTTGAGACCAGTTCGTTAAAATACTGTACTGGATAGAATCCCTGCAAGTTAGACTGGCACCTGTACAGTATTTGAGCAATGGCAGTCTCTGTGTGATGCAGGGGACTCCCTCCAAATACCCCCTTTGTTGACTGTACGGGGAATTGGTGGGTCTGACAAGAAGGTCGGGAGTGCTTTTCCATGTGAGAAGTAGTTACTGCTATGTTATAGTGGTGTATATGAGACACTGTAGTTGACTCATTTTCTGGTTACTTATATTTCTGAAGCCAATGGCAAGCCAGCTGGTGCTTGGAGGAGCAGTATGGGTTATTAGCAATGCTATACATTATCTATCCATGATTCCAGCTTTGCAATTACTATGACAGTGCCATACAGTCTCGAATTGTACTTGCTCTGGGGTGAGCTATCTGGCTCCTTGGGGGGCCGGCCCAGTGTCCAAACCCTGGAGTCTTTCTGCAGCACTGCCTCTTCCAGTAGATTAGTCCAGTGGTGTACTTCGCTGGTTCGAACTTCTCCTCTGCTCGTTGTGGCTGGAGTTTTTGACGCATGTCTATCCCATTTGTACGGCAAGTGGGTGGCTGGTTTGTTGATATCCCATTTGCATCTTTCCTCAATTTTAGTCAGGTCTTTCTTGTCCATTTTGTCATGGTTTTTAATCGATTGGTATCTCATGCCTGATACTGTCACCTCTTATTGTTTGGCATCTGTGGAACCGCTGTTGGTTACATTCAGTGTTAACCCTTAACCCTTAACATGCTCAGGGTTTAATATTCTGCCATCCCCACAGGCGCATGTCATTTTGAAAAAAAAAAATTATTTTTTCTTTCTAACCTGTTAATTTGTATTCACTGATCACGGGAAAAATAATAAAAAAATCGTAAGTGGCATATATTGCCCGCTATAGGGCTGGGAAGTCTGGCAAATTATAGGCGCTGACTCAGCGTGCGTCCCAGGCGGTCTGTTGCTCGCAAGCTGTCAGGCCAGAGTTGCCACAAAGAGATAATTACCGAATTATTTCAATGTCTCTGATTGATTTTTCATACTTTTTTTGCTGTAATATTATTCAATAGTGTGTAGTTTGATATATTTATATAATAAAATGAGTGAATCGTTGGTGTACTCAAAAATATGGTGTGCATATTGTTGATTCAATTATGTTCATCAATCAGTGAACAAATACTTTGTCGGTTATTACACTATAAGCACAGGTTATATATAAGTATTTGCATGTTTTGTTCTCTATAACGAACCACTAAGTAGCTATTATGAGTCAAAAAGTAATGAGGAGTGACCGCAGTGTACCAGCCAGCCACTCCCGCCCTCCCTCCAGTCATCTGACTCACCCTCATTCTCCTCCCACAATAATGTTTTTGCTCTAATTCACTATATACAGACGTTATATACAAGTATCTACATGTTTTGTTCACCATAACTGTACATCTAAGCTTGTATGGTGAGTAAAGGCACAGAGATGTGGCTACTCACACAGTCAGCTGATCTGCGGCCGCCCTCAAGGTCAGACGCATTAATATTTCTCCTCCAACAATACTGTGTGGTGTTATTACGCTATATATCTTATATACAGACGTTATATATAAGTATCTACATGTTTTGTTCACCATAACTGTACATCTAAGCTTGTATGGTGAGTAAAGGCACAGAGATGTAGCTACTCACACAGTCAGCTGATCGGCAGCCGCCCTCAAGGCCAGACGCACTAATATTTCTCCTCCAACAATACTGTGTGGTGTTATTACGCTATATACACACATTATATATAAATATCTACTTGTTTTATTCATCATACTTGTACAAATAAACTGGTATGGTGCCCAAAGGCCATCGTGGTAACCAGTAAACAACACCGTCGTCTGCACGGTGGCGTCGTGCAGACGACGCTACCGCCCTCACCAAAATGGCGGCTCCAAACCTTCTCTTGCTGTTTATACCCTCTATACGCACGTTATATATAAGTATCTACATTTGTGTTCACCATAGCGAACCACTAAGCTGGTAAGGTGAGTGCAGTCAATAAAAGGTGGCCACACACACAGTCAAAAGACATCGCCACCACTCTCCCTCCCACAGCATTACACCTCCTTCCATGGCGCACAGCGCTAAATATCACCACAATCCTGCTATTATCAGAACCCTGGTCAGTTTTATCACAGTCAGGGGTCTTCTGTAATAATATCATCGCTACATAATAGCATGAACAAGTATAATTTGGCATTTTTAGGCGATGCTGTGGTCACAAGCTGAACAGCAGTGCTGTTAGCTCATGCTGCGTGCATCAGGCTTGGTTGCTCACTCAATACTGAGGCCAATAACACCCGGGAGTTTGGCCCACGATTTTTTTTAAAAATGGCGTCTGTTTACAAGAGCCCTGATGAAGGTGTGGTGAACCCCATGTATCCGCGGGCTGTTTAAATCTTGCGTAGTACTCCAACACATCATATGACGTGATGCGCAGTTTACTGGAACAACGTCCAGCACGTCATATGACGTGATGCGCACTTTAAGGGTTAAAGTGCGCATCACGTCATATGACGTCCTAGGCGTTGTACCAGTCAACTGCGCTTCACGTCATATGACGTGTATGGGTACCGCGCACGATTTGAATGTCCCGCAGTGTAGCTGGGGTTCTCATACGCTGCCCAGGGGCTATAGTAAACAGCGGCCATTTTGAAAAAAATTCCCGCTCACGAACCGAAGGCGTGGGAGGCCTCAGTTTAGCGAGAGTCACCATGGTGAGCGCACGGTCAAACGCCTCACGGGCACGCACCACTCAATCCCTCACCCCAGAGCAAATAGCCCACGAATTATTCTCTGAAGGTGAAGAAAGTGTGTTTGGTGATTCAGACAACGATGAGGATTATACACAGTTGTCGGGTGATAGTAGCAGCAGCAGTGAGAGTGACAATGCTCGCCATGCCATGGCGAGGCCTCTACGCTCACCCATGCCTCCTCGGCCAGTTTCTACCCCAATTCTACCACGACCTCACAGTTCCTGTGGATATTTTCTGTTTGGGGGTGACGAGTCAGAGGGAGGTGACTCCTTTTCTGGGTTTAGTGACTCAGATCATAGTTTTATTGAGCCTGTGGCTGGTACCAGTGGTGTAACTGGGCGAGAAATTGTCGCGTCAGCAGCATCTCGCCCAGCCAAGCGCCACCGCATGGCACCACATGAGGGACCAAGACCCTCGTGTTCACGTGCATCCACCTCACGTGCCCCCACCTCGCGTGCATCCACCTCACGTGCATCCACCTCACGTGCATCCACCTCACGTGCATCCACCTCACGTGCATCCACCTCACGTGCACCCACCTCACGTGCACGTAGCCGCTGTGCTTCTCGCAGACGGTATTCAGTTCCTGGTCGAAGGTATGCATCGCTTCCTCGCCGTCTTTCCTCTGCATCTTGCAGGACGCCTGGTGTTCTTGAGTGGAGTGATGGTGACGATTTTATTCCTAATATTCCTCACTTTGACGATAAAGATGTAGGGATTACGAACCTTTTCCCTAATCAAGGTGAGGACATGGCTGAGATGGAATATTTTACAGCATTCTATGATGAACCACTCATGGAATACATTGTACACCAAACGAACCTGCATGCTGCTTACCTGATTGAGAGGGAAATCACAGAATCTTCACGACTGCAGCGTTGGAAAAATACCACAGTTGTGGAAATGTACGTGTTTTTGGCACTCTGTTTGTTGATGAAGCACTGTCACAAACATGCAATAAGTGACTATTGGAGCAAGGACCATACAATACCAACACCTTTATTCGGGAAATATATGTCACGAGACAGGTTTCAGATACTCCTCAGGTGTCTATATTTTGGAAATGTTCAGGACCGAACAGCTGATGATAGACTGTGGCGAGTGAGGCACTACATGAACGATGTTATTGGAAAATTCAGAGATTTTTACGTACCATCACAGAAGCTGGTGGTTGATGAATCTCTCGTACTTTTCAAGGGATGTGTTCCATTCAAACAGTACATTCCCTCAAAATGAAACCGATTTGGCCTGAAATTTTTTGTTCTTTGTGATTGTGAGACAGAATACGTGTTACACATGATTCTGTACTTGGCTAGTGATGTAGACATTCCCGATAACGACGAACATGGATTCTCGGGGAGTGTAGTGAAGACCATCATGGCTCCGTGGATGAACAAGGGACACATTTTATACATGGATAATTACTATACAAGTCCCTTGCTAGCTTGGTTCTTGCTAGAAAATAGAACCGGATTGGTTGGTACAGTAAAGCCACAACGAAGGGAAATGCCTGTGTTTGACAACGACATTGCAGTTGGTGAGTGTCAGAGAAGGAAAAGTGATAACATTCTGTCAGTTCGGTGGAAAGACAAAAGAGAGGTGAACTTGTTGACAACAATTCATGATGGAACAATGGTGAACAGTGGGAAAGTGAACCATAAAACAAACGCACCACTATACAGTATAAGCCAGACTGTGTTTTAGACTATAATATCAACATGCGGTTGATTGATAAATCAGACATGATGATTGGCACTGCAGAGTGTGTGCGGAAGACATGTAGGTGGACGAAAAAAGTGTTCTTCCATCTTGTGGACATGAGCATGCTGAACTGTTTCAACATGTACCTTGTGAGAACTGGACGTAAGCCCACTTTCCGTGACTTTGTATTTGCTGCTGCAATACAGTTATTAGGAAAGTTTGCAAAAGATGTCCCAGGGATTCAGCGGCCCATCATAAACCCACTGTTGCAGCTGGTACTCCACGCCTCGCTCACACTGAAGGCTTCCTAACACACAGACTCAAGTATTTGCCACCAGCTGGGAAGCGTGCAATAGCCCAACGTGATTGCTTGGTGTGTAAAACAACAACACGTAGAGATCAGAAACGGAAGCTTGTGCAAACATGGTGTGAAACGTGTGGTATCCCATTATGTGCTGTCAACTGCTTCAATGACTACCACAGTCTACAAAACTTCTAAGTGTGCTTCAAAGTGTGTATAGTGTGTGCGAGTGTGTAAATATGTAAACATATAAGCAGATAGCGTGTGCATGTGTGTAAATATATAAAAATATAAGCAGAACATACAATATAATAGACTGTAATGACATATTATACTGTATTGCTGTAATTGAAAACATATGTGTGCGCCTGTGTATACTCAAATATGCAACAATTATTGATTCAAAATGTGTTCAAACATTATTTGAAACACAATTAGTGAAAAAAATTGGATAAAATGCGCCTAGACATTGTAAATAAATAGCGCGAAAATATATTTGTGGCAACTCTCTCTGTTTGAGGACCGCGCGCAACGCCTCTGGGGCGTGTACTGCATGAGCGAACATGCAGATTGTGACGTCATCGCTGAGCTTTTCGGCTCTATTGCAACAAAAGTAAGTACAATAGAATTTTATTTTTTATTTTTCCCGTGATCAGTGAACACAACTTAACAGATTAGCAAAAAAAAAATAATTTTTTTTTTTTTTTTTTTTTTTTTTAAATGACATGCGCCTGTGGGGATGGCAGGATATTAGACCCCGAGCATGTTAAGGGTTAATACCTCCATGGCTCCGTTTCCCATATTCTCTCACATGTTTTTCAGCTTCAATATGCTCATGCTCCTTGTGAGCCATCCTGGTACAGTATCTTGACCAGGTTCTCATTTTTCTCCTTGCCTCACTTTGTGGGTTTCCCTTCAGCTCATGATATCTTTCTTGAATCTGCCATTTTGTTGGCTCACACTTCTGGCTGTAGGGTTGGGGAGCTTCAGGCTCTTCTCTGGAAGCAGGGGTTCTGTTCCTTTGACCCTGATGGGCAGTTTGTTCACTTGCAGCTTTCTCCTTTTCTAGTGAACAATGAGTCGGCAGGCTTTCGGAGAGGGGGGTTCTTTGCTGATTGGTGCATCACTTGTGGTGTCTGGTAGCAGCTTTTCACTACTACCTGCTTGCCACTAGTTCTGTCTCAGTAGAAACCTTGTTGGTTGACTTCGTCTCCTTGGTTCCCTGTTCCGAGGCTCACATTGCTCATGTCATCCTCAGTGTCTTTTTAAGTCTAGTCAGCCTGCAGTCTACCCTCAGACCTAAGATAGATACAGCACCGCTCCTGGGCCAGGTAAGTCCACTACGGCTCACCATAGCCCGTGCTACTTGCCCCGCTCCTGTGCCAGATAAGTTACGGGCTCACCATAGCCCGTGCTACTTGAAACTTGTTCCGAGTAGCTGAATCTATAACAACAACAACCTCAGACCCAAGATTATTTCAAATACGCAGCTTGGCTGCCACCTACTCCAACATACCCTGGGCTAATATTCAGAATTGAGGGTTCTGGCGGCCCGGTATTTGGTCAGTGTTCCTTGTCCCATTCGGTGTGTGGCTTTGGACCATGTCTCCCACCCTAAGCTCTCTCCATTGTCTTAGTGCCTGCTGCCTCTCATCTTTCCTGATACATTCCATTTTTGTTGTGTGTAGTTAGTTTGCTTCAACGACCCCAGTGGCTCTCTGATTTCCTTCCTTTTCCCTCCAGGTTCTTTGATTTGTTGTGGGGTTTATTCATCAGCTCCAGAACTGATCAGGGAAGCTGGCTGAGGGCTGGGATCAGGTCACCTGGTAGTGGTATTTGGTACTCCTGTACTGTGACACGTTTCAAGCTAGTTTATTTATTTTTTGTTTATTTATTTTGGGGTACTCTCTTATCAGGCACCAAAGAAAATGAAACCAAAACAATGTTCAACTTACTGTAGATAATGTGTACACTTACTTTTCCATGTTGATAGCTGCTGCTGCTCCTCTCCGGATACAATCCTAGTCTTTTCCTCACATTGACTGCCAACTAGATGACTACTTTCAACTGGTATATAATTTTGATATGTACATGATAAATGAATTTTTCACTTGCGTTCAAGGCGATATACCTTTTTCTGTTTTGTCAATTTTGTTAATTTTTAAATATTCAAAAACAGAAGGTATAGACCATGATTACAATGACAGCTTGTAAGTTTGTCTGAGATTTTACTGACATCTAAATACAATACAAAACCCCTGATACAAAATTTTGTACAACATTTTATTGTGTAGTTCATTAATTTTACAATAATTTTAAAGTACTGTATAATACAGGTATAGTAGCTGTTTTTTGCTTTAACTTTCAATACATTTACAAAATGTTGTTATTACAGATATTTGAAGAGTTCCTTCAGAAACTACTACAGAAGCCAGCACTGAAAGGTTCTCAACTATTATTTCTATTTCTGAAAACCAAAGATGAGTTTACTAACACTTATTTGCCTGATGTCTCCATTGGTCGCTTGATTCGTGATGTTCCACGCAAACTTATGAAAGAGAGAGGACAACATCTTGATTCTTTTATCAACATCTTCCTTTCATCAACTATCACTGCTTACAAGAGTAAAAAGTTAGTACAGTATCTATTTACTGTATCAAATTTAATTATAAATTAATAATAATCAATAAAGCATTTTGGTATGACATAAAAACCAGCACTGAATGTAATGAAACGCCAATTAACGTGTGAGCCTTGGTGGTTTCGTGAAGTTTCTGCCTCTAATAGTGAGCCGTACTACTAGGTCCCATCAGTCATAGAGTTCTTTTGACCTACCGGAGACCTGAGCTCCCCACAAAAGCACAGAGAGCAGTGGCATTTGTGTGATAAGTTATTCGATTATGCCACCCACTGGGTAAGGCACTCAGAAATTTAGCAAAACAAAACAAACTACTGCTGGATTTAGATAAGACTGCACCATTGAGAATCGCCTAAACAACTCCCCAAATTATATAAGCAAATGATCGAAAATACTCAAAACAAAAACAAAAACAAAATATTTATTCAGGTAAAGTGCATACATACAAGGTGAGATACAAAAAGTTGATGGATTTATAGATAGAGCTAGTACATACAATGCCTAAAGCCACTATTACGCAAAGCGTTTCGGGCAGTGAAAGTACAACTCTTAATCATTGTGTCTATGGCACTATTAGACATCACAGTCCTTCTCTTCAAAGTTTGTCAGTTGGTGCGTGCCACTTTCACATCTGTTCCAGAACTGGTTTGACAGGCTTGGGGACACCTGGAGCTCTGCCCCCCTCCACCCGTACTGGTGGAGGGCTGGTGCTAATGAGTTCGCACTAGTTTTGACCCTGTTTTGGGAGTTCATTTACCGATTTCTGTCTCTTTGATCCCAGTAGTGGTCTGTACTGGTTTGCTGATTTTCTGGATGCTTTCCTGGTGGGATGACAGTGTTACCCACTGTCTGTTCCTCTGTGAGGATGCCAGGTTCTAACTCATTAGTCCCCGGTAGGCCAAACAAAACTCTGTGGCTGATGTGACTTGGTTGTTGGGAGCCATCTCAGCACGATAGCATTAGGGAGCCACCAGGGCTCACAATGAATTATATTTTCTACATTCCTTCCCTCCTTAGTAGCTGTAGGTATTATAATTTTGGAGGACAGATTAAACAAAAACGTCAAGCAAATAATCACTCATTTTAAGACTGATACTGGCTAGGGTGAATGCTATTTTACATTAACCCTTTAAAGTTGGCAAAATTATTGACTGGAGAATGTGCAGAGATCATTTACTGGCCATCTCTGTTCTATATACTGTGATGCCTAAATTATTAGGAATGCTTGAAATTTCTCAAGTTATATATATTATCTGAAACACAAACAATAAATTCATTATTGTTTTTACTGTATTTGAAAATACTGAGAGAGCAGGAGTGTGCAAAACAGACCCACTGAAAACTAGGGTGCAATAATTACCCAGATATAATTGTAAATATAAAGGGCTCAAGGCTTGTCTACACCCTTCTTCTTGAGGTTATCTTGAGATGATTTCGGGGCTTTTAGTGTCCCCGTGGCCCGGTCCTCGACCAGGCTTCCACCCCCAGGAAGCAGCCCGTGACAGCTGACTAACACCCAGGTAGCTATTTTACTGCTAGGTAAGAAGGGCATAGGGTGAAAGAAACTCTACCCATTGTTTCTCGCCGGCGCCCGGGATCGAACCTGGGACCACAGGATCACAAGTCCAGCGTGCTGTCCGCTCGGCCGACCGGCTCCCTGTACCGGCTCCCTTCTTGTAACTATAAGGGTATTTACCAACAGACATATACAGTACTTGTGCTGAAGGAGGAACTTGATACACTTCCTCCAAAGGCTATATGGTCTTCCAAGCTGTGGTGCTTACAATAGACTGTGGGGTGCTCAAACCAACGACTAGTTGGTCTGATCAGAGTTGTGAGGGCACTGACCCCTGAAACTACTGCAATGTAGTTACATGAAAAGTTGAAGCAGTAAATAGTCAACATTTGATGGGGGGAACCTTTAAGAGTCATAACAGTAATCTTATATGCTGTTTATAAAGGATGAAAACTATATCGATAAATGTTTTACTGGTATTTATAAATTAGATGAACGCAATACCTGTACAACAATAAATGTAAGTTCTATTAACAGTAGTGCAGATAGTAAGTGACAGTAATGTGGCTGAAAACCAGACACCCAACCCACACATCTGAAAATAAAGGAATTGACAATATTTCAGTTCATCCTGGATCAGTATCAAGTCATTTTGCTGTATTTGATAATGGTCCAGGACGGACCGGAACATCATCACTTCCTATTTTGTCAGATGTGGGATGAGTATATAACAATATTATTACAAAAATTGTGAACAAGGGTTTCATGCTTACAATTTCACAGTTTCTTGCTATAATTTTTATATTTTTTGCACTAACAGAATAGAGTGGGATGATGCTGCATCAAATGGAGATACTTCAGAGACCTCCAAACTGGTTAATTCTCTCCAAAATTCATTGTTTGGAGATAATGCCCAAAGTCTGCCGGCACCTCTTCACGAGCCACCGCCACCACCTCCAGCCACTATGAGTGTTGTAGGAGTATTTGATACAATCCTCTACTTAGGTATGCAGTGCTGTTATGAGATATCTAATTACTGTATAGGCAATTTAGTTTTGCAGTATTTACAATAACTATTACATTATTTCAGTTATACTACAAATACTGCTGAAGATCCAGTTCTTTAAGCAGAGAATAATAGAGGTTAATGTAGATGAGTTGCAAGTTTTATTGATGAGAGAGAGAGGAGACTGCTGTGAGTAAATGTTAACTTAAATCAATTTTAAAGTTTACTTAAACTTAAGTATACTTATTAAGTAAATTGGTGGCAGAGAAAGAAGGGAAACTTTATGTAGAAAATTAGTATAAATGATGAAGTTCTTGAAGTGGCGGATCAGTTTAAATATCGAAGTGTGTGATTTATAAAAATAGGAATTTGTGGGTGCAAGGTTTATGTACAGATGTGAGACACTAGTGTGGCTTGAATATAACAAATGAAGGATTAGAAAAGATGAAATGGTTAATTTGAGAAACATTTGTGGTGTTGAACAGATGGAGTAAGGAATTAAAAAGTAATTGAAAGATGTGAAATATAAAAGTCATTTAACATTGAGGAGTGTGTGTCAAGGTCGGTTTGGTCATCTTGAATGAACGATGGTAGAATGAGAAAGAAAATGTAAAGTTGAGGGAAGAAATAAAGAAGGCCATGATGAAGATGAGTAGACATGGTAAGTGTGTGAGGAATTAAAGATTTAAGTGTGAACAGAATACAGGAAGAGGCAGGAGTAGGTGGTAGCAGTTTGTGAATATAAATGGTTTGCTTGTATATTGTAATTCATAAGGCTTATACTACATCTAGGCTCATGAAACAGTACCATAGTGTTCTGAAATTATTTGGGATTCTCTAGCAAAATTTTCTTCACATTGCAAGTCGGTTTTCTTCATAGGTTTTTCTTTTTGTTGCACTTAACTGCAGTGATTGAGAATTTAACATTATATTTCAATTAATACCAGAGTTCCCTGAATATTTGCTGTTAATCCTATCCTTTTTCAGCTAGTATCTTCATAAAAAAAACTACATAAAGCTGATTTCTCATGTATGGCACCAACACTTGGCAAGAGCTTCTCTGTACAATTTGTTAGTTTTTCACATGTCTCTATCATGCACCAAAATGTGAAACCAAAACAATGTTTAACTTACTGTAGATAATGTGAACTTTGGAAATAACATTTATTTTAGCAACTGTAGGTTGCTAAACTATTACTTTGCCTCATATTTATAATAATAACTCATTTTGTTGGGTACAGGCAGCCTGTGATGAGTGTGTATACATTAGGCTTATATTGAGGTCCCCCCAAGGTTAAACTACTGACCTTTCCCAGGATGCAACTCCACAACAATTGACTAACTCCCAGGTACCTATTTACTGCTAGGTTAACAGAGGCATGAGGTGAAATTAAACTTCCCCAACTATTTTTGTCGCACCTGGGTTTCAAACCCGAGATCCCTGATTAAAGTCAAGAATGAACCCAAGTGCACCACCAAGACCCTAAAACTTGAATGCCAGCAACATTTGGTGTTCCCAGGCAGTCACCCATCCAAGTACTAACTAAACCCAACATTGCTTCGCTGATCAAAAGAGAAAGGGTGTTCTCAACATGATATGGCCATTGACAAACAGCCACACCATTTGACATACAGTCAGTATGTACTTATACATTTTCTAATTTTCACATGCATGTAACTTACAAGTGAAAATAATATCGTGCAGGAAAACATTAAGGTTATTAGCATGAGGGGGAATTTTTCCAGACATCCCTGCAGGGGATAACCAGTAGTACAGTACTAGCTAGCACCAGAAAAGATCATCCAGCTAAAGTAAGCTGTAGGAAGCTCAAAGTATACGTAACTTACACAAAACTTTTACAAGCGCTTCAAACAATTCTGAAATTGCCAAGAAGTGTCTTAGTAACCAACAGTATTGATTGGCTAGTCAGCCGAATTGTCCTCCTGCCACCAGATGGTAGCACGTGAACCACAAGTTCTAGGTCACAAAGGCCTCTCTCTCACTTTCAATCCTTACTGCCATTGTTTCTTAATGCAATAGGTTAATGTTTACTTATATAGGGCTTTCACATGTGTTAACACTTTCGGCCATTGGTGATGGATATTGCGTCCATAAATAACTCTACGGATGTCCCGCAGTGACGCATTTTGCATCCATAATTAAAATATTTGTTAAAAACTCCTTTTTTTTTTTATCATTATGGGACTAGTTTTAAAATGTGCATCTTTAGATTGCGAGTAATTTGATACCAGAATAAATGACGGAGACAATTTTACATTGCCAAAACTGTATTATGCTCAGTTGTCTATACATAAATAGCACAGCATTATCATGATTCTTCTTTGGTTTATATCACAGTGGTGCGCGTGTATGGTCTGTCAATCAACGCCTTACGTTGGATTGTGTGCCTCAGAGTATTGGCTAGAAATACCCTAGACGCAGCAGTCAGCATGTTCTTGAGGCGCAAATTGACATTAGCCCTTGCTCCTCCACGGATCGTTAAGCTCATTCATCTTATTAGAGGTGTGTCTTCATCCAGTTCGCTTTGTCAGAACACTATCAAAGCCTTTAATTATCAATATTGTAATAAGAGTTAATGTACTGAGATTTTTTCTTTCTTTCATCAGTGATGAAAGTTTTGTTAGTAACCAGTATTCTGCTTTGTCCTATCATTTTTAGATGCGCTCTTTGTAGACCCTCCTTCTGAACGAACAGAAGCAGATCGCAGAAATAGAGAAAAGGAACTGCGACATGAAGTGATGACATTGTTACCATCTTGGCTGCAAGATTTTCTCTTCACTCAAGATCTGTATACTGAGGGAGCAAACACCCTTGTAAATCTTTTCCAACAGCCTGTGCTTAATAAACAGGTGAGATTTAATGCTTGATTTATTCTGTGCAGTTTGCTTTGGTGGTTAAGGATGGATATAATGTAATAATTTTGCTGTATTAGGAAAATAAGATTGAAAGAATCTGCAGAAAGCTTTTTGGTTCATGCAAACCAGGCTCTATTTATATCCAATCCCTCTTTATGTCAAAAACTTGGCAGTGAATTTGTATCAGAGTTGTAAGAGATTATTTCTTCACAGATCTGCAACCCTCTTTGCTAATCAGTGCTTATCTATTTTTTGTTTTTGTTTTTATCTAAACTTGTCCACTTTGAATCAGTTGTTTCATAATCTAAAGTAGGGTGATATATTTTAGAACCACTATATGCCTGTTGTTAAACACTTTCATCCATGTGTTTTCATTCATATCCACTGTGCACTTATCCTTTCAAAGCAGTGTAAATAAAGTAAACTTATCGTTCTTCATTAGAAAGGTTCTTAATGCCTAGGATTAATTTTGAAATCTATTCTGTGGGGAGCCCCTGCGGCTTCCTGGAGCTATCAGGCTAATATGCAATACATTAGACTAGGGCTTTAGTCAATGGAGTTCAGCCTACCGGGGACCACGAGCCAGAACCTGGCCCCCTCAGAGAGGCACAGGGAGCAATGCCCCCCCCCCCCCTGGAAAACCCACCTGTGGTTGGTGGTTTTCCTTATCTGCCATTGACCAGGGTTAGGTAGCCAGAAAGGTAGGTATAAAAAACAGGCCCCACATGATAAGAAAATTACAACCGAAAGCCGAACAGATTGGCAGAACTCCCTCAACTCCCAAGGAATCAAGACAACAAGCAAACGTCACACCACGCCATCGTGTCGCTCGTCCTTGCTGCTCCTACTTCCCCTCTGGGGGCCTTGCATCAGTTGCTGTGTTGCCGGCTTCCTCTTCGGGATTTTCAGGGTTCAATGCCTTGGCTCGGGGCTCGACCGTTCAGCTTCATTTCAGACTGTTCTCCAGTGGTTCATTACCTGAACCATGGAGGTTCTCTTCGGTCCTTGCCTCTTTGGAACTGGTCACTTCAAGTGGCTTGTCTACTGAATTTTGGGGGTTTGGCTCTTCGTACGGTTCATATCCGGGGTGTGTCCGTCCTGGTGGACGGCCTAATTCGGTTTATTCCCCTGTTCATAGAATGGACAGTCAACACTACCTCCTTTAGTTGACTCTTCCGGCCATACGGGCTCCTGGAGGTGGACCTTTTCACGTCGGCTTGGTTGTGGCGTCTCCCAGTTTATGTTGCGTCCTTCTCCATGGACGCCTTTCGGCAGGACTGGTTGAGGTGGGATTACCTGTACCTCTTTCTCCCAGTCCAACTGTTGCTTTGGGTTCTGTCTCAGTTGGAATCTTCCCCACAGGAGAGTAGTCCTCTTGGCCCCTTGGTGGCCAGCCTGACCTTGGTTTCAGGCGCTGCTTGCTCAGTGTCCGAACCCGGGACATTTTCTGTGGCTCCGCCTCTTCCAGTGGATCAGCAGTTATATCTTCCAGTGGTTGCAGCCAGTTATCTCGCCTTCGAATTCAGGAGCTTGTGGCAGCCACCTCCCGGATAAGTCCCTCTTTTCCTAATCTTTGGTTATGTAGCTCCAGGGAGCCGAAGGGGCTCCCCACAGAAAACCAGCGTTGAATGTAATGAAACGCCATTTTATGGGTGAGCCCTGGAGGCACCCTGGCAACCCTTCTTCCCTCCGGTCGGCAGTTTTGTTTTTGCTTTTGATGCTTAGCCTCCGAACTGGTGTTGAGTACCCGGCGCAGTGGGTCCGAGGCTCCCCCCTCCCCCTCCCAGGAAGGAGGGGTGGAGCTGCACGGAAGAGCGACGAGACTGCGTGGTGTGATGTTTGCTTGTTTCCTTGGGAATTGAGGGAGTTCTGCCTCTTTGTTCGGCTTTCGGTTGTAATTATCTTATCATGTGGGGTCTATTTTGTTATGCCTACCTTTCTGGGTGCCTAACCCCAGTCAATGGCAGATAAGGAAAACCCCCAACCACAGGAGAAAGGGGTTTCCAAGGCCATTACTCCCTGTGCTTTTCTGAGGGGCCCAGGTTCTGGCTTGTGATCCAAGGTAGGCTGAGCAAGCTCCATTGACTAAAGCCTTGGTCTAATGTATCGCATATTAGCCCGATAGCTCCAGGGAACCTCCGGGACTCACCCAGAAAATGGCGTTTCATTATATACAATGCCGGTTTTTTGTTTATACTCACGAGAATTAACATTTGTTCTACATTATGGGGCTTCATAAGGGCAAAATAAAATTGTAGGTTAACGTTAAAGCTTTTAATACTAACAATTATAAATATGAATGCTAGTCTCCTATTGGCATTATTCTGAATATTTAATGCAGTGATTCTTCTTGGATTTAGATCATGAGTGATACTTTTCACAATGTGGTCTCACAACTTGACTACTGTTTAGTCCATATCTGGCACATGTGTTTTATCTATGTAGCTTAGAACACAACACTTGTCAGCAAGGAATTGCATCTGACAGTTTTCACTTGATTTGTAGACTTTTAAGTCCAGTAATATTTTGTCATCTTTGTCTGAATTTATTACTGGGACCCGACGGCACTTACCCTAATCTATTGATTTCACTACACTTGAAGGTTGACT
Organism: Procambarus clarkii; assembly: GCF_040958095.1. Lineage (NCBI taxonomy): Eukaryota > Metazoa > Arthropoda > Malacostraca > Decapoda > Cambaridae > Procambarus > Procambarus clarkii. The sequence continues at coordinate 13,597,492 of NC_091237.1, read as the reverse complement.
AAGGTCTGCCACCATTACTATTAAAGCCCTGGAAAATACAATGCGAGGGCCTAATGATGTGTTATGCTATAGTTTTTTATTTTTGTTTACTAATTTCTTTGCTAGTAACTACAGTTTTAGTTTACTTGTTGTCTTCATTCACTCTATAATTTGGTCAGTTGTGCACAAATATTTAAGTTCCTGTCCATTAAAGATATTTAAATACATATTTAAAATACCACCTATTTCTTCATTATCTGTTAATTCCCTGTTGACAGGGACAGGATGTCTGTACTTATGCTTAACAAGCTCCACCCTAAGCCAACTACAGTATATTAATCTACCTCAGGATGAAACCCACAATAATTGCCTAACTCCTGAGTATCTATTTACTGCTAGGTGAATAGAACCATAAGGTGAAATAAAACATGCCCAACTGTTAGTCCTGCCTGGAGATTGGACTCGCGTCTCTCAATTGTGAGCTGAGGACGTAGACTTCAGTGTTATAGGACATTGTAAATGACTGTTATATACCATAACTGACTGTTTTTTTCCTTCAATATCAAGGTCCTCTCAGTAACCTTTGTTTAATACATCTGGAAGCAGGATTTTTTCTTCTTCCTTGGCATCTGTACTTCATAATTCTTTCTGCTTTCCTTATCTCCTTTGTTAAATTTCTTTCTAGTTTGATAAGGCTGTATTTAAAGTAATCTTGCTAATCTTTTACAGTATTCTCTTATAAAAGTATGTACAGTGGTACCTCGAATAACGAATTTAATCCGTTCCGGTGCCGTGTTCGTCATGTGAAATGCTCGTCTTTCAAAACAGATTTCCCCATTTAACATATTGGAAATAAAAGTAATCCTTTCCACCTCCGAAAAAAACATCAATATGACATTCATTTTTTTAAATAATAGAGCATCCTACCTGACATACACTGAACAAACTGTAATGACATTTGTCTGTGTTTCAAATTTGTTCAATTTTTTTTTTTTCTTATAGTAAAAGTTTCGTTCAGTGTTTGTCAGGTAGGCTGCTCCATGTTTCTTAAAAAAAAAAATTTAACCAATTTGAAAAACGGACAAATGTCATAAAAGTTCATTCAGTGTTTGTCGGGTAGGATGCTCCATTATGACAATCTTTCTTTGTTTCAAATGTGTTCAGTTTGTTTTGTATTTTTCATTTATTTATTATTAATGGAGCAGTCTATCTGACAAATACTGAACGAACCTTTTTGACATATGTTCTTTTTTCAAATTTGTTTCATTTTTTTTTTTATTCTACAAAAACACAATGCTTTGCAACACCACAGCAGTCACCTATTTACATCCCAGCATCTTTAATTAAACAAAACAAAATATTTATTTGCATCGTCAGAGGCATCCGAGAATGTGCGAGAAGCAGCGGGAACGCACCATGTGGTTTTTTCATTATTCAAACGAGCACTCGCCAATCGAGACAAATTGTTGGCGATCGGCGCGCTCGTTATTCAAAGTGCTTGTAAATTAAGGCGCTCGTCGCTCGAGGTTCCACTGTATATATTAGTTCCAATATAATAAATGGTTTTATATAATTTCACGTTAATTATATAAATAACTATCTGTTATTTATGGTCATTATGAAATACTGTATTTCAGCTTCAAGTAGGATATCTTTAAACTTTCATAATATTTACCCACAGTATAATTCAGTGTTAGGTCATAAGATGCATTCCTGAGGCATTATGTATTATTAATAATATTTAACATGGTAGGAATGAAGAGTGCAAATAATTGAGAAATTACAAGAAAAAGAGTCATTGGAGCAAGGGACCTAAGCCTGATGGTCTTGGTCATGTGGGATGTATAATATAATCTAATTTTTATTTTACATAGGAACAATATAGTACAGTAAATGTTCATAAGTGCATTGAGTTAAAGGGAAAATTAGCTGTGTCTGGTTAACTGGGTTTGTCCTTCAGACTCATGGACGGAGTTACTAAAACTATGAATATACAGTTAATAATCCTAATCAGGTGTACAGTATAGTGTTACACTAACTATTAGAAGACTGAGAAGTATCAAGTGGGCTGAAGAAGTGGCAAGGGCAGTTGATGACACTGAGAAAGTGGGTTTTGTTGATACAAACTGAAATGGAAGAGAGAAGGAAGGTTTGCAATTAAGAGTAAAAGATATGTGAAAATATTAGTTAAGCAGAAAAAAAGGGTAAATGAGGGGCTTGGAAGATAATTAAATTATTTTTTGAGTATGATAAGTAGACTGGTGAATAAATATACTGTACATGGAGTACAGTACATTTATACCCTACCATACCAGGGTGGAGTATGGAGGGACATAGTTGGAGTGAGAGACAGCCATTAGGGTTGCTACCACTAGCAGATTGGCAAGGGACAGGAGATAGGGGTGATACAGTTAAGGGCTCTGCTGAGCAGATATGGTTACTATTCTAAAGAAGATCATTTAACATTCATGCCTTTGGAGAAGAGGATGTTGTCCTTCTACTTATGGTACAAAATGGACTTTTGTATTTTAAAGTGAGCATAGGATCACAAGAATACAGGGTGAGAACTGCAGCAGTTAATGCATCATATAAGGGAATTTTATATGGCTGGACTCACCACAAAGAGAACCAAAGAATATTGCACTTCCTAAAGCCAAGGCCTCTTACACCAAACTTCTAAAATGTATTGCACTGGTGTGGGGAGGGAACATACAGGTGAAGCAAATATTAAAGATGAAATGATACACAATTAAAGGCACCCCCACCCACCTTCAGTATATAGTCAAAACAATGGTGGTCATCACTTATCTAGAATATTTGGGACTCAAAGAGCTGGCAACTCATCGAGTATTAGTCAGACAAGTGTTCGACCCTCCAAGACCAGTCTAAACCCTATCTGGTGTTAAAAGGATAACCAAGTCCTTGAGTAGTTTTAAACACTTAAGGCAGATATAATTCCTTGATCATACATGAGGCTTTGCTATCAAGCAAGCATAAGAAATATTGCCGGAACAACCGTGGACATCTTCAAGAGGAAACTAGATTTATTTCTCCAAGGAGTGCCGGACCAACCGGGCTGTGGTGGGTATGTGGGCCTGCGGGCCGCTCCAAGCAACAACAGCCTAGTGGACCAAACTCTCACAAGTCAAGCCTGGCCTCGGGCCGGGCTTGGGGAGTAGAAGAACTCCCAGAACCCCATCAACCAGGTATCAACCAGGTATCAAAACAGAAGCATTCCTAGGCAATTGGCACCAAAGTTATACTGTAGATAAATATTAGAAACTGTATTATTTACTGTTTATTCTTGCCAATATCTTTTTTACATGAATGGCTAAAAGTTTGTTATAAATACCCAAATAATTTATTATTGCAGCTATCATATGTTCTGCTCGATGCTGTCATTGATGAGCTATTCCCCGAGTTGACCACAGACCTTGAACTGTCACCGTTTCTCGCCAGCTAAATGAGGTGCTCCTTTAGTATTCTCTCAGCAAATATGGTACAGTAATATGGTAAGATTTTTGTATACGTTACAAAATATGCATACACTGTTCAAAACTAAAATAAAAGTGTTTTTTGTTCATTGAAAAAGTAAAGCTGTCTTAACAGAGTACAGGTGTAGACTTACATGTAAAATTGCTCCACCGTTACATTCCTAAATAGTTTTAGTATACTTATCTGCATTGTACTTGTGATCTTTATTTATTAAAATACAGTAATGAAAATTTGGTGAACCTCAATTAGAAAATAATAAAGGTATTGGTGACCATTAGTTTTACTAATGTGAAGGGTTGGTAAGCCTGGCTTGAGGTTGACCAACCTGGAATAACCAGCTGTCATCTCATGTGGTGATGAAACAAGGTAGCTTTGGTCATTTTATCCTCTATATTATTATTACTTATTAATTTATATTACATAACATTATTATACAAACAAATTATGCAATGTTCACAGGGACAAACATTTTCAAATTAAATTAAGCTCATGAAAAATATTTCAGAAAATTCATGGCATGAATATGATGCATTTACAGATCATTTATGTACAGTTATTTAGTCTTGCTAGAAGATTGTAAACACAAAATTGAAAGTCTATGGAAAGTTTTGCAGGATGCAGGGTATGGTAAATTTATTATGTGTGTGCATGGGCATTGTATGAGCCAGTGATTTGATTCTTTGTACCAAGTTGGTATCGGAGCAGATTGAAAAGAAATGATACATCTCTATACAGTAGTTTCAAAAAGCTCTTTTCTAGGAGAGGCCCTCCCTTAGTATCTCACTGAGCTTAGTTATGGTACCAGCAAGACTTAGCCCAACACACCAGGCCTCTGACACCCATGAATCTGACTGAATCTTACTTACCCTAGAAGACAAAGGACCAGAGATCATCTGCAAAACCTTCTAGAAAGTATAGTTGCAATAAAACAAATGGCTGCTTGAGGGAAAATAGTCATTCCTTGGGTAAACATGGCCAATGGTAATTTCAGCCGGATAAGTACCCTAACCATAAAACGCCCAACTGCCCCAAGTCATGGACATCCAGATCACAGCCAGACTGCCTCCTCGCTCTTCTGCCAGGTGTAACCTGTCCAACTCTTGTAACCTTTGCTTGACCCATGATTGGCTTTACACTTTCAGTGAAGTTGTCTTGCCTTTCTCTGGAACATTACATTCTGCCAGGGGGCTATTTACTGTCTTTGGTTTTGTTTATGCCATCCACCTTGCACATGCATTAATATTACATTTTACTACGGCCATAGTTAGGGGGTTTTCTTCTGTGGGGCCGATTTGGATTTCTCTATATCAGTGTTGTACCACCTGAGGGATTGCAAGCTTCTGCCTCAGTGTATTGACTCCTGACAAGTTGCCTTGCTTCCGGCCAGTGAATCAGATTTTTCCTCCCTTGCAGGACAGTAAATGGTAAGGAGAAAGCCTTCTCAGCATTAATTAAACAAAAATAAGGAATGCTTGAATCACATAGATGAATTCCATGATCCAGTCCTTGCTGGGTAATCAAGCTCAGGATTTGGTGTCTGCTTTACTCAGATGCTCTGTGTCCTCTGTACAAAAATATAATGGCCAAGGATGCCACGTGGCTAACACTCAGTGTTCCAATCAGCAGTATTCCCGGTATAGCCCCATTGAGCATTCTGTAGACTAAAATTTTTAGCTAGGAAATTACTAATAATAGCGGTTAATTAGAGGAATAAGTGTGTTGGTAATGCACTAGTGCAAGGAAGAGGTAACCCATTACCATAGAAAGGAAGCTATAACTTAATTAACCACTTTTGGAAGAGAAACAACAATGATCACACATGTCCAGAGATTGGGGGATGTGGAAGAAAGAGGGCAGTGATGGTTTGTTTGAATTTCATGAATTTTCGTTTACCTGGAGTTATACTTTACCTTGCGGTTACCTTGCGGTGATTTTGGGGCCCAACGTTCCCACGGCCTGGTCCTTGTCCAGGCCTCCTTGTTGCTGAACTGGTCAACCAGGCTGTTGGACACAGCTGCTTGCAGCCTGACGTATGAATCATGGCCTGGTTGATAAGGTATCCTTTGGAGATGGTTATCAAGTTCTCTCTTGAACACTCTAAGGGGTCGGCCAGTTGTGCCCCTTATGTGTAGTGAAAGCGTGTGTAACAGTCTGGGCCTCTGATGTTGATAGAGTTCTCTCTCAGAGTACCTATTGCACCTCTGCTTTTCAGTGGGAGTATTCTGCATATTCTGCCATGCCTTCTGGTCTCATGTGGTGGTATTTCTGTGTGCAGGTTTGGAACCAGCCCCTCTAATATTTTCCATGTTTAAATTATTATGTACAGTACTGGGTATCTCTTTCCCCTTGTGCTCAAGAGAATTCAGATGGCAGCATTTAAAAAAAATAAGACTTAGAGACTGTGGTGTTTGGAAAATAAGAGATGATGGTGAAATCTTGTTACAGTCAGATTCTGCTGGTAGATATCAATCATGTGACAGGTTGAACTTAAAGATTTTGCTCAGTAAACTTCATCCATAGTGTGTGGGGAAAAGGATGTATATGGTACATGGTATCTCCTTTAATTTTTCTCAGAATGAGCTTTGGAAGTGCTACTGTATTATCAAGGACAAAAATCTAATTTTAACACTTTCACGCACCCCCCGCGCCACCCCTCGACAGGGCTATATGGGCCCCAGCGTGTCAGGGAAGGGCGCGTCAATTCCGAAAAGTGTATACTCTCCAACTTTGTCACCTCAATTTTCGTTCTACGAGATTAAATTTGGTATCATTGTGTTCGCAATAAAATTCTCTACAGCACTAAATGCATATAAACTCCAAAAGCCCGGCTAATTACCCGCAGCAAGCAGAGAAAGTGCGAACGAGTTACCCGGGAGCGCGCAAACGCGATAAAATGTTTTCACTATTTTCACTCTGGTCACCTCAATTTTCGTCCTAGGTCTTTCATTTTGGTCTCAATGGATTCGTAATAGAATTCTCTAGAGGAATATTAGCATATAAAATAAAAAACCTGGTCACGCTCCAACCGCCGACGAGTTGAAGACGGGCCACGCGTTAGCCATGAGTGAGTGCTCAGACGCCTTTCTGCTACACTCCCAATTCCTGCCCACATATGTTTAGTATTATTTCCTGGTGGTAATCTCAATTTTCGTGTTACAGCGCTCATTTAGGTATGAAAATGTTCCTAATAGAATTCTTCAGATGGATATGTGCATATAAGGGCCAATTGAAGAACAACATTGCCTGTACAATACGGGAAACGGGCAAATACCCATCAAGATCGTCAGTCCCATATATCTAGCAATTTCCTTCACTGTCACTGGTTGCCATCTGTGCTTTGTACTTTGCCCAGTACCTGCCTTATTTTGGGAAGCATATAAATTTGTTTCATAGGCAATATATTTCAGCAATTTTTGTGTCAGAAAGAGTTGAATGAATCCAAGAACAGTGGTAGGTACAGGAACAGTCAAGCCTGGTGTACCTGTAAAATTGTCCACAAAGGGTGCAGTATTGTCACTACACCATCCATCATCAGAATCTGTTGGTGCTGGGGTACGTGTGGTACGTGTGGTACATGTGGTACGTCTGGCTCTAGCACGAGCTCCAGTACCGCACCGTGCACGAGTGGCAATCTCGACCTCAGACTCCTCACTGTCCTCACTTTCATCACTATCAAAATCCTCATCGGCCGTCTCTGTTTCTAAATGTTCACTACTTGCATCAGTATCAACACCAACATCAGTTTCATCACTAGATGACCCAGACAAATCGTCAAATACAGCCTGAAACTTAGAGGGAGTTAGTCTCACATGCTTGTACTTCTCCTGTACACTACTCAGCTTCTGTTTTTCACGCCTTTCTTTCGCAATTTTCTTCCTGGAAGGGCCTTGTTCATGATCACTATCCATCGTGGAGTAAGCGTAGATAGTTTCTGAAGCCGCAGTAAGAAATACAGCCACGAAAAATAGCCGAAATGTTCACACGTTTGAGACGCGAGGGGAGGCGACACCGGTCACAACAGTGGAGCGAAAACAATGGGCCGACGGCGTGTGCTGCGCCGCCTGCGGGCCACTAGGCGCAAGAAAGAAAATGGGAAGACATCGGCGCGCATTTTAAAACCAGTCCCAAAAAAATCGGATAAAAACCTGATTTTTGGCGAATTTTTAAAGTGGATGACGCAATGCTGTGTCATCCCCGGCATTACCGCCAGTAAACGGATGACGCAATGCTGCGTCATCCCCGAGCGAAAGTGTTAACCTTTTACACCAGCCAGTGACACTGAAGTGACCCATCAATCTGTTTTCCTCCTGTATCTCCACCACCTACTGCCTCTTCCTTTACCAGTTAAAACCTCCTCGCTCTTGAAAAAGCATAGTCAGAGAAGCAGGATAATGCCATGATTCAAGGAAAAAACTAAGTTTTGGTCCTGTGTATAATTTTCTCAAACAATGTGTTATTTATGTTAATTTTTGGTGGTCTAGGAATGCTATCCCCCTCCCCCCCTTCCCCCTCCTAATTCATAGCATTGAATCAATGGGAAATCTTGTTCTGAGTTAAAAACAGCCAACTTATAAGTGCCTTTTTGAAATGCATCTTGTTTGCAAGTTAGGGACTCTGTATGTGCAATTGGCCCGGTTATTATAGCATCCCCATCTGATTCCATACTTGACACTGCAGGATGTGTCAGTGTTTTTGGACCCAGTGACCATTTGTTATATCCGTCATTTGGTCTGCTGGGCCCGGGGGTCCTTCACATACATGTGCAACCTGTCCTCTTACGATTTACGTCTGAATTTGGCCGTTTGTCCGTATGGCCGAAAATGAACGTACGTAATTTGAAAATGAAAAAAAATTGAAAATAAATTTTGTATTTTATTTTTCCAAAACAAAAAGTTAAGGGTCCTCTGGTAGGTTAGGAAGGCAGGAAATTCTCCTAAAGTTTCAAAACTTCATGAAAACCATTAATTGAATATTTCCTCTCCTAACCTAACCGAGTAAGTCGGAGAACTCAAACAGAAAACAGAACAGTACATCACTTTCGTGAGCCAATTTCATTTCAAATTACGTCTGTTTTTGGCCATAGTGCTCATACGAGCGAAAAGTGACGTTATTTTTAAGAAGATGGGTTCACGTGTGCACACCATTAGTCTTTGCTGGACTTTGGTTTAGGCCAAGTTACCTCCTTGGGCAACAGACTCTAGAGCTGCAGCCACTGTCCAGGCCAGGCTTTATGATGTCAACTTTTGCAGCACTTGGCTACCCCGGATGACAACAAGGATTGGATGGCCTCAGCAGGCTTTTTAAGCTGTTTTGAACTGAACCGGCTGGGGCCAACCCATTATTCTTGTCATTGGACTCGTTTATCTGTAGGCTACCCCACTGTTTATAAATGTAAACCTTTTCTACACAACTCAAATGTTTGTGTCATCATCACACATTTTTCTTTTATTCCTACTGCATGACTGCAACAGTCTCTTGTTTGCTCCAGGTGTCTTGGTGTCTTTGTCAATAGTGGCAATGGACCACAGAGCTCACAACTTATCAGGGAAGGGTTTTCCAGTCTTGTGTGTTGCAAGACATCTTTTCCCAAGCAGTTCCAGAGGAGTTTTGGTCCCCAATTCTGGGCATCCTCATCCTCTGCCGTGTTGTCTGAAATTGCAGCCATAATTGCCGTTTCCAGTTTCCAGGTTGTTCAAATTGCTCCTGTGAGTTGCAGAATTCTTTGCAGCTCTTCATGCCTGCTGACTTACCATTTTGGTATCTCTTCAAGGAGTTACTCTCACTCTTGTTCACTACCCCCTTTTCTCCTCTTCTCAGAGATAGGAGTGTTGCAGGTTTTGTCAGTGGTGGGTGTGTGTATTCAGCTAGGTGTTTTGGCTGCAGTCACTGGTTTTAGCTTTGAGCCAGTACAGTGGAATTCTGAAACATCAATAACCCATGTTTCAAGGTCTGGATTTTTGGGGACCTTTGCATGATATGTGTAATTGTTTGTTTGTTTTTCAGCATTGTTTGCTGTTTTGGCCATGGTTTATATTTAGGCTTGGAATTTCTGGCAGTCCTTCTGATATTAGTCGATTTCCTTCAGTAGGCCCCCAATACCATCCTTCTTTTCATTGGGGTTTTACACAGCTAGTTCAAGAATGAGGGGGTGTGCTGACTGTGACCTGCAATGTTATATGGTAGAAGTTTGGCTCAACACAATTAAAATGTCATCTTTACAGAAACAATGTTTACCTTGAGGTGCCTTTTTTTACTTTGTTGTCACTTGTTGCACTTGTACTGTTTGATGGGTTTTCCCATTTTGGAGTTTATCTCTGATCCTTTACCCCCTGTTACCACCTCATACAGTGCAGAAAACTCTGTTCTTTGCTCTCAGTAAATAATATATGAGTCTCAGGTCTGGTGTGTTAGGCTACAGCTTGGTGAAGCCAGAGCTAAGCTTGGTGAAGCCAGAACTAAGCTTGGTGAATTACGGGGAACCTATCAGAAACGGGCATTGCATTACATTACATTCAACACTGGTTTTCTCATGTGCTACTGGACATGTTCTATAGTTCACTTAAGTATTTCTCCAAAGCCACTATCCTAGTTATAACAATCATTCCCTTATAGAACCTGTTTCTCTATACCATTCTCAAAGATGAGAAAATCTTTGGAGCAGGATGGGCACTGAACCTGCATCCTGGGTAACCCCAGATGCATGCTTTAGCCATGAATTACGAGACACTGAAGGTTGTACAACCTGATGCCCATGTCCACTAGAAGTCTGGAGGCATCAAGCTGGCAGCCAATCCAAGTTTTACACATAATGGCATACACTCTGGTGCAGGTAATGGAGTTCTTCACCAAATGTTCCCTTCAAATACACAATGAAATTGAAATAACATGATAATGTGATTTCCATGGGCTAAGGCACTTGTGTGGGGTTATCCAGGGACCTGGTTTGATTCCCATCCTGTTCCAAAGGTTTTCTTACAGACAAGTCACATTATTGTGATTTCATTGTGTATCATCAAAGATATCTGAACCTTATGTTTGCAGCTACTCATAAACTGCTTAAGTGTAGTATATGGTATATATACCAACATGGTGTTTAGTAAAGTTTCTTGAAAGGATGTAACATGTGATAACCATGTGACTGTGAAGTTAGGGCTACAATGTAGGTGATAAATACCCCATAACTAAGTCTTTCCAACACCTACTCTAGCGTGCACTGGGAACCATGTGTCACCATGACACCCTTTGTGATAGCTCTCCCAACATTCTCAGCTGGCTGCAGCAGCTGTTCTGTGTCCGGCTATGTTTACAGTTAAAGTGGTTGCAAGCACAAGCACTATTTCCTTGAGGTCTTTGAAAACCTAATTACAGAATATATTAAATCAGATCTTATTGTGGGTGTTGGCCATGTGGAGAATTAATATGGGGGAAAGGTATAATGACAGTACACATATTATTAATAAGTTGCTTTCCAATTGCCTTATATTTTATTATGATTTAACTGTCAAACTCCAGAATCATGATGACTAAACCACATCAGAAAATGAAGAAACGCCAACACTTCAGTCCATCCTGGACCATCGTCAAGTCATGTAGTAGGAGTGAAGAGCATACACAACTTGATAATGGTCCTGGATGGACAGAAACATTGTCATTTCTTCATTTTCTGATGTGTGGTTTGAACATCGTATCTTCAGCCACGTTATTGTGACTCAAGGTCTGCATATTGATCCAATAGTTTTTAATATTTTCTGGATATTGTATTGAAACCAGATCAGATCAGAATTTAGGCATCTAACCTGATGCTGGATATGGCTAGATTTTACTCACAATGGCAGAATAGACATTAAACTTAAAGAAATGGTGAGCCAAATACAGTGGTTCAAGCAGCTATACATAGGAAGAAATTTTACTGGTAACTTAACTTAAGGATTTCAGTTACTCAGTGCATAATTAGCAGGCAAACACTGTAGTACAAAGGAAAGTTAAGTGTCTTGAATTCTGTATACAGGTATTTTGAAACACTAAAAAGTAAAGCTATCTTTTCATGTTGCTTTCCCTGTACTTTTCACTTTTTTAGCTTACTAATAGCAGCCATCTTTTTCTTTTACACACACTATTTGTGTTTTTCAATGCTGGAGGTGGTACTGCGTAATTTTGTAATAACCAATTCAGTGTGCAGAAATACTTAACAAATTCTGAAGGGTCTTTAAGGCTCTATGAAATGTCTGAGGAGGAGTCTACATATGTCCACATTCTCAAATTACAGCTTTACCATGGAAAAGGTGTTAAAGATATTAAAATGAAAGTAAAGGCTATGCTATGCAAAGAAAACATGGTAGTATCTGTATACAGTATACTACAATAATAATGTAATACTAAACACTTAAATATTGTAGGAGGTAGTTTAGTTCATGCTATACATTTATAGCTAAATATTGCCAGCACTTGACCAAAACTGCAGTTGAACTCTCCAAAAAAGTAAATTAGTTCCTTCAGGCCTTATACCAGTTACAATCCTGAGAATTTTATTGAATTTGAAATTAAAACCTTTAATACATGTAGTGTGAAAATGGTTATTTACAACTTGTAAGGTTTCAGTTGTGGTATTTATTGAAGAGTTCGATTGTGGTATTTTTGAACAATAATTCCTTTATCTAAGCTACCCTCTCTACAATAAATGTATGGTGGATAGATATGGTGTAAGAAAACTTTGCATAAATATAAATGGAAAGTGGTTTAAGAGGAAAGGAATCACTGTATTGATATCTTAATTACTCTACAGCCATTCATGTGTAATACTTTAGATCTGGCCGATGAAATGACCGAGACACTCGTATGAATATTTTTCTAGTGTGGTGGACTAATTTCCTGTATATGCTAATAAGTGTGGTTATTATTACTAATAGTTTGGTTTAAGTGACTGTCTGTAACCCTCTTGTAATTTCTTTCCATCCTTAGCAAGAGCCTCCCCACCCCAGGAGTAGGCAGCAGGGTGATGGTGAGATCATAGCACGATGGCAGATTTAATTTTAACTAATTGCAAGTGGCAGGTAAATGACTCCCATCATGCTGGGAGTGATCATGAGCATAGAACAAAAATGGAAGTTTTGTGAATAACTATTAACATATAATTTATAAGTTAACAAAATGAGGGAATGATTAAATATTTGATTTACATTGATATAAGCTTCAAAACATTTCCTGACTTTTGGATTGGTGTTCTCTACTAAGCCAGATGTAAATGATATTAATGAATGAATATAAACCATAACTAAGGGCAGATTCAAAATAGAAGGGTACTGTACAGAGGTCTTAAATAGATTAGTATGGATTTAAGTAAGAACAACTGAGAAGAGCATGCAATGAGTGTGCATGAGTGAAGAATATGCAGTGCATGTGCATGAGTGAAGAGCATGCAATTAGTTTGCATGAGTGAAGAATATGCAGTGCATGTGCATGAGTGAAGAGCATGCAATTAGTTTGCATGAGTGAAGAGCATGCAGTGCATGTGCATGAGTGAAGAGCATGCAGTGAGTGTGCATGAGTGAAGAGTATGCAGTGCATGTGCATGAGTAAAGAGCATGCAGTGAATGTGCATGAGTAAAGAGCATGCAGTGAGTGTGCATGAGTGAAGAGCATGCAGTGAGTGTGCATGAGTGAAGAGCATGCAGTGAGTGTGCATGAGTGAAGAGCATGCAGTGAGTGTGCATGAGTGAAGAGCATGCAGTGAGTGTGCATGAGTAAAGAGCATGCAGTGAGTGTGCACGAGTGAAGAGCTAGAGAATGTTGCGTGTGCTTGTCTCTGTATTTACTAGAGAAGAATTCTATATTATGCCAGCAGCTGAATAAAACTTTTTAAGTGGTGAAGAGGACAAGTTAACTAGTCATTAGAAAGTTATCACAAAATTTTAACAATTAAAGCCCTACTGTTCCTCAGGGGCCAGACAATGTATTTTCCAGGGTTCAGATACAAGACAATCTAGATACTGTACATAGGTTTTTAAAATGTATGAAAGATTTGTAGGTGAAATCTAATGCTGAAAAAAGTAATGTTCTGAGCTTGGGTAATGATAATAGTTGCCAGATGTCAGCTGATCAATATTGAAATTGTGAAATCTGAATGCAAAGTAAGTCATAGGGATCTTAAGCCAAAAATAAATGCATGAATATACAGTACTAGATGAGTACCTGGCAGTGCCCAGGTCTTCCCCACACACACTCTACCTGTTGACTACCTATTGAATGTTCCAGGGATCTATGTTTTTATGGCCCAGTCTCTGGCCAGGCCTCCTGGTTGCTGGTCTGATCCACCAGGCTGTTTGATGTGGCTGCTTGCAGCCCGACGTATGAGTCGCAGCCTGGTTGATCAGGTATCCTTTGAAGGTGCTTATCAAGTTCTCTTTTTAAACACTGCAAGAGGTCAGCCAGTTATGCCCCTTATGTATAAGGGAAGAGTGTTGAAAAGTTTTGGTCCTTTGATGTTGATTGAGTTCTCTTTTAGCTTGCCCATTGCACCTTTTCTCTTCAGTGGCCAACATAGCCTTCTCGGCTTGATGCCTTCTCTTGATAATTACTTACTTCTCTTCAGTGGGGCTATTCTCAACATCCTGCCTTGCCTTCTGGTCTCATGTGGTGTTACTGTATTTCTGTGTGCAGATTTGGAACCAGTCCTCCTAATATTTTCCAAGTGTAGATTATTGTGTATCTCTCCCATCTCCACTCAAGGGAATAAATTTTAACTTTTTAGGAATCCCAGTAATTTACATGTTTTATCAAATGGATTCTAGGAGTAAAGGATCTTTGCACATTCTCCAGATCAGCAATTTCTCCAGCTTTGAATGGGGCTGTTAGTGTGCAGCAATATTCCACTATAGAGAGAGAAAGCACTAATGTCTTTAAAAGTATCTTCATTGGCAAGGCATCTCTTGTTTGGAAGGACCTTTCCCCATTTTCCTGTACAGACACCCTCCATATCTCCCCACATCACTGCAGCACTCTTCAATACACAAATTTTCATCACTGTAAACATCCTCACACTACATTTCCTCACCCCACATCCACCCGCAAGCCCTCCCCATGTCCTTCCACAAACACACTCCGTGTCCTCTCTCCCTGCCCACATACACCCTTTCCCCATCTCTTCCCTCCCGGTACAGATTTGTCCTTCCCCTGTCTCCTACTTCCCTGCCCTCCCTCAGTTCCCCCTCCATACCCACACATGCCCTTTCCCTATCTCCTCTCTCCCCTCATTAGTGTAGCCAAAAGCTTGCACCCAGGATGCAAATCTGTCATTTGAATGTATGTTTTGAATATCAGTATCTGAATTGACTATTATTTAAACTAATGCTAAGTCAGTGGATTGAGGGCTGAACAATTCACATCCACAGACTTCATGAAGGAGGGGCATTGGTATCATGCTCTATTTTAGGGAGGCATTGGACCATCCATGACCCCCCTATAACACTACCAATAAAATAACCATTAATCCTGCAAATTTGAATGAGATTAGTCCAAAGGATCTAACCTCAATCCTTGAACAGATAGAATGGTTTGGAAGTAGAATTGTTGATTACAGAGGAATATAATAAAAGAAAGATTACTGGATTGTTTTAAATGGTAGGTTAAACATACAGGTATACATATACAGACAGCCACATGCCTTGCGAACCCCTCGGGGCCATCGGTTAACCTGTTGTGTTCGTATAAGTGGCCTTAAAATGTAGGGAAAAAATCGACAAGGTCATAGCATAAATTTGAGTCCTGTACAGTATTTTGATTGTACAGTACTCGTCAATATGAGAAATCGTGACTTACTTGCTATCTTGATTATCATTGTTGATGTAGCATTCATCATTTTTCCATTTAAATCATTATTTACATGGAAGAGGTGGTGGTTGATGGTGATGGGTTGACTGAAGTGGAGATTAATGGTGATGAGGTAACCTCACATGTTGATGCATTTGAGTCAACAAGTGATGAGTCAGGTGAAGGTGAGGCAATGCGAGCTTTCTTGGAAGCCTTTGCAAAAGACTCATTAATTGATATTTGTTTCATTCCCTTTGCTCTTGTTTTCAAAACTTCATATACAAATTGTACAAGTTCATCATGACGTTAATTGCAAACTCAGTTACTTGTTCCATAAATGCCAGCATGCCTTCAAAATATTGCTTAAATATTGCTCCTCACACTTCTGCTGGTGTACCACTGCCACACTGCATTATCAACACTCCACTTTTGCTTTACTTACTACCTTTCTATTTTGTATTGCCTTATCACTTTCACTTCTTGAGAAATAGTAAAAAATTATAGGTTTAGCCTTAAGAAGATCAAAAAGAGTACTTTTGCTAATGCTAATTGCCATCTTTTTAATTATTTCAACTTTTTTCTCAAATGTCATCACTGACTTCTTTCTTTTACATATCCTGCTTGTTGAAGCTTTCACTGACAAGTTGCACGGATGTTCCTAGATTGTAACAATACTATATATCCAATAAAGTCATGCAATGAACACTCCAGTTTCATGACAAATCAAAAGAATGGGAATAATGGGCTGTGAATCTGTGACGTCACAGGGTAGAAGGCACTAGAGTGGTGTCTTGACATGGTCAGTGGGCAAACTAGGCCTATCTTCCACCCAACCACCCATCACCAACCCTGGCCACGAGGCCTGGCAGACACTTGCCTGATGAGATACTCGAATCATTTTATGTGAACCTTGCACTTCCTGAACTTGAGTATCCAAACCAGCCCCAATCGGGAAACTGGCATTTTCATACAGATGACGTTCACAAAGCACATGGCTGTCTGTATATATATATATATGAGTGTGTGGATATAAAATAGCATTTACCTCTTATGGGTCTATAGTCCCTCTGCAGTTTCAGATATTCTTATTTTTGTGTTGAGGAGCATGCACTTTGTGTTGAGGCGAGGGGGGAATGGGTAAATGGGCCATGAATCAGGTAGAAGTGAGAGAATGTATGAGCAAGGAATATGGAGGTCTGTGCAGTGCTATACATAAATAGAAATATTTGGAGAAGAGACTGCATGTAGTACTATACTAGAAAGCTGCAGTGTAATGCTATCTTGAATTTTCAAGGGTATTGGTGTTGAAGATAAACATAAAGTATACTGTTGTGCTTAAGTGCTGTGTTAATAAATTTATCACCTGTAAAAATGATTCTACCTCATACGTGCGAACAGTAAATTTATAGGTCTGCATTTCATTCAAAAGTTAAGTTACCATATTCACAGTGAGAAGATTATAGTTGTATGTAATGTAATTGTGTAATACAATAAGGTCAGCTATATATTTTGTGCAGAGTTTGAGATTGATCTTTTGCCAAAAAGAACAATTAGGAGGGAGTGATTAAATACAATATTAAATAATCAAACAATGTTCATCAAAGGACTTAAGATAATGCAGAATGAGGTCAGTATGTGATGTAGATAAATGTATTGTATGCCCAGATGTTCCCCCATATAATAAAATTTGAGAGAGCAACAATAGTGAATAGGTTGTAATGCTCTGTTAGAAATAAAATTTAACATTGAAAATAAATTATATACAGTGCTGTATTATTTTGCATAGAATGGAATTATAATTTACGCAACACTAAGAACTGATAATTGGGTAGATCAACTAACACAAAGTTGTGTTGCAAGTAGTATTTACTCAAGGGATGCTAAGCAAGAATGTACATAGAAATGGCATCCAAAATAATAGTCATGTGTGGAGCTTGAGGTAACAGTTTACCTTGCTGAGAGTTTAAGCTAGATGCATGACTGTAATATTTGGTTGATATATATAGAGGCTGTGCTGGTAAGAAAAGGTTTAGAAGAGATTCCTCATTAGATTGTACCTTATGTAGTCGGATAGAGGGGATTGCTCAATGTATGTATATGTTTTTCTGTGTGTTCTCTTAAAAGATATGAAGATAATGTGTCGGAAAAGAGTGGTGAAGAATAACAAGTTAAAGGCTAAACTACTGTATCTTATTTTTTAGCATATCTATTTTGTGTAAAGTAAAAATTAAATTATGAATTGTGACACTGATTAAGTAAGTGTATAATGAGTGCAAATTACAAGCAGTGTGCAAAATGATAGACAACAGTAAATTATGAGCATGGTGTGGAAGATGAAGAAAGAAGTAAATTACGAGTAAGGGGTTCAAAATAGTAGTACTGTACTGTATTGTAATATATAACAGAAAAGTTCAATACTGTTTTGTATACACTATACAGTATACTGTTTTGCATATTTTAAACTAATATACAGTATTTGGAAATGGCTTTGTAAAATCATTGCTTAAGAAGGTAATAGTATAAATGATATGCAATAATATTTATAATCAGATAATGTAAGTAATCTGCCTATAACCAGAGGTCTAGCCAATCTTGGCTCCTAATTAGTACAGTACTGTATATTATTCGTTTTCATATGAAATAATAACAGTAGCATCTAGTAACATTTTATATGTGTGATTCTGGTCATTGATCTTATATTTATTTGAGAGAAATCTTGGAAAGATTTTATACTATAAAAATATTATATATATTTTTAATGTGAGCTCAAGGTTTCAGAACCTTGAAGAGGTTCTGAGGATCAATGTTCCCCACAGTCCAGTCTCTGACTAGGCCTCCTGGTTGGTGGTCTGGTCAAGCAGCCTAATAGATTCTCCTGCTCCAAATCTGACTTATGAATTATAATCCAGTTGATCCACGTACTGTATCCTTTGGAGATGTTTGTTTTCCTTTTGAATGCTATGAGAGGTTGGCTAGTTATGCCTCATATGTTTTAGAGGGAGAATATGAAAAGTGTTGGGCCCTTGATGTTTATAGAATTGTCTCTAAGCATACCCATTGCAACTCTACTTTTCAATGGGGGTGGTCTTGCACATTCTGCCATGCCTTCTGGTCCTGCAGGGAATTATTCCAGTGTACAAATCTGGAACCATTCCCTCTAATATTTTCCAGTGTGTAAAATGTATATATCTCACATGTACTCTCAGGAGTACATTTAGGAAGTTTTAAGTAGCTTTAAGGTAGACGTTTTATTGAATGGCTTCAGGCAGTAAAAGTTCTCTGCATATTCTCCAGGTCACCAACTTTTGCAGCTTTGACTAGGGATTTTAATAATATTCCACCCTCGATAGCACTGATGTTTCATAAAGTACTGTTATTAGTACGGCATCTCTTGTTAGAAAGGTTCTTGTTATTCAGCCTGTCATTTTCCTTGCAGTTGTGACAGCTACTTTGTGTTCTTTAAAATGTATTAAGGTCTTCCAACATGATTATTCGCAGATCATTTACATTACTCTTTTTATGGTGTAGTTTGACTGTTTTAATATGTGATTTCTGTTTTGATTTTCTTTGTTTTTACTGGAGCACAGGAGCTGGAACTTCTTTTCATTGAAGACAGTACAGTACTTGTATCCATAAGTTTGTGCTGTATCAGTGTCTGATATGAATTGTGATTTGCTAGTGATAATTCCTATTGCACCTGTGGTGAAGTATTTTCCTCTTATATTTTCCTGCTTATTTGTGCACTGATTTGTTTGGGATTATGGATGAGATTGTGTTACTGATTTTGTTAGCAATTTTATTTTTTTCAGGGTGGGAGGGGGACCCTAGAGTTTCACCTTTTCGTGGTGAGGAGGTGGGAGCTCATGCACAATACCCTGAGCCTGTTGAGGATTGCCTTGCCCTCTGTCTCCGGTCTCTGAGTGTTTTATGTGCGAAGAAACCTTGCCTGTTAGGGTCATTGAATCGTCCGCCAGAGGGGCTGCTCTTGGAGGTAGATTTGGGTATCTGAAATGTATCTTGAGGTTATCTTGAGATGATTTCGGGGCTTTAGTGTCCGCACGGCCTGGTCCTCGACCAGGCCTCCACCCCCAGGAAGCAGCACGTGACAGCTGACTAACACCCAGGTACCTATTTACTGCTAGGTAACAGGGGCATAGGGTGAAAGAAACTCTGCCCGTTGTTTCTCGCCGGCGCCTGTGATCGAACCCAGGACCACAGGATCACAAGTCCAGTGTGCTGTCCGCTCGGCCAACCGGCTCCCAAACCTGGGAGCTGTAAACCTGGTTCCTCTGCTTCTTCCTCCTGGAAGAAAAAGGTGTCAATCCTCACCCTGGCTACCTCCTCTGACCTTGTTCCCAAGTTACCTCCCATCTCGGTTTTGGAGTCAATTGACTTTACTTTGGAGTGGAGATTCCTATTGCTCTTGTTCAAGCCTCTGGTGACACCCTTGATGCAAAGCACTGCTCCTTACCATGGCCCTTTCTACCCCACCTTCTCTGCTGATTTGTTCTATGTCCTTCAACGTCGAAAAAGTGCATTCCTTGGTGGAGTTGGGACTGTGCGTGGGCTGTACACTGCAAGCATACAGTACAGCGTACACAGCCCAATACAAACACAGCCTGGAAAAAGCACTGGTGCCAGCAAACACCTGAATCCTTTATTCTGTTTTGGAAGGTGAGTGCAGTGGTACTTGAACCATCCATGCAGCTAAATGTGAGAGTTGGAAATCCTGTATCTCCACCATTACAGTTGACACCCCTATCCCTCAAGTCTGGAAGAAAATCCATAAGAGTGCAGGTAAATTTGTTCCAGACCGCACCTATCCTTCATCTCCGTGGTTCCGCTGTTGCAGATCAGGTGTTGGTCATGAATGAACTGAGTTCATACTATTCAGCTGCTAGCTCTGGTACTCATCTTCCTCCTACTTTCCTTACTTGTAAGCCCCTTATTGGATTTCATCCTTTGGACTTTCATACTCGCCTCCAATTTTCCTATAATGATCTCTGCCTTGACCTCTGCATTTCTACAGCAGCAGGCTCAGATGGTATTCACAATGAGATGCTTCATCATCTCCCTCTTTGTGACTTTCAGTATTTACTACATATCTATAACCATATTTGGGAGACGGCATCAGTCTCAGAGGACTGACTTGAGGCAGTTGTTCTTTCAGTTAGAAAACCTAGCACTCAAGGAATTTCCCCTTTACATTTTCTCCCCACTACACAACAAACTTTTTAAATACATGGTTAGTGTGAATCGTATTGTTGTTGTTGTTTTAGGTTCAGCACCTCGTAACAAAAAGTTCCAAGCAGCACAGACTATGGTGTGTCCATAATGGACTTACCTGGAACACACGTGGTTTTTCATTGCTACCTCTCTCCTTCTTAATATACAAGAGTTCTTACATTTTTGTACAGTCACTAGCATGCATAGTGTCTCGGACAGATCCTTAATCCTAATTTTTCCCTAAATACGACCCGCCAAATCATTTAACAACCAGGTACCCATTCACTGCTGGGTGAACAGAGGCTCCAAGTTAAGGATTAGCATCCAGTCAGTCCTCCTCGACCAGGATACGAATCCAGGCCAAAGCGCTCACGAAGGGTCAAGCGAATGTTTTACCACAGCGCCACGGGGACTGCAAATTTGGCTTTTGCAAGTGTCACAGCACAGCTGGTAAGACACTCGCCTGGCGTTCTGCGAGCGCTATGTCATGGGTTCGTATCCTGGCCGGGGAGGATTTACTGGGCGCAATTCCTTAACTGTAGCCTCTGTTTAACGCAACAGTAAAATGTGTACTTGGATGAAAAAACGATTCTTCGCGGCAGGGGATCGTATTCCAGGGACCTGCCCGAAACGCTACGCGTACTAGTGGCTGTACAAGAATGTAACAACTCTTGTATATATCTAACAAAAAAATATTGCTTTTGCTATTCACCCCTGTTGTATCTGTTCTTTTAACCTGTAAAAGATCCTGTCCATCCTGTGGTTGTTGAAATTCAGTATTGGCTGTTTCTTATCTCCAGCAGATTTAAGACATTCGAGTTTTGCTGGGTTCCTAGCCATATAGGTGTTTCCTTAAATGAGCATGTGGATGCTGCCGCGAATGAGGCTATCTACACTTGTCTCATTTCCCGCAAAGGTGTTCCTTATTTTTACATCTACCCAGTTATTCATTCCTCAATCTGTGCCTGTTAGCAAGATTGCTGGTCTTCTGTTACTGGTAACAAACTGTGTGCTCTTAAGGGTAACGTGTCCCCATGGCCTTCTTCCTACCACCATAACCGGCGGTGGAAAATGGCACTGGCGAGGTTATGTATTGGCCATACCCGTTTAACTCATGGGGTACATAATGGAGCGCCACCCTGCTTCTTATTGTCCAAACTACATTGTCCCTCTTACAGTCGTGAATATCCTTGCTGAATATCCTGACTTCCAGAATGTGCGTGCGTCTAGCTTCCCGACCGACTCTTGCGGTCACTTGTCCCTCGATAGAATCCTTGGTGAATCGGATACCTTTGATGTTGTTCGCCTTATGTGCTTTTGTTCTAGTATTAACATCCTTAGTGATTTTTAGTGCCTTTTGAATATCCTGCACATTTGACGGTGCTACCTAACCTCCCCAGCTTGGTGCCTTCTTTTGATAATTACTTAACGTGTAAAAGGCTTACTTGACATTACCTGGAGATACAGCGTTTAGTCCAAGTTAATTTTTTTGGCCTCATGACAGTCGCCCTCCTTTCCTCCAAGGCTTCCTCTCTTGGTATTTGTTCAAAATGAGGCTTAAAGCTGATTTCTCTCTCAACAATATGAAAGTGTTTCCCAAAATAGTGTTTTGAGTATTACTATTTTCCAGGTTGCCCTAAATGATCATACTTCTTCTCTTCTCCCTTGCATTTTCTCTGCCCTGCATGTTGATGATTTCTTACTGCTGTCATGATGATGACTTCTCACTCCTCCAAAGCCAGCTCCAACTTCAAATTGATAACATGTCATTTTGGGCCCACCAATCATGGATTAAGTTTTTCCCAACTAAGACGTGTACTATGACTTTAATGTAGTACCATATCATTCCTCGTCAGCAATTGTTGCTGTGTGGAAATCCCAATCTGTATAAGAATAATGTTAAATTCATGGGGTAGATCTTTTACACCCCATTTGTCTTGATCGCCCCATCTCTCACTTTTGAGTTGAATGCTCTAAGGCTCTTTCTTAAAGGGCCTTCATGGCAGCTGATAGATGCACACTTTTGTTAGCACTCCTCTCTTGTGCTGTCTAAACTCGATTATGGCTGCCCTGCCTATTCTTCTGCTTTTTCCTCAACCCTTCGTTGTCTCCATACGCTGCATCATACTGGGTTATGCCTCAGCTCTGATACTTTTCATTCATCTCTCTCGCATGAGTGTTGATACTGGCATTATGTTTCTACAGGATCACCATGTTTTGTTACTGTGTTCGCTACATTGCATGTTTCTTGCAACATCCCTACTCCCGCTTGTGCTGTGCTTTGATTACTGACCTTAGGAAGACCCTGTTCCCTCACACCACTTCCCTTTCCCTTTAAAAATGGCTCATTCGCAAGATTCTCGGTTCATGTTTACATAATCTCTCATGTTGTTCCTTGCTCCCATGGAGAGTCCTCCTTGTGAAATTTTGCAAGACCCTGACCCACATGGGGACCTCCATGTGGAGGATGAAATGCCTTTTTCGTGAACAATTTTTCTCTTGCTCATACACTATTGCTGTTCACAGATAGGTCTAAGTCTGGCAACAGTATAAGATACCCTGTTGTTTTTCCAGATTGGTCCAGTGTGTGCTACCTGCCTATAGGCTCTCATGGGGGAACTTCATCCAATTTTGGATGATCCTTTGTTTATCTCTTTTTGACCATTAAATTCATCTGTCATTGTGGCTCTGCAGTGTTTTAACTCTTTACATCCTGTAGTGGCTGCTTCTCATTTCTAGCAAATTTAAGACAGATTTTGCTGGGTTCTCAGCCATATTGGAGTCACCATAAATGAACTTGTGGATACCATTGCTAAAGCCATTCATAAGTTATCCCATTTCACAAAAAGGGATTCATTACAACATTTAGATTTCTACCCAGTCATACATTCTGCATCCATTGGCAATGTCATTGGTCTGGCATTACAGGTAGCAACCTGCTCACTCATAAAAGTGACCTATTTATTCCCTTTGCTTTCTCCTACCACCATAATAGATGGTGGGAAATTGGCTGTGGCTAGGTTGCATATCAGTCACATGCACTTAACTCATTGGCATATAATGGAATTATGCTTTGCTCCTTATTGTCTGAAATGACTTGTCCAGATGATCGCATGTCTTGTTTTCCTAATGTCCCTCCCGGTCACTTGTCCCTCAATAGAATTCTTGGTAGGTAAATCTGATACACCTTAACTTGCACGCCTTATGTTCTTTTATTGTATTGGCAACCAATGTGATAATTAGCGCCTTTTGAATATTCCATAACAGACTGATATATATAGTACATAGTCATTTTGGCTCGGCGCAGTCTTGATAATTACTGGGGGGAGTGGGGTGGGGTGGCAGACTAGGCTATCTTCACTGGGATATTCATATATAGCCATAATGACTGATGACACTTGTGACCTGGTTTTCCTTGGAAGGACAAACAACCATGCATGCATGTTACTACAAGAGATTGTACTATTCTTTGATAGTTCCTAGTGTGTCATTTGCTATTTACAGGAGGTTGGGAAGTTTTGGCTGCTGCTTGGGGTGGGATGTTTTGTGGATGTCTGGTGTTTCATAGAAGCATAACACAGTGTAAATTAATTAATATACATGATACCATACTACTGTGAAACATATACATAAACGGTAAATATATAACAATTTTGATAGGTCTATGCTGAATTTAGATTTTAGTTATTACACATATTATAGCAAAGATTAATTTTGTTGTATTCAACAGGATAATTAATAAGGATGTTGCCAGCCCTCAGAATTTTATGTATGTCAGTGTATTCACCTAGTTGTACTTGCCAGGGTTGAGCTCTGCTCTTTTGGCCCGCCTCTCAACTGTATAAATGTGCATTCTCCTGGAAGTTATTTTGTAAAATAGTAGACTGCTTACACACATTGAATAATATTCCTTAGTAAAAGTACAGTCGCCTACTCTAAATCCACAGCAAACCTCGATATGTTCGCCATCAGATTTGTAAGACATGACACAGGTTGATATCAGTATAAATGGTAAAACTAATATTTATTTGTCTTTACATGCAATTATAAATGCAGTCAGTGGTACTTCAGTTATAATATGTTTTATTTGATAGTACAGTATTGGTATATCAGAACATTGTGCAACCCAAGTACATTATGTACTAAAATACAGAATGTTTCAGTGAGAATAATTGTTTTAATTGAAATTGTTACTAGAAGAACATGGCTTAATAATCAAGAAATACTAGTATGAGAGACATGTCATGGGGAATAATTGGTTTTGTATGGTGTACCCTTTCCTGACACTTTGATATCCACACTGCTTTTGTGTCAAGCTGTCACATTATCAAAGCTTGGAATGATAAGAAGTATCAGGTCTCATCACTAATCTTCTTGCTTTACTAATCATGTAAATAATTCGTTGCTATACTTAACGTATTTTTCAATTTTTAAGCTTCACTTCACTCCATGTAAGTGTACAATAATTTACTGTACACAATAAATGGCTAAATCTGCTGAATCCACCTCCCGAGTCTCAAGTACCAGTGATTCAATTTTGTGGTAAACATTGCTGTAAATGACTGAAGGACAGAAAACAGCATGCTAGACGTGCAACTACAGTAGGAACCAAGAAGACATTTGGAATAAGATATCACAAGGTATGAACAAGAGATGGCAATTACAATGTGTAATATATTAATAATACCCTGTATATCAATTATGAAAGACATAACTTGCATTATTATTATGAAATGTATATCAGAAATGTGTATTTTAGTACTGAATATGTATTAGACTTGTAGATTAGTAAGCACTATTGAAATCTGATTTGGAACTTTCATATAGCTTATAAATAAATTCTTTAAACTGTATGATTTGTATAGAACTTGCAAGCACTAAAATCACCACACACACTTCACAGGTATTTATGTGCTGAAGCCCCTTGTTTGCTTTGCATTGTACCATTTGTTCATAATTTCATGCATGTCACTCACCTTCTGTTCTTTGTTTTTCTTTCTATATTTAGGGACATAAGAATACAGGAAGCTGTAGAAGACCTATTGACTCATGCAAGGCAGTTCTTATATATCTTGTTAATGTTTACACACATTGAATACAGCAACATTTTAACTGTATTTAACATTCTCAGTGTAAGTCAAGTACAGTACTTTTTCTAATTTCTTTCTTTCATTTTTTTTGTTCTCTTTAGAAATTCACACCTGTTTGAATACTGAAATTTTGTTTAATCAATCAAATTCTCATGTTTTAGCTAAGGGGATGCACCAGTTATGCCAAGACACCTTGCCACACCCATAAGTTATCCTTGTCACCATTGTACTGTCTAAAATTAGCTAAATTAGCCAGTGATACATTAATTTTTGTGTGTGTCCTTTGTGTAATTTGTACCTGTGGTCCAATGTCATTGTGTGTGAAAGGTATTAATTTATCTTGGTATATTTATAAACCATATTCAGGTGCCATTTTGTAAATTAATTATACCAAAGACTATACATTATTCCATTATAATTTTTATCTGTGATAAATACCACCATGTATTTTATGGACATATCAATAAAATGTTGACAATGAATTTGCATTTTGTTAAACTTATTCTTGGTGTCACATATATAAAAATGTTTTTCACCTCAGGCATGAGCTGGTGGTGACCTCAAAGCCATCCTGGTCTCTTGACCAAATATTGGTCTCCCTCTCCACACCTCATTTTATGATTTCCCCTTCGGATCATAATATATTTCTCAAAGCCAAGTTTTTGCCGGCTCTCGTCTCCGGATGTAGAGTTGAGGCGCTTAAGGCTCTTCTCTGGAGGCTTCTCTCTTCTTTTTTGTTCCCTTGGCCCTGGTGGGCAGTGTCTGCAGCCCAAGTCATCTGCAGTGTCATCAAATCTAGCCAGCCTGAGCTTCATCCTTGGGCCCATGATGATCATTAGTATGCTGCATTGGCCTTGGTCTTTTCGAACATGTCCTGGGCTTATATCCGGGCTCAAGAATTTCCACATTCTAACAGGATTCTGGTGGCCTGATATTTTGGTTATTGTTCCTGGTCCCAGTTGGTCATATGTTGCTTTGGGCCACATTTCCTAGACTGGATTATTTTTAGTCTAGTGGATGCCTCTCTTCCTTCCTGGTAAATTCCGTGTTTGTGCTCTGAGGATAGCTTCAGAAAGGCACTGGAGACTCCCCCCAGAAATCCATCATTGAATGTAATGAAATTCTTCTTTCTGGATGAGCCCCGGTGGCTCCCTGACACCCTCCATTTCTACAAGGTTAGTTGGTTTATTTGTAGGCTGTTCAGCTCCAGAACTGACCAAAGATGACGACTTTGTGCACAAGCTGCACAAAGCTTGTATTGTGCAGCTTGTGCACTTATAGTATTGAGTGCCCTGGTGGTGGCACTCAATACTATAAGTGTTGCACTAATTTTGAATGTTTCTCTTGAATGTGAATTGTTTGAGTTGTTGTTTGGCAGTGTAAAGGCTTCAGTCTTGGTTAACCCTCCGGCTGTCTGTAAAGTCCCTCTGTAAACCCTCCCTCTGTCTGTAAAGCTCACTTCCCTCACTCTCCGAGCAGGCCCGGTTTTGACTGGTCTACAGTCAGCCAAACACAACTCCTGTATGATGTCTCTCGGGACATCCCCTAAGGACTTCCGCCCTATTGCCCCTCACGAGTTGTGTCTGCAAACTCTTTGAATGTATGGTAAATGTTCGTCTGATGTGGTTCTTGGAACACCATCCCCACCTCTCTCATTCTCAATTTGGTTTTTGCAAGTGCCGCAGCACAACTGATGTGTCCTGGTGAACTTGAAGGTCTATATTCGTACTGCTTTTGCTGCGAAGACCTCCGTTGTTGCTGTCCTTTTTGACCTGGAAAAGGCTTGACACAACCTGGAGATACTATATTCTGTCCCAACTTCGTTTTTTTTGGCCTTCGTGGTAATCTCCCTCTCTTCCTCCAAAGCTTCCTCTCTCGTCGTTCCTTTCGAGTCAGGCTTGGTACCACTCTCTCTGCCTCTTTTCGGCAATACGAAGGTGTACCCCAAGGTAGTGTTCTGAGCACTACTCTTTTTCTGGTTGCCCTCAATGGTCTTCTTTCCTCTCTTCCTTCTGGCATCTTCTCCGCTCTTTATGTCGACGATCTTACTCTTTGCTGTCGAGGTGATGATTCGCCTCTCCTTCAACAGCGGCTTCAACTTGCGATTGATGCAGTGGCGTCTTGGGCCACCAATCAAGGCTTCAAGTTCTCTGCAACTAAGAAAACGTTCTCGAGAACTCTCAAGTTCTCTCAGTGCTATGACTTTTACTCGAAAGCATGTCGTCCTTCTTTGTCACTTTATGGTCATCCCCGTGTGTACAAAGATTCCGCGAAGCTTTTGGGGTTAATCTTTGACACTCGTTTGTCTTGGTTGCCCCATATCTTTTACCTCTGAGTTGAATGCTCTAGGGGCCCTTAACCTACTTAAGGTTTTGTCCCATACTTCTTGGGGAGCAGATAGGCGCACGCTCCTCTATTTGCAATCCTCTCGTCCTGTCTAAACTCGATTATGGTTGCCCTGCATACTCTTCTGCTTCTCCCTCTACTCTTCATGTCTTGATCCTTTGCATCATACTGGGTTGTGCCTCAGCTCTGGTGCCTTTCGTTCAACTCCTGTCCTCAGCTTGTACGCTGACACTGGCTTCCTATCTCTCCAGAACCGCCGTGGTCGCTACTGTCTTCGCTATCTTGCACGGTCCTTACAGCATCCTCATTCTCGCCTCTTGTCATGCTTTGACTTTTACTCCTCCTGTAGTTCCTGTTCCTCTTCACCACTTTCCTCTTTATGTCCGTTTGTCTTGCTTACAAGATTCTCGTTCGTATTACAAATGTTTTTCCTCGTATTGTTCCGTCCTTGCCCCTTCCCAAATTTTGTACGTCCCTGACCCGCATCACTAAAGCTTTTACGCCTCCTACTGTTCTGAAACGCCTTTTCCTTTGAGCACTTTTCTGTTGTTTTTCCTGAACACTTATATGTGTCGCCTTCCTCCGGAGGCTAGCATCTTCACAGCAGAACTTTATTTATTTATTTATTTATTTATGCATATACAAGAATGTACATAAGGAATGTGAGGATACAAATATGGTAATTACAGTCTTGTAAAGCCACTAGCACGCGCAGCGTTTCGGGCAGGTATGATATGGCAGGTATGATAATGTATTTATGATATTCTTTATGCTCTTCGTCTCCTGCTTTCTCATTGTCAGTCTTCCTCTGTGGTGATAGTTGACTCTCGTAGGGCTTTCATGGCTTTGGGGTCCTTTAATCCGGTCCACCCGGTAGTCATCGAGATTGAACATTGGCTGTTTCTTATCTCCAGTAAATTTACGTCAGTAGAGTTTTGCTGGGTTCCCAGCCATGTTGGTCAATACAATACAAGGAACAATACAGCTTGAGGAAAAAATCATGCCTGACAACCTTTACTATTTTGTGACAAGTTCACTAAAATAAGGCAAAAAAATGATGAGTACACTGCTGCTTCCTAGACTGACCTGGTGCTACAGTACATAGTCTTCATGGCTTGGTGTCTTCTTTTGATAATTACTTACTAGACTGCCAGAAACCTTTCTATAAAATTCATAAAAAAAAATGCACAGATGAAGAGTAAAATGGATAGTAGAAAATACACAGGGAGAAAGGAAGCCTGTAGGAAACGACACCATAAGAGGTAGACAAGAAGAAACAATAAAAGAAAACAATGTGAACAGGATAACATTAGTGATATGGGAAGTTTGTGAACAAAAGAACAGCATATAAAAATATAAATAAGGAACTTAAAAGTCCATATTCACTATGTACTATAAGGTAGGGACCTTGCAGGAAAGCTGCCTTTCAAATCTCCAGCCAGTGCAGAGTTAGTCTAATCACAGTGAGAGAACGACATTCTTTAAAGAGATGTAAACAAATACCAAATATTAAATGAACAAATCCAAAAGGACCGTGACGAGGGTTCGAAGCTACATCCGAGAGCATCCCAGACGTATGTTCAAACCCTCGTCACGGCCCTTGTGGATTTGTTCATTTGATGCATCACGCTATTGTGATTTTTGTGTGTAAAGTACCAAATATTGTTAAAAGAAACTATTCCAAGAACATTCTGTGACTTGAAAAGCATGTTAAAAAATATAACTGTTAAATGTGGAAAACCAGTTTTAAATAAATGAAAAAGAAATAGATGGGGGACCAGAAAACGTGTAAGGCACGAGCTTCTTGCTACTCGTCCTTACTGAATAAATGAGGGGAGGGCGATTATAATGATCACTAGGAACAGTAAGACTCGGTGTTATACTCGGTGATTCTAGGACATACCGAATACAGAGGTTATATTTCATACAATAAACTAGAGACCTCAATCTCGGGAAAGACTGTGGCAGTTAAACTCAGGGTTCATACAGGAGTTTATTGCTATAGTCAAACTTAAAGGTACAAGATATATCAGGAGCATGGCTGTAATGTGTACACACTATTGGAATAAAGACAAGATATATTACTAAGTCCTAAAACTTGGACTCTCCTTACAATAAAAAATATATATATATACAGTATCCCCCTAAGCTCCACCTGGTCACTACCTTGGTACACTGGAAAAGTGTACTTCTTGGATTTTATTACAGTTATCTTTCTTATTCACTGGGACTTGGGCACTGTTGCTAACCTCCAACACAACACGTGGCCCAGGCCAACCTACCAGATTACACGGCTACACAACATTACAGAAAATCACACAAACTATACCAGTCAACCACTGGGTTGACTGGTATATACACACTATACAACATTGTATATAAATACAATATATCCTACTTCTATCATAGAAATAGCACCACAAATTAATAAGTCTATTCTAGTTACTATATCATGTAGGGTGCCCCTCCGACTTGAATCAATAATTAGGGAGATCTGCACAGCACCGCTGCTGAGAGAAGTCAACATCCACTGTTCACACTCTCCCTCCATCCTGGGGTTCCAGCATTTTTCTGGTCCCCATCTATTTATTTTTAATTTATCTAGTTTAAAACTGGTTTTCCACATGTAACACATTTTTCAACATGCTTTTCCAGTCACAGAATGTACTTCTGTAACTGGAAACGTATGTCATAATTGGACATAGTTTGAATAGTATCAATAGTTTGGAATAGTTGTTAACAATACAGTATTTGGTACTTGTTTACATCTTTTTGGAGAATATCGTTCTCTCACTGTGATTATAGACTAACTCTGCACATGTGCTGTTGGGTGCACTGGCAGAAAATTTGAAAGGTAGCTTTCCTGCAAGGTCCCTTCCTTACAGTAAGACCATTACTAACCTAACCTAATTCTAGGTACTGCACTGTACTGTGATTCCTTAGGAAATGTAACCTCACAGCTTTCAAGTGAAAAATTACTGGGAACAAGATCCGGACATCAAATAGTGACAGTGGACAAGGGCAGCCAATTTAAATTGAGATTGTTGGACAATATGACTGGAATCTGGATATGCAACTAAACTGTAGAAATGTACAGAAATTGTTGTACCCTTCACAGACAATTGTCAACTGGACTGCATTAACATAAGTTCTCAAAGTCTCTTCTAGTATCTCTTCCTTCCATATATTTTCACTAATATCTTCAATATATTAATAAATCTTTTGGAGGTTTATTTATTTAGTGAGAATTTTATTCCTGCACTATTCATTTCAGCAGTGATTTACAGGTCTAAGAGAAAACTAAATGAATAGCCATCAACATTTATTAGATCACATAATTAACAGTCATTTTTTTATAATTTTCTAGATATATTAGGCTTTCCAGATAATCACATTCAGAAACTTATCATGAGAACTATTACCTCCTTAAAGTAATACTTCTAATGCTTCCCTTTACCTCCACCTTTCCCTTTACCCCCACCTTTCCCTTTACCCATAAACTTTCCTTTGCCCCCAACTTTCCCTTTACCCATAACCTGCCCTTTGGCCCCACTTTTCCCTTTACCTAGCATTTTACCCCCAAACTTAGATTTCATGCCAATATTTCCTTTACCCTTTGATTTGCCTTGAGCTTTATGAACACCTTTGCCCAGTTTGACAGCTCTATGATCAGAGGTGGTGCGGTGTCGGCCTCCCATTTTGGATCTTCTCGAGTGTTTCTTCCCGCCCTTGCGATCAAGATCCATTCTGAAAGGTAGAAGCAGCTTTGGTTTATATATATAATTCATACATACAAGATAACCTACTTTTTCTAGGACAACTATGATAAGCTATGCATGGTATAGAAAAAATTATTTGTTATTTAACTACAGTATATCACCTCCAAGATCCTGTCTTGTATAATATGCAATAGCTCTTTCTAATACATGTACTAGCCATAATTAATACATCAAGAAAATAGTAGTCTATCAATAT
Source organism: Procambarus clarkii (assembly GCF_040958095.1). Taxonomy (NCBI): domain Eukaryota; kingdom Metazoa; phylum Arthropoda; class Malacostraca; order Decapoda; family Cambaridae; genus Procambarus; species Procambarus clarkii. Next base: position 13,565,576 of record NC_091237.1, on the reverse strand, counting down.
GTACAGTACATACAATCATGAATATTTTGTATAGATTGAATGAAACTACTACTGCTACTACTACTACTAATAATAATAATAATAATTTATGTACTTACAGTACATTCTCATCTCTGATCTGCTTGTGGATTGCTCCATCCAGATTAAGATTTGGCTTATCCATCTTTTCAAGAACTTCCATGTACCGTTTCTTCTCTGCCTGTCCATCACCTGTGGTTTCTTGCTGCTTACGTTTTTTACCCAGGCCTTTCATTTTCTTCTCATCTGGAAGGGCTGGCTGAAACTTGCCTAATGAAGCTGTTGCAGTTCGTGCATAATGCATAGCTAATCCCAACTGAAATACATAGGTAATAGTGAACAAAAAAGTTTACAAATCTAAAGGTTGGATATAATAATACTGAACAAATTCAGTCCTTATCACTGCTCAGTATTTAGGAAACAATACCATGCATTAACATTTCTAACTACTCCACCAGGATCCATAATTTCCTTTGTAACATAATATATTCCATCTAAAACTATTCATTTAAATATCTTCAATATACAACCAATATCACACTTACATCTTTCGTTGATGCATATTCATTCCCAGTGACACCAACATTGGGAACCTTCACTTTTCTGTGCTTGGCTATATTTCGCAAGCGTTGGAACTCGTTTTTGGCTATGTTTTCCTTTTTTATCTCTGCTACTTTAGCAAACTGATCCTCATATGGATCTCCATGATCTGGTACTTCTTTAACCCAGTTCTTCTCTTTTTCTGCTTGTACTTTACGATATCCAAACCGAGGAACCCAGCGCTGTAAGGATAGAATACTAAACACTGAATTTACATTATTCTTCCCAATATTATAACATGCAAATTTTTACCAAAAATAACTAGCACAAGTTTTTATATCTTTTATAAATAAATCCATTTAAAATATAAAATTAAGGAAAAAATTCATTGTAATCATGAATCAATACTCAAAAGTAACTATTCCTAGATTAAAGTGGAATGTTATCTCACGTTTCCATTCCATGACCGTTATATGGAACAAACTACTGCCTAAAACATTCCTAACACACTAAATTTCTAACCTTTCAAGCACCCAGTGGAATCTACTACCTGAACTGGGAGAAAATAATGACATCATAGTAACATTACACACCTTGTGCATACTGTATACAGTACATATATAACATCTTATTGTGGTTAGGTTAGGATTAGATAAATTAGGTAAGGTTGGATTAGGTTGGGTTTACTTCAATAGTAGAGATGACATAGGGTGGCAGAAATCTGCTTAGGTCTTAAACCTACTCCAAGCACCTGAAGATAACTAGTGGATAGTACTGGTAGATGATTATTTTTGTGTGGGCATAATTGTTTTTGTTGTAGTCTATTCTGTACTAAATACAGTATATGCAGACAAGCTACATGTACACAAACTGTAGAGATAAAAGTCAAACATGAACATATAGATATAACTCAAATGGTTTAGTTACTTGATACAATAATCACCCTGCCACCACACCTTAAGTGTACACATATGCCAATAATGTAAATTATTATATGTATCTTGAAACAGTTAAAGTTTATATATATATATATATATATATATAAACTAAGTCAGTGCTACCAAACTTTCTTGGAAAGGTTTCAGTTTATTACCTTGACAACATCATCCCAAACTTTCTTGTCTTTTTTCTTCCTCTTAAAGCCTTTTTCACGGGCATATTGCTCCCATTTTGTTAATGTAGTGCCTTTAGGTACAGGTTTTTCTCTTGGTAATCTGCCACATCAAGGAGAAAACAAATGCAATAGTTTTAATTTAAGTATATCACTCAACACTTTATATGATATCAAAAGCCAATATTTATTTAGCAAAAAAAAAAAAAGTTAGGACAGCTAAAATACATTCCACAAACAAGCTGAAAAACTTAAAAATGTTTTAATAACACATTTGGCATAGGCCTAGTGAAAACAAACATTATTTTTAAACCTTATTCAATAAAAAAAAATTAAAATTTGTTTAAAATCAAACTATTATATATAACTATCTTGGAAACTCACCTGGTGATTGGCTTCGGTAATGTTACATATATTGCATTATCAATCTGCTCCGATGGCAAATCCCAAACTTTTGTCAGGAGAGCTTGTATGCCATCACGAGCTAAACTGCGCAGGTAAGCATCACCTTCATCTGCATCTCTGTAATATAATATAGTACTGTACTGCCATAATAATGTATACTAAAAATCATCACCTGGAGTAGCCCTATTAAGCAGTGGATCATTAATTATACACTACTTTAAAAAGCCTCCCTACCTTGAACTTTTTATAAACAGTATATCTTACTCTATATGGAATTAATAAAATTACTGATGAGCATGCAAATATACAAACAGTACTTTATGAAACAAAAAAATTTGTTCTTTATTTAAATGAAAGTATAATGCACACATACACACGCTTTTGACAGGCAATCATAGTAGCTTAATTCAAGGTACTGTATTCTGATTCTATAGTAAAGGCTAAATAAAACTGATACTTCTGTAAGTACATTCACTGAAAATAAATTTGGAAGCATGTATAGGGATGTAGCAGTCTCATGTGTGTGGTGTAATCAGCTCAACATTCCCCACAATATAAGAAGTTGGAGATCTGGGCTGGATATACAGGTACATCTTTTTATAATACCCTTCACCGAGAACTAAACAAAAAAATTAAGCACCCAGTGATGTAATGGTAACAACACTCACAACACTAGCAAGAGAAACTACCCAAAATTTATCATGAACAGACTGGAACAATTAAGCAATGCTAGTTTTAATGTGCATCCTGCAGTGTTAAATTTGATGTGTGTGTGATTATATAGGTTTCATATGTGGACACTTCTTCTACAGTACTGTATTATGAATGAAGAAGCACTGTGCAAATTGGTGACCTAGGGCATATTCACAAATGCAGCCCATCCTCCTGTTTGGATAGTAATTTTAGTACTGATGTGGACTTTTAGTTCACTTAATTCAGAGAAAAATCCAAATCACTGGGATTTGCAGATTTTTTTACTGAACGACATGCCTTTATTTATAACACAATTACTGTACATTAAAACAATTAAAAAATATTAAATATTATAACAATTATTGATTGTTGAAACTGTGTATATAATCTGCATGGTACATTTTCCTGATAAAAATTTTCCTGATAAAATATGAGTTCTTTCGTCTGGCGATCTTCACACCATGCCTTAAGCGGATCAGACACCTCAAACTTTTCTACCTGTGTGTTTCACCCGGCAGTCCGGAACCAAAAAATTTTCTTTCCAAACGTTTTTCCTTTAACACAAACTTGGATAATATTTTACCAAGAACATGTCTGATAGCAGCAGCAATCAACATGGAAGTGTAAGCAAGTTATTTTAACAATTATGAATAAGTATAATCACTTAACGTGTGAAAATGGCCATGCCAATTTGTGTTGCAAAAGAATTTGGGATAGCTATGAGCATTGTCTGATATTAGGAAGAGCAAACAAATACTGTACAAGCACTTATACAATAACTTTAAAGGGTTAGGCTAGGTTAATTTAATTTTTTAAACATGTCATAAGAAATTCAGCTAATTCAACTTGGTAACCTGGGGCATACAGTTTGTGTGAAACTGCATGAAAGTTTTATCCTCCCATTGAAAACATGAAGTTTTATCCCCCCATTAAAAACATGAAAGTTTTATCCTCCCATTGATAGTTTTCAGTCAGGTCTCGCATACACAGGGTAGACAAGGATGGATTATTTAGCACAGGTAGTCATACACAAGGGGACACAGGTGGAAGCTGAGTATTCAAATGACCCACAGAGACATTAGAAAGAACGTTTTCATTATCATAGTAGATAGTAAATGGAATGCACTTGGAAGTGATGTGGTGGAGGTAGACTCCATGCAGTTTCAAATGTAGATATAATAGAACTCAAGAAGATAAGGAATCTGTACACCAGTAGATTGAAAGTTGAGAGGCGGGACTAAAGATCCAAAAGCTCAACCCCCACAGCACAAATATTTTTTTTTTTTTTTGAGATATATACAAGAGTTGTTACATTCTTGTACAGCCACTAGTACGCGTAGCGTTTCGGGCAGGTCCCTGGAATACGATCCCCGCTGCGAAGAATCGTTGTTACAACCAAGTGCACATTTTACTGTTGAGTTAAACAGAGGCTACAGTTAAGGATTTGCGCCCATTAAAAACTCCCTGGCCAGGATACGAACCCATGACAAAGCGCTCGCGGAATGCCAGGCGAGTGTCTTACCACTACACCACGGAGACAAGGCGAGTACAATGCTAAAAAAAAAAATTAAAAATAAAAATAAAATAAAAAAACTGCACATCTATGAAGAAACCTAAATCACAAAACCTGTCCTTACGTAACAATTTTGTTTTGGGTATAAAGTGAGAAATGTAACTTCATACAATTAATCCCAAGGCAGTTTTCAGATACTTCTTCCAGCTGGACATTCACACTAGGCTCACCTGATTAACTTTTCATCGAGCGTGTTCTTATCCGTCACCAGCAAGTTCCCCAAGTCATACTCTAGCTGTATGTCCTTATGTACTTCAACAGCCTTCTGCTCCTCACTGGCCTTGGTGATAATCTCGTGGACGAGGGCAGCAGCAGTGTCTCCCATGATGGATTTGTTTACACCACGAGGCTCAGGCAACGTTCCTCTACCGCCTACTCAATCCGGATAGGCGGTAGAGGAAGAACGGCTACCAAATATATTACAAATTACATCCAAAATTTTAACATCAAAAATTGTATGATACTGATAATAATATACTGTACTTTATTTAGAAATAATATGCATTGTAAAGATATATGCATATAATTGTGTAGGCACAGCGATTTGGCAAGTGTTCGACTTAAAATCGAGAATTTCTAGTTTGAGTCGTTTCCAATCACCTAATGCCCCTGTCCACCTAGCAGTAAATAAGAACATAAGAATGAAGGTAGGATACTGTGTAATAAAAATAGGTTTTCCCTCATATATAAATTAATATTATACAATAAAATTCAATGTATAGTTAGACGTACACAAAGTTAGGTGTTTAAGTTCTGTTGGTGATTATTAGGCGATTAGGTTCTATTCTAACCGAAACACTATGCGTGTTTTTGCAAGGTTTTGCAAGAACACCTATGTTATGTATTCTCACAAACCCAATGTACATTCTTGTATGTAAATAATAATAATAATAATTATTATTATAATTATTATTATTATAACTATAATTGTTACTATAATAATAATAATAATTATTAATTATAATAATAATAATAATAATTATTATTAATTATAATAATAATAATTATTATTATTATTAATTATAATAATAATAATAATAATAATTATTATTATTATAATAATAATATAATAATTATTATTATTATTATTATTATTATTATTATTATCATTATTATTATTTGTTGGTGTTGGTTTAGGGGCCGCGACGACAGAGACCGTATGGGCTCCAAGGGGAGGGAACTATCAGGGGAAAGCGCCAAGCCATCACGACTATAGCACTGGGAAGGGGTCAGGATAAGGATTTGGGATGGGGGGGGGGGAAGAAATGAGGCCCACTTGGATAGTCGGGGATTGAACGCCGACCTGTATATAGCGAGACCTTCGCTCTACCGTCCAGCCCAAGTGGTTGGGCCGTATGGGCCCCAGCGTATCCTTGAAGGATACACCAACGGCCACAAATCGTCGTACTAGAAAATGGAAGCGGCTCGCGAATTTGACATACTGCCCTATTTTCTGTTTAGGGTCCTCTAGTAGGTTATGATAGGGCACTTTTAGTACGAAAGTTTCTTGACTGGTGAACTTATGAACCCTGTCACTACAAAAGTAATGTAACCTAGGATTCAACTGAATCCTCTAAGGTTCCTGAGGCATCCAGCTGACACTAAATCGGGGTTTCACACATTACCCGCACACACTCAAGTGTGGTATGGGAGTTCTACCACACATGGCGTGTGCTTGGGAGTACCCAGTGGCAGGTTCAAATCTTCATGACGCCTATGGATTTTTTTTTATATATTTCCGCTTACCTATGCACCTCATGCGTAATTACATATGCATATTTTCTTGCCCATGCAGCCATATAATCTTACCAACGCATGTGCAATAAAAGTGTATCTGTCGTATTAGTATAGAGCTATTATTGTACCGGATGGATGCTCGCTTGATTCACATTCAGCACCGCTCCTGTGCCACGTAAGTCCACTACGGGCTCACCATAGCCCGTGCTACTTGCCCTGCTCCTGTGCCAGGTAAGTTACGGGCTCACCATAGCCCGTGTTACTTGGAACTTGTTCCGAGTAGCTGAATCTATAACAACAACAGCTCGCTTGATTGTTATTGTTTGGTGACCGACAGATCAGTTGTGTCGTGCGTGTAATTCAGGTCGACTCCTGCCTGGCTCATCCTTGACGACGAGCGGACTTCGGTACGTGTGCCCCCAGCCCTGGTGTGCCCTCAGACGTGGTGGACTGCCAGCATCTGCTCTGCTGGAGGGCACCGGATAACTTTTTTGCGTTTTAATGTGGGCCGAGATTTTGGTTTTGCTGCCCATTGCTTGACCCTGAGGGACTCCGGGAGCTCCCCAATCATCTGCCCGACTGCGTTTCTTTGACGCGAGGCATCTTAGTTTTTGGTGTTACACGTCTTCGTTTCGCCATTAGGATTTGCGATTACTATACGGGTACGCCGGGGCGCATCTGATCCCACCATCGTCGTCGCCCTTAAACAACAATAACAATAATTCAGGTCGGTAGAATGTGCTCTCTTAATTTCTGTTTGTCGTAGCTTTAGTTATATGTAGTTTGCATATTTATTTATTTATATTTATTTATATATATACGAGAAGGTACAATAGGTTTATGAGAGTACATAGCATTGATGGTTTTACATTCTTGTACAGTATAACCATTAACGCATTGCGTTTCAGGCAGGTCCCTGGGTCAGATAATTTTAAGTAGGTAATTTCTAGCAATTTTTTTTTAACAGATACATTGTAAGACAATTTGACAAAGATTATTAGGTGCATTAAAGTAAAATTTGAGGGTTATCAACAGGTACATTTTTGCATAATTTGAAGATTATTTCAAGGTATAATGCAGTAAAATATGCGTTCAATATAACAACCATGATATGATAGCAATGATTACAGTGGTAAAGTTGTATGGCTTTGGTACGTATTTTAGGGCAGTGGGTAGCACTAGATGCAGTGCGAGTTTAAAGCACTAGGTAGGAAACTATGAAGATGAAATTAGGTACTTTTTGGTTTGAGTTTTTAATAAGGCAAAAGTTGGACAGCTTTTCAATTCGTAATGGAGTGAGTTCCATAGACCAGGTCCCTTTATTTGCATAGCTATTGTTATTGTGAATACTCGTACTTATTGTTCTAGTGAATAGTTAGTTTAGTTCATTTATTATGCATCCCATATCCATCCTGTGGGCGGTAGTGGAAAGTGTTTCAGAGGCACATAATGGGCTCAGGGACTGAGCCCCACAATTCATATAGCTAAGCAAGTTACAATCTTGATGAACTAGTTACAAAATTCAATGCACATCGTCACATCAACAATGGGTTCGAGACCGACCACAAGTACAGTTTCTAATTTAACTAATTAAACAATTGATATGTTTATCCTACACACCGCCCACCATCCAATGGGCAGCCGTGGATAGGTTACAATCACTCAGATACTACCTACAGTTAGCAAACTGGGGATATTTTGCCAAGACTTCTGGCAGTAGATCATTTTTAATTAAATATTTACACATCTCTTGAACATTTGTTAGAGCGTTGTCTTTGAATTCACGTATCTTTCCGCACTCCATCACAAAGTGACAGAGGGTGTGCGAATAATTTTGTTGACACAATTTACATTTGGTCAGGTCTACATCAGCAGATAATGAAAATTCCCAGAGAGAGTCTGCTGATTTTATTGGATGATCCATAGATGTGTGGCTCCTCTTGCATGATAGTATGATGATAGATGGAATTCCTGGTGTCGATTTCACTGTACCACGTATCGACAAGATTTTGTTGAAGTTCTTGGTGTATTATTGCTCTCAGACTGCTTATTGACAATCCAAGGTTATACTCAATTTCTCCTTTAAAGGCATATTCTTTGACTAACTCATCAGCTCTTTCATGCATTTGGAGGCCAACATGAGATGGAGTCCACATGAAATAATCTCTGTTCCCATAGTTAGTTTAGTTCATTTATTATGCACCCATCGTTAATAAATTTGTTGTATTTGTGTCTAGCTTCAGACACAAGCATGTTACAGTTATGTCTTAAAGAGTTGAGAGCAATTAAGGATGATAAAGAGTCATTTACAGTTAATGTATCAATTTTAGAGACTTGTACACATTTCAGTGCAAGAAGCAAGGCAAATAGTTCGGTCTGAAGGGTAGAGGCCCAATTACTTAGACGGGCTCCCCACTCAAAATATAAGCCATCGCCCATTGCCAGAACAGCTGTACTTCCAGCTGCACCCGTTTGGCGCTGTAGGGAACCATCAGTGTATTTGATTTGAGAGAGAGAATGCTCTGTGGAGAGAGCATCAGTATGGTTTAAGGCGTTGAGCTTTGCCTCAAGACGAAGCTTGGGCTAATCTTTAATTTGCGTCTTGGGTGGAAAGGGAGGGATTAAAATTGGAAAGGGTGTAATCTCCCACGGTGCAGGAAAGTGCCGTTGTGTCTCTCTTCGTACAAATTATAAATCTGATACATTCTGAGTTCAGTTCCAGTTTTAGTTATTCATTTAGAACAATATTGACCTTCAATAAAGAAATTCTGGAGGGCTTCTGTGCAAGGGTTAGGATGAGCTAGCCTAAGCATTTTTATACCAATTTGACAGTTAATTTCAGTAACACGATCAATGACGCTCGGAATATTAAGTTCCTTTCTCATGTTAAGTATCTTTGTGATACGAGGGCACCCAAGGATTATCCTCAAGGCTTCGTTCTGCAATTTTTCAAGCCGTCCAAGCTTTCTTTCAGGCATCAAGGCAAGCAGAGGTGCAGCATAATCCACTAAAGATCTAATGTATGCAAGGTACATCATTTTGACAATTCTGACATTGGCACCATAGCCTGAGTGATAACCTGCAACAGCATTGAGAGCTCTGAGCCTCTCTTTATACTGACGACAGAGTCTGAATACAACTGGACCATACAGTGGCACCTCAAGGCCAAGGTATTTGAATCTATTAACATAGTCAAGCTGGGAGCCATCATACAGTTGCATCTTGCAAACAGCTCCTCCCTGCCTGGGTGGGCACCAATTTAATATCTTGTTTTCTCTGCTGAGGTGACTAAACCTAGGTCCTGACATGAGTCTAATACAGAGTTAAGAGTGTTCTGCGTGTTAGCATACCCATTGATGTGTATCATTATATCATCAGCATAGCTATTGATATGCACGTTGGGTTTGCTCGGTACAGAGTTTAACATCGTGTTTATTAAGATATCAAATAAGGTAGGACTGAGGACACCTCCCTGTGGGATGCCTAGTTCGAAATCTCTTGTTACACTCCTATGCCCCCTGGAAATACACAGACGACCTCCTGTTGGATAAGTAACCTCTGATCCAACAAAGAAGGCGACCACCAATATTCATTCTTGCAAGCTCACTCAAGATAACATGTCGATTTGCAATATCAAAGACAGACTTGAGATCTAGGAAGGTGGTATATGACTTTTCAGTGTTTCAGGGTAAGAAAGGTGGTGATGCAATGATGCACACTCCTTCCATGCATGAAGCCATATATCTGGGGGGGATAGCAGGGTTCTTATTCTATGGAGGAGACAGTTTAGGATAATTCTCTCGAATGTTTTGCAAATGCAGCTAGTAAGGGAAATTGGGCGGAAAGCATTCTCTTAATTTGTCTTGGGAATTGGAATGATTATACTGTTGGTCCAAGAGATTGGAAGTTCCCCAGTAACATAGCTCATATTATACAGCTCAAGAAAGGGATTCCCTGGTATTAAAGGGAGCAAACGCAGTATGTCATAAGTGATACCACCCTCACCGGGGGATGTAGCTTTACCTTTGTTTAGGGCCGAAAAAATTCAAATTCAGTAAATGTCATGTTGCATTGCTAGACCGGGTGAATGTAGGCAAAGCGCTTATTCACCTCAGCATGTATATACACCATAGAAACGCAATATAAACATGCATACCCACCCCATAGAAACTCAACATTTACGTATATACCCACCTATATAAACGCAACTAACCACTTTTAAACACAATATACAACAATAGGGAACATGGAAACAATTCAGAATTCATACAATTTAATGGTTGTATAGTCTTATTATACAATTACACTATAAAACTGGACAACAGGCCATGTATTTAGGTACAAAGTGCCTTGCAGAGTTCCTCGACTAGATATTTACAAACAATTTATATTGTTCTACAGCTAAGCTAAAGACGCTGAGATGTATGGAATGATAACGTTTCCGCCACCGTAACATCAAATATGATAGTGAAAAGCAGTAACTAGCTGTGAATAATGAATACACGGGATATACTTAACTTTTACTCTGTGACCAATGAATTCCCGGATATACTTGACCATGACTCGATGACCAATGAATAACCGGGGCATATTTAACGATTACTTGATAAACAATGAGTACTCAGGGCATACTTGACGATAACTCAGTAAATAATGAACACCCGAGGCATATTAAGTGACGATAATTCGGTGAACATTGAATATCCGGCCATACTTGACGATTACTTGGTGAACACAATAACCAGGGTATTCTTAATAACTGTGGACAATGAATAACCGAGACAAAGTAGCTGTATAAACAATGAATAACGGGAGCATACTTAACAGTAAATCAGTGAACAATGAATAACCGGGACATACATAGTAACTGTAAACAATGAATAACTGGAACATACTTAACAGTAACTCAGTGAACAATTAATGACCAAGCATTTTTAACCTAGCTCGTTGAACTATGAATAGCAAATATAACGAACAATATCCATGTAATGGTGCCAAAGAAGTACATTACTCCTGCAATAAGGAGTATTACATTACATTATGCATACTAGGCTTGAATAAATGTTACTCCAGGAACTTATTTTTTCATAGCAGTGTCTTCTACACAGGCTAGGTTTTAAATGTTTCTCCAGGTATTAATTTTGTCAAAGCAATGTGTTTGCACAGGCTAAGATGACTAAATGTTCCCCCAGGTACTCACTTTGTCAAAGCAGTGCGTCCGCACAGGCTAGGCTTGGCTAAATGTTTCTCCAGGTATTAATTTTGTCAAAACTGTGTGTCTGCAAAGTCTAGGCTTGAATAAATGTTCCTCTGGGTACTCATTTTGTCAAAGTAGTGTGCCTGCACAGGCTAGGCTTCACTAAAAGTTCCTCCAGGTACTAGTATGTCTCCACAGGCTAGGCTTCACTAAAAGTTCCTCCAGGTACTCATTTTGTCAAACCAGTGTGTCTGCCCAGGCTTGGCAGTGTTGCTACTCATATTCGTTTCGATGTATACCCATATATACGTTCGATGTATAGCTTGTACTTATAAACCCAACTATATTTTATCCCCAATAAGAAAAACCACACACCATAAGTTACCCTTTATACCTGTCCCTGAAGAGTTTTACCCCCAAGATTATAACATATGTCAAAACTTGGTATACATAGCAAAGGGATTATCTACAAGGCTAATATGGAGGTCGTCTTTGATCAGATTTGGTTGATTGGGCATCAGGCTGAAGGCTCACTCTGTCGCAGTCTCCGTCGTGTCGTCGACCTTGCCAAAGTTGTCGTTGAGAGAATAGAAGGTGGTGGCCACTGAGCAATCCACATTGATGGCATGGTCGCACACGAAGTATTCCTGAGAAAGCATGAAGCCATTAAGATTTAAATGCAGTTTTTAACAATTAAGAACTGCATTAGAACTTAAAAATGTTTTCCCATAACTGTTCGTCAGAATTATTGTTATATCGGAGGCTGTGTTATTGGCAATCGGTTTCAATAGAAGAATGTATTAATTTTATAACATTTGTCAAGTTAAGCGTAGGAGCATTGGTTTATATTCAATTGAAAACTCACCGGTAAAGGGTATGTAAAGGTTACGCCACGGGAACAAGTTACAGGTGTAAGAATATATGGGACTCACAACCCAGGGGGGGAGGGACAAGTTACAAGAATATGGGACTCACAACCCAGGGAGGGGGGGGGGGACAAGTTACAGGTATATAGGACTCACAACCCAGGGAAAGACAAGTTACTGTACAAGTATAGAGAATACACAGGACTCACGACCCAGGGTGACAAGTTACAGGTATATAGCTCTCACGATATATACTCACGAATGGGGTCGTGAGTATATATGTAGGACTTTCGACCCATAGAAACAAATTACAGGTGTAGAGAATATATAGGACTCACGTCCAAGGAGGACAAGTTATAACTGTCAGAATATACAGTATATAAGACTCACGACCCAAGGGGGACAAGTTACAGGTTTAAAAGTATATATAGGGCTTACAACCCAAAGGCACAAGTTACAGGTGTATGTATATATATAGGACTCACGACCTAAGGGGGAAAAGTTACAGGAGACAAGTTAGAAGGACACAGCAAGTTAAAAGCAAGTTACCCTAATGTACCTAGTAATCCTTGTCATTGTAGTGTATTAATCTAATCTTTGTTTATTGTGTCAAAATTTCTTACAATGTAGCTGTAAAAATTTTTTGTAAATTTTGTTGGAAATTATCTACTTAAAATTATCTGTTAGACTAAGGACTTGCCCGAAACACTATGCGTGCTAGTGGCTTTACAAGAATGTAAATTCATCATCATTGCTATGTACTCTCTTAACCCCCAATGTACCTTCTTGTATATAAATAAATAAATAAATAAATAAATAAATAAATAAATAAATAAATAAATAAATAAAATACATTGGCTTTGATCACGGTGTGTGATAACCTACAGGGGAAACAATAGGATCACAAGAAAATTGTAAAACAAAGTAGGTCTAGTGTCCTGTAAGTTCAGTATTGTACACACTTGAAAATGTTTTAATCGTTCACTATAATTATAAGCGCTCCTTTTGTGGGAAATGTCATGGGATAGATCGTGAAAATTGAAGGGCGGGTTTTTATGTGTGTCGAATAGTGTTGGCAGGTTCCTGTGTGTGTCGAAGTGTTGGTAGGTTCCTGTGTGTGTCGAAGTGTTGGCAGGTTCCTGTGTGTGTCGAAGTGTTGGTAGGTTCCTGTGTGTGTCGAAGTGTTGGCAGGTTCCTGTGTGTGTCGAAGTGTTGGTAGGTTCCTGTGTGTGTCGAAGTGTTGGCAGGTTCCTGTGTGTGTGTCGAAGTGTTGGCAGGTTCCTGTGTGTGTGTCGAAGTGTTGGCAGGTTCCTGTGTGTGTGTCGAAGTGTTGGCAAGTTCCTGTGTGTGTGTCGAAGTGTTGGCAGGTTCCTGTGTGTGTGTCGAAGTGTTGGCAGGTTCCTGTGTGCGTGTCGAAGTGTTGGCAGGTTCCTGTGTGTGTGTCGAAGTGTTGGCAGGTTCCTGTGTGTGTGTCGAAGTGTTGGCAGGTTCCTGTGTGTGTGTCGAAGTGTTGGCAGGTTCCTGTGTGTGTCGAAGTGTTGGCAGGTTCCTGTGTGTGTGTCGAAGTGTTGGCAGGTTCCTGTGTGTGTGTCGAAGTGTTGGCAGGTTCCTGTGTGTGTGTCGAAGTGTTGGTAGGTTCCTGTGTGTGTCGAAGTGTTGGCAGGTTCCTGTGTGTGTCGAATAGTGTGAGCAGATTCCTGAGTGTGTTTACTAAAAGTATCGAGCTCTTTTGTTCCTGCATTTGTATGGTGGTGTAACACGATCCGCAGCAGGTTACCTGGTTGAAGAGAGTCTGGTTGGGGCAGAGGAAGGACCACTTGAGGTCGTTAAGGCAGATGTGGAAGGCCTGGCAGTCGGCTTCGACGTCAGCGTAGTACCCGTAGGGGCGCTCCTCGCACGAAAAGGTGGTGTCGGGCACTGCTTTCAGGAAGGGCAGCACCTCTTGGGTGGCGACTGTCCCCGCTGTCACCACTACCACCAGGGATGCTGTACGGTGCATCAACCCCACCCGGGGGAAAGTTATTATCACTGGGAAACGGTATCATAAATTATGGGAATTTATGGACAGCATTTTGTGATGAAATTGCATTCGTAAATTGTTATCAGTGAATTTGTTTAATTTATGTTGTTTGAGTTCTAATATAGATACTTTATTAAAAAAAATTGTGGATGACAGGAAAATTAAATGTTTTGATATTAACTAGCGGCTACCAGATGTACTTTAAAGGTGCTATGTTTGATACTATATATTATACCTCTGATGCTGCCGATGTTGCTGTTATTAATGATATTACATTTGCTGTTGTTGATATTATATAACTACTGTTTTTGCTCAGCTGCTAGCTGTTGCTGCTCCTTGAGAATGTCGCCAGGCTCTTAAGTTTGTCTTAATCATTATGTTCTTTTTTCAGAGTCTAGGGAGTCTTTCTTAGTATATAGGGGTATTTGTAGCATATAGTGGGGTTTTCTCAGAACATAAGGGTATCTAGTATCTTTCTAGTATCTATTGTGGGTCTTTTACATAACATAAAGGTCTTTTTAGCACATGTGGGGTCTTTTTTAGCGCCTGTGGTCTTCGTCATTGCCCAGTGACTGTTTTTGTCACTCCACTTAGTCTTTGTCTTCAGGTCACTGGAGGTTGTTACAGCAACTGCTCTCCCGTTAAATACTCACCTAGCAGGATCCTCATGTCTTCTGTGTGCCTAGAGAAGATAAAATATAATATTACAACTACTACTAATTAATGCTAATAATAGTAATAACAATATGATGTAGAACTCACATAAAACATTTAGGTCACTCTCCTGTAGGCTTACGGTTATTTCAAAATATTATTAAAACTAACTGCTTAAACCAACCAAGATCACTCATTTCTTGGTTAAAATTTGGTTGATGCTGCAGACACCAAACAGTGAGGGATTCACCGTTACTTTGATAAACATAACGTAACGTCATAATCTAAAACGTAAATTGTGAAAGCTGAAAAGGCCTTAGATACGGCGAGATACTGTGCACACCATAGGCTCCTTGCAACGGTTTGTGCAGAATCTAAGGTAAGGAAGTGGCTAAGGGAAACCTACCGTGTCACCCAACCTAGCCTAATGGTGGGAATTTACCCTGAAAAAAACGAGAGGAAGTTGGCGGTGAACGACCATTAATCGTTTCCTATCTGTACCTCAAGTATTTTGCAGCCTAACCACGACCACGCATCGACTATGCCGTTGGAAGTTAATAATAAATTATCACTTTTCTTTTTAGCTTTAATGCATTCGTATAATAACTTTTTCACCATTAAACATTTGCGTCAAAAGAAACTGGAATTAACGATACGCGGCAGCCAAATGAGATTTTGTTTTTCCGTGGAGAGCATGAGGGTGAACGCTGGCAGTGACGGCCACACGTGCATCACCGCCAGCACCGTTACTACACTCACCAGGCGTCTCGCTAGCTTCCTGGCCGCTCTGCTTACCACTACACCGTTGTTTTAGTGTGGAGGTGCTCACCTACAGGTGCTGGCAAGGTGAGCATCAGCTCGGGGGCCGCACTTTGGTGTCGCCGGTCGTTCATTATAATGGTTCCCGATTGATTGATTGATGAAGATTAAGCCATCCGAAAGGTGGCACGGGCATGAATAGCCCGTAAGTGGTGGCCGTTTTGAGCCATTACCAGTATCGAGAGCTGATACTGGAGATCTGTGGAGGTGCCACTGCACCCAACGTGACGGGAGATGTCTCCCGTGGTTCCCGATTGATTGATTGATGAAGATTAATTAATAAGCTACCCAAGAGGTGGCACGGGCATGAATAGCCCGTAATGGTTCCTGACCTTTTTGCTTATCATATATGCTCTCATATTTAGCCTCAGTTTCTTCCTTTTTTTATTCATCTCACTTGCTCACTACTCTTACACTGAAGTGTTTTATTTCATCTAGTGGCTCATCTGGGGTTCTAGTTTCTACTCATGGCCTCTCGTCTTACACTTGTCCATAGCAAAGAGAATCTTTGCTATTCTATTTTCCAGCGTAATAAGGTCTAGCTCCATCAATGTTCTTAAGTTCAGGAACCAGCAAACGTCTGGATTTTTTTTCTGGGATTTAAGACTTAGATTAATTATTGTGGAACTGTTAGTTTACGAAGAGCTTTCCTTAATCTTTTTGCTTCACAAATACTTTTCAGCTGTATATGTACCTCTAATGTTATCTGGTTAATATGTAACTCCGATAATAGGGTTAGTCTGTATACTTTCAGATATATCTATTTCGTTTGCTCGGAATTTTGGGTGCATTTTTTAGAATCATCAGGGAGATATTTTGTAGTCCTATGAGTATTCCCATAGTAGCATCCTTAACCTGCTTCTTTACTTCGTCTCGGGAGAGAGTAAACTCCCACGTTAAGGTTTACTTTTATGTTTAATTTGGAAATATTTCAGGAAGATTAACATTGCTTTAATTGGTTAACCTATTTAATCAAATGTCTTAATTATTTTGTGTATGCATTGCGAGTTGCTGACATATTATATATAAATAATCGGGACGTTAATAGTTCGTGCAAAAATTTATCGTATAATATTTTTCCTTGGCAAGCTATCATTTAAAAATGTTAAATTTTGGAATATGAGTTTTTTTTTTTACTTTTATCATGGGTTGTGAAAACGATTCCGGTCCTGATGAGGATGCAGTGTTGAGGCGTTTTATCTAACTGTAGTTTCCAGAGTATAACCACAGTGGCCCGTCAAACATCCGGCGAAATGCGGAAGGCGCAGGCGACCGTCCTGTCTCACTCCGCCTGTGGTTGACTCTGAGTCGATTCTTCAATCCTTCCGGTCCTTGACTTGCGTGCGGGCAGTTTACCCAAGGTAGAGAACATGTTCCTATATTTGTTAATTTAAAACCATCCATTAAACTATGTTGTTTATTTGAGAATTGGTTGTCGTTATATATGGGCGCCGACTGATGCAGCAAAGGCAATTTATGTGTTACCAACTCATGCATTGATATCTCATTAATGGCACAATTTAAATCTTGTGTTATTAATCTTTAACCACACATTTGAGTATTGTTATAACCCATCAGGATAGTAATGATATTTATAATGAAATATGTACTACCCAGCATGGCATCTTTTCGCAATAGTTTTTCATTGATACAGATTTCATGGATGTTATCCATGAAATCAATCCACAATCAACTACCATGTTTGCCTTGCTTCTCCGTACAGTAAGTATCGTGCGATGTCCAAGAGCAAATACCCAAATAATATGTAAGCCAAATACGATAATTAAGAAACAAACTACAATGATCTTTTAGGTATACACTGATACTTCCCTTTACATGGTGGAAGACCATGTAACGTTATGCGTGCTAATGACTGTTCAAGAATGTAAGAACTGTTGTATATATAAATAAATAAAAGAGGACGGGTTAACGTGAATGAGCGGCCACGTGTGTAGTTGGGAACTATCTAATAGGCTATCTTGAGATGATATCGGGGCTTTAGTGTCCCCGCGGCCCGGTCCTCGACCAGGCCTCCACCCCCAGGAAGCAGCCCGTGACAGCTGACTAACACCCAGGTACCTATTTTACTGCTAGGTAACAGGGGCATAGGGTGAAAGAAACTCTGCCCATTGTTTCTCGCCGGCGCCTGGGATTGAACCCAGAACCACAGGATCACAAGTCCAGCGTGCTGTCCGCTCGGCCGACCGGCTTCCTTAAGAAAGAACTTGTAATCCAATCACTCGTCCCGTGAGTCGTCTGGCGCCTGATTCGCTATCAAGAGCTTCGAGTGTGATGTGTCATAAACGTTACAAAAAGCTTTTAAGTTTTTAATACTGCCGCCCTCGACCTTGTCAGTGGAGTCAGGCAGCAACCCGCCCCGGAAGCTCTCGCTCTGCATTCTTCTCTATGGTTTAATAACTATAACTGAAAATGGGGATTATTTTTTTAGCATTTGAACTAAAGATTAAATTACAAATATAATTTTGTTTTTGTATTAGTGGGAGATTTTACCGATTAGAAGAGGGTAGAAGTTTCTTATGATTTAGGCTCCGGGCCATGTACTGGACCCGGTTTATAGCAAATACTACAGAGGGTTTGATTATCGGCGGTCCCCTAGGTCGGCGGTCTCCTAGGTCGGCGGTCCCCTAGGTCGGCGGTCTCCTAGGTCGGCGGTCTCCTAGGTCGGCGGTCGGCATAAAAACTACCACTCACTGCATGAGTATGGGGTGCACAACAACTACCACTCACACGATGAATATGAGAAGCACTATAACTACCCACTCACAGGAGAAGTATGGGGTGCACAATAACTACCACTCATAGGAGAAGTATGGGGTGCACTATCAACTACCACTCACAGGAGAAGTATGGGGTACACTATCAACTACCACTCACGGGAGAAGTATGGGGGTGCACAATTAACTACCACTCAGGAGAAGTATGGGGTGCACAATAACTACCACTCAGGAGAAGTATGGGGTGCACAATAACTACCACTCACAGGAGAAGTATGGGGTGCACAATAACTACCACTCACGGGAGAAGTATGGGGTGCACAATTAACTACCACTCAGGAGAAGTATGGGGTGCACAATAACTACCACTCACAGGAGAAGTATGGGGTGCACAATAACTACCACTCACATGAGAAGTATGGGGTGCACTATCAACTACCACTCACAGGAGAAGTATGGGGTGCACAATAACTACCACTCACAGGAGAAGTATGGGGTGCACAATAACTTACCACTCATAGGAGAAGTATGGGGTGCACTATCAACTACCACTCACAGGAGAAGTATGGGGTGCACTATCAACTACCACTCACGGGAGAAGTATGGGGTGCACAATTAACTACCACTCACAGGAGAAGTATGGGGTGCACAATAACTACCACTCACAGGAGAAGTATGGGGTGCACAATAACTACCACTCACAGGAGAAGTATGGGGTGCACAATAACTACCACTCACAGGAGAAGTATGGGGTGCACAATAACTACCACTCACAGGAGAAGTATGGGGTGTACTATCAACTACCACTCACGGGAGAAGTATGGGGTGCACAATTAACTACCACTCACAGGAGAAGTATGGGGTGCACAATAACTTACCACTCATAGGAGAAGTATGGGGTGCACTATCAACTACCACTCACAGGAGAAGTATGGGGTGCACTATCAACTACCACTCACAGGAGAAGTATGGGGTGCACAATAACTACCATTCACAGAATGAATCAGGTTAATGTGACAGAAGCCATATATAGAAGCCACTCGCATAAAAGTAATCACATTAAGACATCTCGGACGTAGGTTCGAATCCTCTTCACGACCCTTGTGAATTTGTTCATAATCACATTAATCTTGGGTCGTGCGGCCATTTATAATAACCTTAGAAATAACCAAAGATCAAATGTTTTTATATTTTGTTTCTGGCGCTTTTGTTAAGTGACAGGAATAATTATTTCTACGAAAATCCAGTTTTAAGAAGTATTACTGTAAATTTTCATCCATCCACTCTGCAGATGTAACATTTAACGTATTGAAAGATTCATTATGGAAATATTTTATCGTAAAAAATGATTCGTGAAAAAATTCACGAGTGAATTTGAAGTTAATGGAATATTTGAAACGCGTAAAAACAGTATAGGCCTATATAACTGTTAAAAAACAATTGCTCTGTAAACTATTAGGCTGCAGTTCTCATATATATGTTATAATAATTACTTTCTCGGATGATAAATGTAAAATTTGATATAGTCACATTGAAGCAATAGCTGCACAGGGACTAAAACCGCCTTTGGTACCTGCGTACGCACAAAGTTTACTTTTTGTCTCTTACCTTGAAGAAAGGAAGAGGATTACCACGGCCGTAAGGAACCAGCGTAGAATTAAGAATAGTTGGTGGTTAGCGCATCCCGCTCGTTTTATACTCGTGTTGCTGTGACGTCACCGCTGCCAGCCAATGGCGTGCTATATCAGATTCTTGTCGACGAATGGCAACAATTATATAATAGTCAGACTTTTGTGGGATTGGGATACCGTAAGTTTAACTTTACCCAATGGCCTTCCTACCTTGTGCGTTGTCCATTAATAAACGCTTGTTTGGATTGACTGTAATTGTTATATAACCCAAGAGTTTGTGTGCTTGTGTGTTTGTGTGCTAAACTCTATTGCACTCTGCGTCTCGCACTCCCCGGCGTAATGTTTGGCTTAGAGGGAAACGTGTCTGCGTAAAACCTAACCTAGCCTATCCTATCTTATCCTATCCTAACCTAACAAAGCCAGTAATTCATGTCATTTATATTAATATGAATAAACAACATTGAAAAAAAATATTTGAAAATAGTTAAAAACGTTATTTGAAAAGTGAGAAAATGTAGTTAGATGTAGTTAGGTTTTGTGTAGTTTTAGCTATTCTCTCAAGTATGCCACAGTGCCAAATTGGGAACAGTTTACCGTGTTCTGTATGCAGTATTCTATTGCCATTATATGCACTCTGCTATCTTAATGACTGATATTTACCAGAATTACCTGAGGACCACCATCTCTAGTGGCCTCCACGGGGACAGCAAGCCGGCGGCTTGGCAAAGGTCCCTCCATTCTTCTTGATAACTTTTTCCACCTGTATTTTGAACTGAAATATGGGGTGCATATAGTATTTCTTTATATAGTATAGTATATAGTATATCTTTATAGTATTTCTAAACATAGTAGTTTAGTCCCCTCAGTTATGGAACGAATCTTTTACCACTACCACGCCAAGGCTGCATACTTAAGAATTAGTCTTATGTATGTTGTACACAACCTGAAAATCTTTATCTCTTAAGGTTCACGAAAGCTGTCCAGTCCCTTGCTAGTTCCAAACACGCCGCTGATGTTATTCTGTTGTTATGTGAGCTCCAGGTGATGGTTATGTCTGCTCAGTTTGTCAGGCAGAACTCTTCTTCAGTGGAGCCCCGGTGATGAGTATTCATCAACCCTATATTTTATAGTTGCTCCATGGGCCATTTCCTTATTAAGCTTTTTAGTGCCTTGCAGGGTAAGGTGGTCACTGACCTATGTGTGTGTGTACGGGTGCTGGTGTTGCTGTAGTGGTGGTGATGTTGTGGTGATGTGTGGGCAGTGATGATGTACTGGTGATGTGTGGGCACTGATGATGTTGTGGTGATGTGTGGGCACTGATGATGTTGTGGTGATGTGTGGGCACTGATGATGTTGTGGTGATGTGTGGGCACTGATGATGTACTGGTGATGTGTGGGCACCGATGATGTTGTGGTGATGTGTGGGCACTGATGATGTACTGGTGATGTGTGGGCACTGATGATGTTGTACTGGGGATGCTGTACTGGGGATGTATGGGTACTGGGGATGCTGTACTGGGGATGTATGGGTACTGGGGATGCTGTACTGGGGATGTATGGGTACTGGCGATGTATGGGTACTGGGATGCTGTACTGGGGATGTATGGGTACTGGCGATGTATGGGTACTGATGATGCTGTATTGGGAATGTAAGGGCACTGGTGATGCTGTACTGGGGATGTATGAACACTGGGGATGTATGGGTACTGGTGATGGTGTACTAGGAATGAATGAGTACTAGTGATGCTGTAGCGGGGACACGTGAGTACTGGTGGTGGTTTAATATGTGAGGGTTGGGGGAGGTGACCTTGAGGTACTTACACAAGGGTCGGGGGGTTAGGGGGGGGGTTACTGTGTAACAAGACACCTTGAGTGACACTTATATATCCTGCGTTACAAACAATAAGAAAAAATATAGATAACAAAACACACACACACACACACACGCACACACACTCTGAATATAATCCCCTGGTAACAG
Source organism: Procambarus clarkii (assembly GCF_040958095.1). Taxonomy (NCBI): domain Eukaryota; kingdom Metazoa; phylum Arthropoda; class Malacostraca; order Decapoda; family Cambaridae; genus Procambarus; species Procambarus clarkii. Next base: position 13,543,596 of record NC_091237.1, on the reverse strand, counting down.
AAGCCTCTCCTGGAGAGACAAACAGATACCTCCGGTGTTTGTTCTAAACAGCCGTAATTGTCATTGTTAGTGCCGCTGCGAGAGTTATTCACAACCTCTTGATCTGCTAAAAGGACCCCTAAGAACCATGAAGACTGTTGAGAACCGTGGTGTAGCGAATAGGGTCTAGTACCTGTGAAAATTATGTACCCCTCTACGTCATTCTTACTCTTTAATTAAACAACCTAATCGAATGGAAATAAGAGATATTGTTGTTGTTATAGATTCAGCTACTCGAAACAAGTTCCAAGTAGCACGGGCTATGGTGAGCCCGTAACTTACCTGATACAGGAGCGGGGCAAATTGCACGGGCTATGGTGAGCCCGTAAACTTACCTGGCACAGAAGCGGGGCAAGTAGCACGGGCTATGGTGAGCCCGTAGTGGACTTACCTGGCACAGGAGCGGGGCAAGTAGCACGGGCTATCGTGAGCCCGTAGTGGACTTACCTGGCACAGGAGCGGGGCAAGTAGCACGGGCTATGGTGAGCCCGTAGTGGACTTACCTGGCACAGGAGCGGGGCAAGTAGCACGGGCTATGGTGAGCCCGTAGTGGACTTACCTGGCACAGGAGCGATGGGATAAGAGATAAAATGTGTGGTTTATATATGGTGTGGAGGAGCTGTGTGACGTGACTGTCATAATCATGCTGGGACAGGATTTAGATGATAATGGTACAAGAAGCAACATATCTATTGCGTATACCTCCATATCTCAACACGGTTTGATTTCGCTTTACAATTATGTAATATTATCATCTTCCTCTTTATAAACTGTACACACGACCATAAATGTGTGCAGTATATGTACTTATATTTTATATCAGATAGTTCACAAGTTATTCTAAGCTAAAGATAAATTGACTAATGAATTGCGATAATAATCAGTCGGAAAAAAGTTGCAAGCAAAAAGCTAATTAGGCGTAAGCCTCGACAACTTTCTCCTCTAGTCCGCTCCACTTGTTCAAGTTCAAGTATGTTTATTGAGATAAGAAAGAAATACATCTCAAAGGGATAGAGTAGCTTAAGCTATTTCTACCCCCCCCTCCACTTGTTTACGACTCTTAAACAGAAGAAGTTCATTGTAACATCTCAGTGATATTTGTGTCTCCTGTCTTAGTTGTGTCACTTCACTTAGAATATTGCTTCACAATCTTCTCATATCTTCTTAGACTCCTGTATGTCGTTATTAAGTCTGCTTTATTCCTTCTTTCCTGCTGTATACTAAGGTTCAGTTCCTCCGTCTTTCTGCATAGCTCAGGAACGAACCTTGTCGCATAACTTCAGACCTATTTTTTTTTTTTTTTTTTTTTTTTTTTTTTTTTTTTTTTTTTTTTTTTTTTTTTTTTTTTTTTTTTTTTTTTTTTGAGATATATACAAGAGTTGTTACATTCTTGTACAGCCACTAGTACGCGTAGCGTTTCGGGCAAGTCCTTAATCCTATGGTCCCTGGAATACGATCCCCTGCCGCGAAGAATCGTTTTTTCATCCAAGTACACATTTTACTGTTGTGTTAAACAGAGGCTACAGTTAAGGAATTGCGCCCAGTAAATTCTCCCCGGCCAGGATACGAACCCATGACATAGCGCTCGCGGAACGCCAGGCGAGTGTCTTACCACTACACCACGGAGACTGCAATTCTAGTTTTGAGAGATTCTAGTTTTGTATATTTCCATCCCCAGGATGCAGCCCGTAGCAGCTGTCTAACTCCCAGGTACTTACTTACTGCTAGGTGAACAGGTGCATCAAGTGAGAGAAACTGCCCATTTGTTTCTGCCTCAGTTTGGAATCGAACCAGGACCCTTAGAACTACGATCCCCCCTCCGAGTACTGTCCGCGGCCAAGTGCACACACACACACACACACACACACACACACACACACACACACACACACACACACACACACACACACACACACACACACACAAATCTGCGAGGCACTGAATGCCAGTTTCCATGGAGTGTTCACTACCGAGCCTGAGCAGCTCCCATTGTTGGAAGGGGTTACCCTAGATGAAAGACTATCAGATATAGAGGTGACAGCAGAGGAGGTAATGAAACAGTTGACAACTCTAGATGCAACTAAAGCAGTTGGACCAGACAAAGTATCACCGTGGATACTAAAAGAAGCAGCACAGGCCCTCAGCGTGCCTCTGGCAATGATCTTTAATGAGTCACTTATGTCAGGAGAATTGCCCAGTTGCTGGAAGAAGGCAAATGTCGTGCCGATCTTCAAGAAAGGAGATAGGGAGGAGGCACTTAACTACAGACCTGTATCACTGACAAGCATCCCCTGTAAAATACTGGAAAGAATAATTAGGCTACGACTGGTTGCACACCTGGAGAACATTAGGTTTGTGAAACAAACATCAACATGGGTTCTGGACAGGGAAATCGTGCCTAACAAACCTTCTGGAATTCTATGATAAAATAACGAGGATAAGACAGGACAGAGATGGTTGGGCAGACTGCATATTTCTGGACTGCCAAAAAGCCTTTGATACAGTACCGCACATGAGACTGCTGTTCAAGCTCGAGAGGCAGGCGGGGTGGGGGGGAAAGGTCCTAGAATGGATAAGGAACTACCTAACAGGAAGGAGCCAAAGAGTTACGGTAAGGGGCGAGAAGTCGGACTGGCGAACAGTAACAAGTGGAGTACCACAAGGATCGGTGCTGGGACCAATTCTATTTCTTGTGTATGTTAAACGACATGTTTACAGGCGTAGAGTCCTACATGTCGATGTTTGCGGATGATGCAAAGTTGATGAGAAGAGTTGTGACAGATGAGGATTGCAGGATCCTCCAAGAGGACCTGAACAGATTGCAGAGATGGTCAGAGAAATGGCTACTAGAATTCAACACGAGCAAATGTAAAGTTATGGAAATGGGACTAGGAGATAGGAGACCAAAGGGACAGTACACAATGAAGGGGAACAGCCTACCTGTAACGACGCGTGGAAAGAGACCTGGGGGTGGACGTAACACCTAATCTATCTCCTGAGGCACATATTAATAGGATAACGACAGCAGCGTACTCTACACTGGCAAAAGTTAGAACATCATTCAGAAACCTAAGTAAGGAGGCATTTAGGGCGCTTTACACTGCCTACGTAAGGCCAGTCTTAGAGTATGCCGCCTCATCATGGAGTCCCCATCTGAAGAAGCATATAATGAAACTGGAAAAGGTTCAGAGGTTTGCAACGAGACTCGTCCCAGAGCTACGAGGGATGGGGTATGAAGAGCGCCTGAGGGAACTGTGCCTTACGACACTAGAAAGAAGAAGGGAGAGGGGGGACATGATAGGAACGTATAAGATACTCAGAGGAATTGACAGAGTGGACATAGACGAAATGTTCACACGGAATAGTAACAGAACGAGAGGACATGGATGGAAGCTTGAAACTCAGATGAGTCACAGAGATGTAAGGAAGTTTTCTTTTAGCGTGAGAGTAGTGGGGAAATGGAATGCACTTCAGGAACAGGTTGTGGAAGCAAATACTATTCATAATTTTAAAACCAGGTATGATAGGGAAATGGGACAGGAGTCATTGCTGTAAACAACCGATGCTCGAAAGGCGGGATCCAAGAGTCAATGCTCGATCCTGCAAGCACATATAGGTGAGTACATATAGGTGAGTACACACACACACACACACACACGTAACCCTGACAAATGCATGGTTACTGTGATATGAATTGAAGCAAGAAGGCCTCGAATACAGTACAGGATGAAGGGAAGGCAACTTCCAACTTCTGTAAAAGATAAAGACTTAGGAGTAGACATAATATGAGATATATCACTATAAGCACACACCAACAGAATAATGACTGCAGCATTACTGACAAATGTCCAGCTATCCTGGTCGAGGACCGGTCCGCGGGGACACTAAAGCCCCGAAATCATCTCAAGATAACCTATATAAGAACATAAGAACATAAGAACAAAGGTAACTGCAGAAGGCCTATTGGCCCATACGAGGCAGCTCCTATTCTATAACCACCCAATCCCACTCATATACTTGTCCAACCCGTGCTTGAAACAATCGAGGGACCCCACCTCCACAATGTTACGCGGCAATTGGTTCCACAAATTAACAACCCTGTTACTGAACCAGTATTTACCCAAGTCTTTCCTAAATCTAAACTTATCCAATTTATACCCATTGTTTCGTGTTCTGTCCTGTGTTGATACTTTTAATACCCTACCAATATCCCCCCGGTTATGTCCATTCATCCATTTGTAAACCTCTATCATGTCACCCCTAACTCTTCGCCTTTCCAGTGAATGCAACTTAAGCTTTGTTAATCTTTCTTCATATGAAAGATTTCTAATTTGGGGAATTAACTTAGTCATCCTACGCTGTAATATAGCGTATATTATATATAGTTAATGAAGGATATACGCTGTATATCCTTCATTAACTTGCACAAAGAACCCTTCCGAGCGCTGTACATTCCTTGTGAGGCCCATACTTTAGTATGCTGCCGCGGCATGAAACTCCTACCAAAGAAACACAACAAAACTAAAAAAAAAGTCCAAATATGCAACAAGATTTGTTCGTGAGCTAAGAGGACTGAGCAGTGAAAAAAGACTAAGGGAGCTGAATTTCACTGTAATGGAGAAAAGGAATATGGCAGATTTGATAACGACGTACAAAATACTAAGGGGACTTGACTATGTAGAGAAGCAGTGTTCAGACTGAAGGACAATCGAACGAGACGTTATAACCGGAAACATGAACAAGAGTTGTCAGAATATTATTTTTTCTGTCAGTCATAAATGAGTGGAATGGACTAGACCAAAAAATTATATTAAACAGATACTGGACCCCCGCAAGTACAACCAGTTCAAGTTCAAGTATGTTTATTGAGATAAGCAATAAATACATCTCAAAGGGATAGAGTAGCTTAGGCTATTTCTACCCCCCTACAACCAGTTGAGTACACACAGTCAACGTAGTGCCAGTTAAATAAAGGAAGACAGGTGGCACTAAAGCGCTTTGTCATGGGTTCGTATCCTGGCCGGGGAGGATTTACTGGGCGCAAATCCTTAACTGTAGCCTCTGTTTAACGCAACAGTAAAATGTGTACTTGGTTGTAACAACGATTCTTCGCGGCGGGGATCGTATTCCAGGGACCTGCCCGAAACGCTACGCGTACTAGTGGCTCTACAAGAATATAACAACTCTTGTATATACAAGTATCAAAAAAAAAAAAAAAAAAAAAAAAAAATCTACAGGCAAGTAAGTATCCCTGTTACGAACGAGGTCAGTGTCTCGTTCTCACTTAATTTGAATTATCTTTTAATTGTAATGTTGATTCCTTTATGTTGTAATTTTTCAAGTAAAGCCAATATAAATTTGTAGTTCTTAAAGTATATTGTTGGATGGTAGGTAATTTTGTTGCTAGGCTAGAATATGCAAATTTGTCATGCAGTCTGATATAATTTATAAGAACAGCTAGCCAAGGTGGAATTGCAAATTAATTTACATACATTTTGAAGTAAGGAAAGGCAAATAGAGTATGCAAATAAACTGCTGATAAGCCTACGAATTGTTCTTTAATGGGAGAGCAACGGGGAATTGCATATTCGTTTTAGAATGCTGCATGTCTTGTATTTTATGCATGTTGATCGTGATTTTTTACGTGGAGCAACCAGCAGGCCGGTAAATACATGTTATAATAATGTTATGTAGTTTAACTCCCCCTTGGGGTGAATGGCGGTTATTGCTTTAGCCGCCAATTTTCAATTTCTAGCCGCCAGCTGGTCTAACAGCTGACGCAGCGTTGTCATATTGCAAATCTCTTAGATTATTATCTTATGGTAGACAGTAACTGTATTGTACGAACCAAATTGTACAGAATTGATAGACAGTATAAAGTACTACTGCTGTGTTTTATATTTGTAGTGTTGCATTTTGATTGTTTAACTAGTAGGAGAAAAAGTAGTTACAATTAAATTTGTCAACGCTGTGTCGTGGTTGCTGGGCAGCTCTATAAAATCGCCAGAGATTTTGTGGACACGAGTGGAGGAGGTACTGCTACCGCAGGGCTGTTCAGGTTTGTTCAGTTCCTTACGGTTTTTGGGTTAGGCATTGTTTACTATGTCAGGCAGTGACACCTTTCATTAGTGAATAGTTTGTGATTACTGAAGTGGATAATCCCTGCCTATTTGAAGTGTATCAAAGGGATGCTAGTTTTTGCCCGCGAATATTTACTTGTATTTTGTCTATATAATAATTAAAGCTGGGTATTACGTTCATGATGCCTATTACACGTTCCTCGAGACCGGAGCAGATAACTTACGACACCTTAGTTATAATTTTTTAATTGTTAATTCTTTATACTGGTTTTATATTACACCCATTGAGAATTACCACGATCTTTCCCCTCCTTAAATTGTAATAGTTTAAACATTTGAATACAGTTTTTCCTCAGCCTAGGCGCTGAAATGGGGTAACAGGAATTTGTTCTCAACACTTGGCAAGGGTTCAGGGACGGCATACAAACTTAATAGAATTCAATGACCGTGTGACAGAGTTGAGACAAGACAATATGTTGTGAAGCCTGGACAATTTTTGTATTGCCAGAGTGCCTTGGACACTGCTGTAGGTGAGACTCAATGCACAGGATATCTAAACTGGCAGGGGAGACGGGTGTGTGCTTAGTACTCCAGTAGATAAAGAAGTACCCAAGTAACACGTCTTGATTGATGATTGATGAAGATTAAGCCACCCAAAAGGTGGCACGGTCATTAGTAGCCCGTAAGTGGTAGCCCTTTTGAGTCATTACCAGTATCAAGAGCAGATACTGGAGATCTGTGGAGGTGCGACTGCACCCTACAGAGAGGTCGTGACCTCTGAACAAGTCTTGAGTGGGGGGAATCCTTAAAGTGGCAATACATCGCAAGGGAGGTCCCATACGGTCAGTACTAGAGCCTATTTTGTTTCTGATTTGTGTAATGCTCTCTCGGTGGGAATAGGCTCCTCTAATCTCAATGTTTGCAATTGATGCAATACTAAAGTGAAATATAAACGCGGTGGAAGAATGTAAGAAACAACATAACTTGGACAAACTGATACAATGATACAAGTGGTTACTGGAGTTTGACTAAAACAAATACAAGGTGACAAGGCTGAATGTTGGGAAAGAAAACCACACAAGGTACGAAATGAGAGAGGAAGAAACCCACTTAGAATAGGGCAGGAACAAGACTTAGGGGTTAATATTACCCCCAACCTCTCACTATATCGGTGAACCCACATCAAATCGATACTCTCAGCCCCATATTGAAGGGTGGCCAAATTAATAATTTCCTCTATAAATCTGAATAAGGAGTCATTCAGGCAAGTTAAATTAAGAACATAGCCGGAAGGCCAGTTGGCAAGCGAGGCAGCTGCTATTTATACCCAGCGAAACTCGTTCACATATATGTCCATCCTTCGCTTGAAACAATCGAGCAATTCCACGTCCATTATGCTAGCCAATAATTTGTTTCATAAATTAACAATATTTGCAACCAATATTTACCCAGACCTTTTCGTAATCTAAACTTGTTCAGTTTGTATCCATTGTATCGTGTCCCATTTTGTGTTTATTTATTTAACACCGTATTAATTTCTTCTTGGTATATCAGACATCTATTGTGTCCTTTAATCATATTATCCCTTACTCTTTGCCTTTCAAGAGGATGTAAATTAAACTTTCATAATCTCTCATCATATAGGATTCTAATTCCTGGGACTAACTTTATGATCTTTGTGTCCACGTTCAAGTGAACTTATGTCCAATCAATAGTACTGAGACCAAAACTGAACTCCCTAATCTAAATGGGGCCTAAGAAGACCAAGATAAAGACCTAACATTAGACATTTGTTGGGTTGGATTTGGGTGAATGACCTGTCAACCTCTGTAGAGTTATTGAAACCACTACACCTGCTTACTGTCTTAACTAGCAAGTATACTTTCGGCCTGAACACAGCCCAGGACTAAAGTAAACTCAGTGAAGGATTGAAGAAATTATTTATGTAATAATCTAAGATGAGGTCTGATAAAGACCTTTTGTGCCCTCTGTAATGCTTTTGCGCTACCGCTCACAAGATGAGTATGGGGTGCACAATAAACTAGCCGCCTTCGGCGGCAACAATCAAAAATCAAATCAATCAGTATATATATATATATTCCGAGAAGTGTGGTACATCTCTATTACAAATCTTATTACTGACGCTTCTAGAAGTAAAAATCCAATTTCTTGTTTGCTGAATTTTGAGCATTTATGAATATGTTTTTGGCTTAAGACCTCCAGGTACATACTCGAATCTCTTTTCACATTCAAATTTGGCAATTTCCACATTGTCCAACTGATATCTATTATTATCTAGGTTTATCGTGCAAAAGTTATCAAGATTAAACTGCATTTGCTATTTTTTTGTTGTCTTGTAATGGTGTTAGTCTTCTGAGTTCTATATTTTTGTTTTGTCTGTTAATTTGCAAATGCTGCTGTTTAATCCTGTGATCGGTAAGATGCACAAAAATATAGAGGGCACGAAAAAGTGTAAACCCAACTCTTAGTGGATGTTGTTTGACATTGATAATTAAAAATGTTACGGGCGCCTCATATTAATGTAATGATTGCATATAGTTGAATTGCTAGTTCCTGTTTGCACTGTACTGCTCTTTTTCAAATTCATCCAAGAGTTCTCTCCTGATGAAACTTTAGGCTTCAGTTTAATAGACAAACGTTATATTCAGTAAATGCTTTGTTTTCTACAAGCTTAGCCAGGGGAAACTACTTTGTAATTTTTGACAAAGGTGGGCATGAACGACTTTCAAAGAGAACGGATTTCTAGGAACTCTCCATTGTAAGACCATGACAGGGAAAATCGTTCATTTCCAGGCAGGACAAAAATGGGGCCAACGATTCATTTTTAAGGCAATTCCCAACTCTCTGAGGTTATCTTGAGATGATTTCGGGGCTTAGCGTCCCCGCGGCCCGGTCCTCGACCAGGCCTCCTTTTTATTACTCCCCCCAGGAAGCAGCCCGTTTCAGCTGTCTAACTCCCAGGTACCTATTTACTGCTAGGTAACGGGTATCAGGATGAAAGAAACTGCCCATTTTGTTTCCGCCTCCACCGGGTGCGGCGTCTCTCCATCTGCTGCAGCTGGTGACCGTGAGGAGCTGCTCAGGTGAATAGTCAGAGGTTAACCTCTCTCCTCTTGTGTCCACTTGCCTTGGTATGCACGCACGCGCGAACACACACACACACACACACACACACACATAATGTGTGTGTGTGTGTGTGTGTGGATAAACTATTCAACACTGGTGGTACGCGAACAAGGGGACACAGGTGGAAACTGAGTACCCACAAGAGCCACAGGGGCGTTAGAAAGAACTTTTTCAGTGTCAGAGTAGTTAGTAAATGGAATGCATTAGGCAGTGATGTGGTGGAGGCTGACTCCATACACAGTTTCAAATGTAGATATGATAGAGCCCAGTAGCCTCAGGAATCTGTACACCAGTTGATTGACAGTTGAGAGGCGGGACCAAAGAGCCAAAGCTCAACCTCCCGCAAGCACAACTAGGTGAGTACTCACACACAATCTATCTACTTGGACTGGTTTGAACGTAGATGCCTCGCTACTATGTAGGATTGGCGTTCGATCCCCCGATGATCCAATATGGTTTGACACTTGGTCGTTATTCCTACGTAATATTGAAGCTTGTTATACACATTTTCTTTCCAAGTGCCATATATTAATGGGTTAAATTCCTAGAGAGTATTGACATAATAACGGACAGACAAGTATGGTTTTCGAACAGGAAGATCCTGTGTAACAAATCTACTTAGCTTTTATGATAGAGCCACAGAGATACTACAGGAAAGAGATGGTTGGGTTGACTGTGTCTATCTGTACCTAAAAAAGGCTTTTGATTGAGTCCCACACAAGAGGCTGTTCTGGAAACTGGAACATGCTGGAAGGGTGTCAGGAAGACTTGTGACATGGATGAAAAATTTTCTAACTGACAGACAGATGAAGGCAGTAATCCGAGACAATGTATCTGATTAGAGGAGTGTTACTAGCGGAGTACCACAGGGTTCAGTTCTTGCTCCAGTAATGTTCATCATCTTCATAAACGATCTACGAGAAGGAATACAGAATTCTATGAACATGTTTGCGGATGAGGCTTAGATACTGGGGAAGATAGAACACGCAGACCATTGTAATGCCCTTCAAATTGATCTAGATAAAATAACTGCTTGGAGAATCAGGTGTCAAATGGAAGTCAATGTGAATAAATATTTGCCATGTTATGGAATGTGGAATCGGAGAAAATAGACCACACACAACTTACAAATTATATGGAAAGAAATTACAGAACTAATAAAGAACGAGACCTAGGGGTAGCTGTCGCCAGAGGAACACATAAAGAACATTGTGAGAGGACCGTATGCGTCGCTGTCTAACTTCAGATTTGCTTTTAATTATATGGATGGTGAAGTACTAAAGAAACTGTTCATGTCTTTTGTGAGACCAAAATTGGAATATGCAGCACTTGTATGGTGCCCAAATCTCAAGAAGTAAATAAACTGGAAAAGGTGCAAAGGCATGCTACAAAATGGCTTCCAGAACTGAAAAACAAGAGTTACGAGGAGAGACTAGAGGCGTTAAACATGCCACAACTAGAAGGGGGGTTGGGGGGGGGAGGTCAAGGCAGGTGTTGTCTTTCACTTTCACCAGGAGCTCGTCTTCAACTCTGAAAAATAATGCCTGTGTTGCCCAGACACCACCCACATCCCCCCCCCCCCTCGCTGGTATATGTGTTTGTGCTGTTATTAGTAGTACTAACGTTTGTGTAAGCAAATATGTTTTATTTCTTCATAAATAGTTCTACGAGGCTTTTTAGTGACCTCTGGCAACTTTTGGCTAATTTTACAGATTGTAAGATTCTCTTCGTTAAAAATATATCCCTTAATGATGACCAAACAACACGTCAGAGGAAGGAAAAACGACGACGTTTCGGACCGTCCTGGACCATTATCAAGTCGTTAAGGTAGAAGAGAAACCGACCTCAAAACACAAATTCAAATTTAAAGATAAAGAGATGATGTGATCAAGATAGAAGATCGTTGTCTCCTTAGTGTGTCAAAACTGACCCTGTATATATTCGCCAACAAGAAGGCACAAAATATAATAGACAATATACAGCCTCAGAAGAATAATGACATTTTAAATTGCTTCTTCACAAATGCTAGAAGTCTAGTAAATAAATTTGACTCATTGTGTGCATATACTGAGGCTGAGAATCCTGAGCCTCGACTTGAGAATGGTCCAGGACGGACCGAAACGTCGTCGTCCCTTCACCTTCTAGTGTGTGGTCTGGTCAACTTACTTTAGCCACGTTATTGCGACTCCTCGTCTGCACGAGAATCCTGACATCATTGAGATCAGCGAAACATAAGAGACGGGAAGATGTAATTGAAGGGGTAAGTACATATTACAGGGTACCACCCACCTTTCAGAACGACAGAACAGCAAGAGCAGGTATTAAACTATACATAAAAGAGGATTTGACTGCAATCATCAGTAAGGAATTAAAATATAAGTGATCCTCAGAATCTTTATGTACCATAAAAGCTCAAAATGCTAGTAAAGTGATAATGGTAGTATGCTACGGGACATACATGGCAATAACAGAGGAAGTTAGAGACCACAATGCTGTGATAATGGCAGCAACTGAAGAACAAGTACTCATAATGGGAGATTTTAACTAGGAGACAACAGATTGGGTGAATCTTTCAGCAATAGCAAGAGAGCTATTGCTTGACCCAGTACAGGACTCCTTTCTCTTACAGACGTGACAAACGCCCACCCCAGGTAATAGCATTCTCGGTCAGTAGTAGGCATGATCATTACAATCTAGGTAGGAGAGAAGTTCGCCCTTTCATGTGATTACGATCTCCTGACATAGAATATAATTATGGAAACCCATATAAATGTCCAGAATAATGACTTCCATACTGTACAATAAAAAATATGTTTCATGCAATTTAAATCAATGTTTCTTTATGTATTATAGTTTTGTGTAGGCTTAGGTTATATTAGGATAGGTATTTGGTTCTGTTGGCAATTATTTGCATTTATCAAGTAATCCTCCATCCAGCTCAGGCTGTGTTATCGATGTGTATATGTATTTGTATAAATTTTGTAATTCATATATATGTACATATAACATGTATATATAACATTAATAATTGTGTAACTAGCGTCAAAAGATTGTTACTTGCTTAGCTAAACGAACTATGGGGTTCAGTTCCTGAACCGATTATGTGCCTCCGTAACCCTTTCCACCACCGCCCAAGGGATGGGTATGAGGTGCATAATAAAGAAAGAAATTGAATTCAAGCTGTGTCAACTACGGTACTGAATTTCTTAAATTTAATAAGTCAGTATTTGACTTGCACAGCAGATAACCAACTGCACGACAGGATTAGCCTTTCATATAGCATAATAAAAAAAAATTCTACATTGTGGGCTTATGTTGAAAGGTTAAGTAAGGTGTTGTGGTTGCGTTGAATTAGGCAGTATTGACAATACACGGTGAAAGTTTTAGTTTAGTTCATTTATTATGCACCCCATACCCATCTTGTGGGCGGTAGTGGAAAGGGTTACAGAGGCACATAATGGGCTCAGGGACTGAACCCCACAATTCATTTAGCTAAGCAAGTTACAATCTTGATGAGCTAGTTACAAAATTCAATATAAGTCGTCACATCAACATTGGGTTCGAGATCGACCTCAAGTGCAGGTTCTAAATTAAGCAACTGACATATGTGGAGAGTTAGTGTCAAAATTGATATGTTTGTCCTGCACACCGCCCCCCATCCAGTGGGCAGCGGTGGATAGGTTACAATCACTCGGTTACTACCTACAGTTAGCAAACTGGGGATATTTGGCTAAAATTTCTGGTAGCAGATCATTTTGAATGAAATATTTACACATCGCTGGAACATTGGCTATAGAATTGTCTCTAAATTCACGTATCTTTTCGCACTCCATCGCTAGACATGTTGAAAGTACAGCCTGTTCTCGCGAGCGTTCTCACCGTCAAGAAACAGTCGTATTGCCTTTCAGTGCCTTAAACAGTGCCTTAAAATATCAGTGGACCCACGAACAAAAAGCTGGACATTATGTCAACTTCTGCCGTCTTCTAGTACGACAGCTTTTGGCCTTAGGTAAAGTATACGCCAAAATGCGGCGTGCTATAAAGAGGACAGGTTGTTCAGGGAACGATTCCCAAATGGTCCGAGCGGTTAGGCACCGTTCCTTCATTTACCCATCATATTTCAGTTTATTAAACTCGTATTTTTTCCATGTGCGACATTAATCATGTTTGGGGTGACGTTTTTTTCTTAGATCTCTACTGATTGAGGAAGAGGAGACGCTGTTGAAGGCTGAGGTGGTGAGGGAGCCAGCCTCAGGGTGTCTCAAGTTGCTAGGATAGGCTTCTCCTTCCATCATATACATCTCCCGGAGTCTTATAATTTCTTCTTTATTTTTTCCAACTTTGGAGTATTTCTTTTTTTTTCTATAGAAGATGAACTAGTATTCTTCGATCGTATAAGGAAACTTATAGAAGGTAACCCCATTTTCTTGCCCCGGCATATCTCGTAGCACAAACAATATTATATAATTACACACAAAGATCACACTAACGTGATGCATCAAATGAACAAATCCACAAGGGCCATGACGAGGATTCGAACCTACGTTCGAATCGGGATGCTCCCGGACGCAGGTTCGAATCTTCGTTACGGTCCTTGTGGATTTGTTCATTTAATGTTATATAATATTCTTCAAAATACAAGTTTCTTATCACTGACATGATAAGAAACAATAATATATTTTGGCATCATAATATGTCTTCATTAGTGAACAAGTGTCCCTTAAGCTCCCCTTAATAGTGCTGCATAGTAAACATATTGTTAATTTTATAATACAATTATGTATCTATCAGAGAATTGTTACTCCAATATTTTTAAAACTGAATTCATCAAGTAATTTAAAGATTTGCCCAGAACGCTGTTCATAATTAGTGGCTATATATATAATGTATGCGAATATTAGATGAACTTACAGCTAGTTTTTTATCTACACTGAGTAATCTTTCATATAGAATGGGTTCGCAGCACATTGTTGTGTATACCTAAGCTTGTTAATAATAAAAAAAAGTTTTTAATAAATAATAATAATAATATTATCATTATTATTATTATTATAGACGCCACATATATAGACCAATAAATTGTCTTCTCATCATCCTACTTTTGTGATATAAATTGTGCTAATATTTGTTACTGCTCTATTGGTAAATTACATATTGTTTTTCCAATATATAGCACCTTACAAATTGAAAGCTAAATATTAATCACTATGCCAAAAATGTAAAGTTTGATTTAGAACATCAAACACCTGTTTTGTTCACCCATTATTGTAATGATTTGTATAAGTTTTTATGAACATAGATTTTGATTCTGAATTTGACAACTGTAGTGATTTTAAATCACTAATAAATGAAGCTTCTAAATCTAAATCTTGAGTATACAGTATATAATTATATATATTGCATGTTATGATATTACTGTGATTTTCACTTAGGTAAAAAAATTTTAACTAATCTAACTATAAATGTACATTTTTTATTAACAAGCTTAGGTGTACACAGCAATGTGCTGTTACCCTATTTTATGTGAAAGATCACAAAGTGTAGATCTAAAACTGGCTATAAGTTCATCTAATATCACTATCTCACAGGATGGTTAGTCACACATGGAATCAGGAAAGAGCATGAAATGCGAACATTGAACATTGAACAAAGAACATTGAATATGTTTCAATATTCGTGAGTGTATGAAATAGTTGCAGAGCTCAAAGTACATCATATCATTTTGTCCGAAATAATTGATAAAAGGGTATACACACACATATAGTGTTGAAGAGTATGTCCTAACTCACGTTCACATACTTTACAATTGGAATGATCACCATTGGGAGTCATTATCTACAGGCACCTGCCATAGATAGCGATATCCCATCCTAATTATGGCAATTTACAATATCACACTGTCTAGTGGATGTTTTGTGCTGCCCGTACATATAATTCTAAGTTTTAAACTAACATCAGATTCAGATTCTTTTTTCAGGTACATAGTTCTTTATACGTGTCTTCTGGTCTTTGAGTGTCAGTAACTGATCTTCTGTTATTCCAAATTTCCTGAAGTACTGCGGCTTTTACAGTAGAAATGGGACTGCTCATATCCAACCCAATTTCAGGTGTATCACATACAGTTTTAGCTGCCTTGTTTGTGTTATCATGCTGGACAACACCTATGTGAGATAGGATCTTTGATATATATACAAGAGTTGTTAAATTCTTGTACAGCCACTAGTACGCGTAGCGTTTCGGGCTGGATCTATACAAATGAGATTTAACTCTTACTCTGTGTATTAATAATGTTGTTTATTATGGATGTTACAACATTCCTAGTATCTACTTTGTATGTTGGGTTTTAAGTGTATGATGAGCTGACTGAATCCCAGAAAATTACCCTTCCATTGTTCCTTTAGTGCGTTAGTTGCAAGTTGTAATGCAGCTAATTCTGTGTGTGGAGCTAAGTCAAACATTTATGAATACAACATTTGAATATTAATCCAAATTATCATAATTTTGAATATCTACGTCAAGCTTAAATATCTACATATAGCTGCCTTCGTTAAAATGATATTCAAAAGTTCTTACATAATTTAAGCGAGGTTCTGGTTTTGTTTAAGTTAGCCCTTTAAGTAAACATTGTGTTTTCTCTCATCACGTCAATAGAGAATGGATTTGGAGAGAATTTTGTTTATTTATTTCAAATTCATATTTAAATTCTTTATTCAGGAAAAGTACATATATATATTTGATTTACAACAAAGTTTGATTTATAGATAGAGCTAGTACATACACTAATACATACCTAAAGCCACTAATACGCATAGCGTTTCGGGCAAGGTGTGTGTGGGTGGGGGGAGACAGACTAAAACTTAATAGTAATTGGGATTAGGTATAAATTGTGTTGAAAAAAAGGAATAAAAAAGGGGGGGGGGGGAACATGGCACAAATCATCAATTGTACAAGTTGAAGAACCAACAGCATTATTTAGTCTCCGTGGTGTAGTGGTAAGACACTTGCCTGGCGTTCCGCGAGCGCTTTGTCATGGGTTCGTATCCTGGCCGGGGAGGATTTCTGGACACAAATCCTTAACTGTAGCCTCTGTTTAACTCAACAGTAAAATGTGTACTTGGTTGTAACAACGATTCTTCGCGGCGGGGATCGTATTCCAGGGACCTGCCCGAAACGCTACGCGTACTAGTGGCTGTACAAGAATGTAACAATTCTTGTATATATCTAAAAAAAAAAAATTGAAAAAACAAGACATGGGTTGACATTTTAGGGGTAAGGTAGGTTACATGGAGTTAATTAGGTAGTACTTGATTTTACTCTTAACTGGCTGAGAGAGGTACAGCCTTTGACAAGACATTTGACATTTAACATTTGTATATACAAGAGTTTTTACATTCTTGTACGGCCACTAGCACTCATAGCGTTTCAGGCAAGTACTTAATCCTAATAATTCCCCGGATTACGACCCGCCAAATCGTTTAGGTACCCATTCACTGCTGGGAAAACAGGCTACAGTTAACGATTGGCGCCAAGTAAATCCTCCCCGGCCAGGATACGAATCCAGGCAAAGGGCTCTCGAAACGCCAGGTGAGTGTGACTTCGCCACGGGGACTGCTAAAAAGAATATACTGTACCTGTTTCAAGGAGCCAAATCATCTTAACACAGGAGTTGACTATAACCTTGGGTTGCGTATAAGCAATCTGCGTACAATAATACACCAATAACGTAAACAAAACCTTATAGGTCTGTAGCGAGTATATTTTTTGGATAATCTACTCGCTACAGATCTGTAGCGAGTAGATTATCCCAATAATATACTCGCTCCAGGTCTGAGGCAAAGTGAAATCTACATTAGTCATTTCATCTATCATCATATGCAATTCAGTTTCATTCTTTATTATGCACCCCATACCCATCCCGTGGGCGGTGGTGGAAAGGGTTACATAATGGGTTCAGGAACTGAGCCCCATAGTTCGTTTAGCTAAGCAAGTGACAATCTTTTTCATAATATAGCTAGTTACACAATTGCGAAAAAGTCACATGTTATAAAATAATAATTCATTGTGTCGAGGGACAGAGGAAGCCAGAGTGTATTCGTACACGTTAGGCATTTATCGAAGTCACATCGTACACAAGACGATTCGCCAACGGATTTTTTTAAACCAACCTAACTTAACCTAACCAAACCTAACCCAATTCAATCTAACCTATTCCAATCGAGCGAAATACACCAACCTAAGCTAATACAACATAGCGTAGCAATAATACGGTTTTAACAAACAGAAGTTCTCGAATCCATTGTTGTTTATATATATATATAATATATATATATATATATATATATATATATATATATATATATATATATATATATATATGTCGTACCTAGTAGCCAGAACTCACTTCTCAGCCTACTATGCAAGGCCCGATTTGCCTAATAAGCCAAGTTTTCATGAATTAATGTTTTTTCGTCTACGTAACCTACCTAACCTAACCTAACCTAGCTTTTTTTGGCTACCTAACCTAACCTTACCTATATATATAGGTTAGGTTAGGTAGGGTTGGTTAGGTTCGGTCATATATCTACGTTAATTTTAACTCCAATAAAAAAAAATTGACCTCATACATAGTGAAAAGGGTAGCTTTATCATTTCATAAGAAAAAAATTATAGTAAATAAATTAATTCAGGAAAACTTGGCTTATTAGGCAAATCGGGCCTTGAATAGTAGGCTGAGAAGTGAGTTCTGGCTACTAGGTACGACATATATATATATATATATATATATATAATATATATATATGTTTCATTGAATATGACCGCATATTCTGTATTTATTATTTTCTGGTTTAGGGCTTCTATCCCTCTAACTATTTTCTTAGCATCAGGGCTTAATTGAAATAGGAGTTCTCCAAAACTCATTTTCGTACTTTTAAGGTGAAGAAAAGAAGTGATTTACTATAGAGTGTATTACACTTATTTGTATAATTTGCACGACGTTTCGAACCTCCATGGTTCATTCTCAAGTGAACAGATCTTACAATACTAGTTGATTTTATACCCGCATTAGGTCAGGTGATAATACAATGAAGGTGAAAACATGGGGGGATACATAAGGGATAAACATAGGGGCTGCAGAAGGCTTATTGGCCCATACGAGGCATCTCCTATCTAAACACAAAGATTAATCCAGTGTAATTGGCCTGTTATGTTGGACATTGTCTTCTGTGTTGGCATCGATATGTTCTTGTCTTGTCCTTACTCTCATGGTGGGTAGAGTAAATAGTTCCGTGATTTGGGTGTTCATGGTAGGTCGCTCTATTCTTATGTGAATTGCCTCAAGAGTTTGTAATCTTCTTGAATCTTGGGTTTTGTCTATTATGCAAGTATTCTTGTTCAACATTTCTCTTGTTAGAGTAATGTCATGGGCTTGTCTCATGTGATTCCTAGGGGCACCAGATTGAAGATGGCATGTCAAACGCCTCGTCAGCTTGGTCGACGTCATACCTATGTACTTACATTGAAGGTTACATCCTTCGTGGGGGTAAGTGTACATGTATACAACGCTTGACTGCTGTAGAGGGTTCTCCGTCGGCTTCGGGCTGTTTTTGATAAGGAGTTCGGAAGTCTTCTTAGTTTTGTAGAATATTATCAGGTTTATGTTTTGGTTAGGAGTAGTGCTTTTTACTCCTTTACGGATTATTTCTTTCATTATTCTTTCCTCTTTTATATGTTCACTGTGCATGGTTGATTTGTAATATAATTTTATTGGGGGTGTTGTGGTTTCTATTCTAGGTTCTGAATTATACCAACGGTCCAAGTGTCTTCTTATAGCAGCGTTTATTTCCGCGTTGCTATATCCGTTGTTCACCAATACCTGAGTTACTCTTTCAAACTCTCTACTCACGTTGCTCCATTCAGAGCAGTGGGTAAGCGCTCGACGAATATAAGCATTGAGAACACTGGCTTTGTATCTTTGGGGGCACTCACTTCTACCGTTCAGGCATAATCCTATGTTGGTGGGCTTGGTATATACGTTGGTGCTTAAAGAGGTTCCTGTTTTTGTTATTAGTACATCCAAGAATGGCAGACTGTTATTTTCACTATTTTCATGTGTAAATCGGAGTACTGACTCTCTCTCTAGGTGTCTTTTTAGGTCAATTAGTTCATCTGAGTCTTTTACTATTACGAATATGTCATCTACATAACGGCAGTATACAGTTGGTTTTTGTCTGCTACTGAAGACCCTATCTTCGATGGTTCCCATATAAAAATTAGCAAATAAAACTCCTAAGGGGGAGCCCATTGCTACTCCGTCTATTTGTAAATACATGTCTCCTTGTGGACTGATGAAAGGGGCTTCCTTTGTACATGCTTCGAGAAGACTTTTCAAGTGTGGCTCAGGTATGTCTAATTTGGGGGTGCTCTCATCTCTGTGTACTCTGTCCAGTATCATTCCTATGGTTGTGTCGACTGGGACGTTGGTAAAAAGGGATTCAACGTCCAGGGAAGCGATGATTCCATCGGGCTGGGTAGATTTGATCAATTCTAGGAAATCTGCTGATGATTGTAGACTAAACTTACTTGGAGTGTATGGAGTTAGGAGTTCATTGAGTTTCTATGTAAGTACATAGGTATGACGTCGACCAAGCTGACGAGGCGTTTGACATGCCATCTTCAATCTGGTGCCCCTAGGAATCACATGAGACAAGCCCATGACATTACTCTAACAAGAGAAATGTTGAACAAGAATACTTGCATAATAGACAAAACCCAAGATTCAAGAAGATTACAAACTCTTGAGGCAATTCACATAAGAATAGAGCGACCTACCATGAACACCCAAATCACGGAACTATTTACTCTACCCACTATGAGAGTAAGGACAAGACAAGAACATATCGATGCCAACACAGAAGACAATGTCCAACATAACAGGCCAATTACACTGGATTAATCTTTGTGTTTAGATAGGAGATGCCTCGTATGGGCCAATAAGCCTTCTGCAGCCCCTATGTTTATCCCTTATGTATCCCCCCATGTTTTCACCTTCATTGTATTATCACCTGACCTAATGCGGGTATAAAATCAACTAGTATTGTAAGATCTGTTCACTTGAGAATGAACCATGGAGGTTCGAAACGTCGTGCAAATTATACAAATAAGTGTAATACACTCTATAGTAAATCACTTCTTTTCTTCACCTTAAAAGTACGAAAATGGGTTTTGGAGAACTCCTATTTCAATTAAGCCCTGATGCTAAGAAAATAGTTAGAGGGATAGAAGCCCTAAACCAGAAAATAATAAATACAGAATATGCGGTCATATTCAATGAAACATGTTTGAAAGAAAACCTGCTGCCAGTATACACCAATATATATATATATATATATATATATATATATATATATATATATATATAATTTTTTTTTTTTTTAATACAATGGAAGGGAGTACCACCTCTAGCTGGAAGAAGGGGGACCCATAGCCTCGGAGGAAACCACGCATAACGCATTAGAGGGAATGTTTAGATCCCCTCCAATACAGTTTCTGTGTGCTTTTCTCCTACCACCCCCTTCCTTTTTTATTTTTTGTGCTTTATTATGCATTTGATGGTTAGATATATATTTGATGGTTGATGGATATATATATATATATATATATATATATATATATATATATATATATATATATATATATATATATATATATATATATATCTTATCAAGGTTGTACGGTAATTTACTCAGCTAATTAAATTTGGGGTTCAAATTTAAGCTTATAATATGGCTCTGTAACCTTTTCCCACGGGTCCGTCTAATTACCACAAGCTACCACAAATTACACAAACTTCAGAAAGCTTCCTGGCAATACATTAGTAATGAATAAATAT